>NC_061087.1:75102958-75177958 GCF_015104395.2 Macrobrachium nipponense
ATGTATCCAAAACACAGCGGAGACCTCAAGATCTCTTAATCTGAGGTGATGACAAGTTGGGGAAACAATATGGAGACTTTGGGGTCTCTTATCTCGAGGCAATGACATGTTAAGGAAACAATTTCTATCTTGGAATGAAAAAAGTTAATCTCTCTCTCTTTTCATTCTACATTAAATACTTTTAAATTATGTTATGCGAAATCTGAACATACATTTTAGACATCCTATAACTGTAAGCTAACTAAGGAATCTGAGAAATGTTGCAAAACTCTTTTCTAACATTTTATACAATCAAAGAGAAGATATATGCGTTATTAAAGTAGCAACATATAATAATATATAGTATATATATATATATATATATATATATATATATATATATATATATATATATATATATACATACCACACACACACACATTATATATATATATATATATATATATATATATATATATATATATATATATATATATATATATACATACCACACACACACACATTATATATATATATATATATATATATATATATATATATATATATATATATATATATATAATGTGTGTGTGTGTGTGGTATGTGTGTATGATATCATCCACTTATATTACTAATGACAACCATATCAATACACAATAACAATAATAACATAAAACAAACCATAACCATACATGCTAATTCAAGTAAACTATTAGTGTTCTAACTATTTCACAAATAATAATCCTCTAGATATTTCTTCAAACAACTTTTCTAAAATATAATCATTTCGGGTCATTTTTTTTATATATAAACTTAAAAAAGTCACAAAAAAGTACTTTTATTAGAACACGATATTTAAAAAAGAGTAAAGAACAGGTAAGAATAATTCAGTAACCAAATACTCACTTACACATTATGACGAATACGGACCTAGCAAGGTTTGAAAGGTTTGTCTGTCAGTCTCTATTCACTTGAAGGCCTTCTTTCAGAGGCAACCTACGGAATGCCATCTACTGACAAATTCCCTTTCAACATAATATTTTCCATTATTTAATTACGTAGACAAAGTTTTGCGAAGTTACCTGGTTTTTTCATCATCCCTTGACAGCAAGTCCCTTAAGGCTACAAACGTTCAAGGTTTTCGCAAATTAACTTAATTTTGGCAGCAAATGTGATATTCATAAAGTCGAACAAAAAATGTAGAGAAGGGAAAATCCAAATTAATAAGATAATAAAGTAATAAAAGTTTTGTTCAGAGAGACAACTACAACAACTCGGTTAATGGTCAATGACATTATAGATGCAAGTCAACAATGTTCTGAACAGTATTAGATGTTGTATTTGCTGACATGTTTGTTATTTCTTGATTAATGCATGCGGAGAGAGTAACACTTCGGAAAATGAAATTGATTTTCCAATAAGTTACATATTGGTTATTTTTTAGCCTGAAACATTTATGTTACGAGTTAATCGCCATTTTAAAACAAGTCACAGGGAGGGCAGGTATTACCCAAATGTTGTATCTGCGTTTTCTCGGCCTTGATCAGTGATGAAAAAGGCTCTAAAAGCAGTAAGATTATTTTAAGTATGTTCAAGTATGTTTTGTAAAAAGAAGCTAAATTTAGCATTCCTACTCGTCAATAATGGACATATTTGAATATTTATAGCACAGAGGCCAGAAAAGTAGCAATGAGATTTCTGAAGGTTTCAGGAGCTCATTTAAAAAAAAATCCTAAAACAAGGACAGCGCAAACTGTTGTCATCCAAAATCTCGCAGGTGTTCCAGCTGTTGGTCGAGGATGGGACCATGCAAAGCATATGGTAAAGCCTACATACATAGCTTCACACATTGCAATAATAATTGCTTTATACCAAAGAAAGATAAAGGAAAGGAAAACGCATTTTCGAGAAGTTCGGCAGCAAGGAGGCATTCGCGCAGGTGTTGGAGGTGCCTGTTCTCATGATGGTTCTAGAATCGGCAGGAGTGTTGTGGAACGCAACAGGCGCCGAAGTGTCGTGAGAAACGCCGCGAATTCTGATGCAATACTTCTAAACTTCTAAATTGTTCCGGTAATCTCGGGAGTCTGTGACGCTCGCCGTAGGCCCTGCCCCCAGGATGCCGTATAAATATGACAGACGAAGTAGGAGAAGAGAGATCATCAGTTAGTCACAGAGTAAGAGATCATTAGTAAAAGTCACAGATCAGATCAGTGAAAGCTCAGCAGCAGAGATCAGAGATCATCCGAGAGAGATAAAAGAAGAAGGAACCGACGAAGGATCAAAGAGAAAAAAGCGCTCGAGAATTGGTTGAATTCTGGTCAAGTAGTCTTCAGGAGTGGACAACCGAGTTATTTCGACGTTGAGCAAAACTTCAGAGAAGAAACGTTCTGCTAGAGGTTTTGGGGAGTTCCTGCCCTTCAGGTATCAAGAGTAGACATTATTTTCTGCAATACGGAGGCAAGAAGGCGTCTACCATTAGAGTTCTCCTTTTGTGAAGCCATCGCTTCGAGTTGCAAAACTGGTCGGCAAGTACTTTCATTACCTCACTGTTCCCCAGTTCATGCAGTGTAAGATTTTACCTTTTTTTACGTAAATAGGAGACACCATTCTGCATTTATCTTTGTTAGTAAGCTTGTAAATAAACCTTTGTTGTGTTAGTGTTTCTTTCTATATTCGTATCCCCAGTTTCGACTGTTGGTGTTGAATTCTTTTTGTTTATCATTATATCGAACCTGAAGCGGACCTCTAGTCGGTTCGTAACACACATTAAGGATGAGTTTCTTCCCAATTTGCTCCCGTTTGACAGGTACTAGACTTGACCGCCTATGTTAAATATTATGGAGATTTTCTTAGTGAAAATATTTTTACTGGAATGTTTATTATAGTAAATATTGCGAAAATTCAACATTAGCGTAGCCAAATACTTTAGTAATTTTAGCTGAAGTGATGCAGTATAGAGGATACCTTAGTAACCGGAGACATGTCATAGAATGTTTAACATAGTTTTATATAAATCTAAGTAATCTAAACTTAGACCTCTGCTAATGCAACTGCCACAGGGGATCCTAGTTTGGTGGTACTTTATATATTCCATGAACCGAACCATTTTCCTTATTTTCATCGAACGTTAGGGAATAGGATATAGTTAAAGAAAGCTCCCATATTTCTATTAAGAAAATATTGGTACAATAAGAATGAAACGTGCCATGCTCACACTATCTATCAGTGCGTAGTTAGTGCAAGTCATTTTCCTATAATCATTCAACTCCTCTGGACAACTGGATGCATTTTTTGTTCCCGCAGTTGAGCCAAATAGCCTGCTACTGCCTGGCTAGAGGGGTGGCCGGCAAAAAAGACTCATGGAAAAAGAGGTAAATAAATGAAAAAAGTAAAGTTTGGCTAGGAAAAAAGTCACAAGAGAGAAAGTCATTAACTTATGGTGGCAATTAAAGCAATTAAAGTAATAAGGAAAATGTTTTGTATCTTAACTAGATAGTGACCGCCAAGGGGCTTCGGTTGCCGTTATCTAGGACTAGTATTTCTTTGTCATTTCCCTTATGATATTTACAGTCTGTGTATGTTTTTACGGTAACCACCAAAACGGGCTTGTACTAAACACGTCGCAAAGATCGGTATATACGTACCGGGTTAAACCCTTAAGGGGTCACTTATCTAGGAAATATTAATGTGACTTTTTTTTCTTCTGACTTTTTTCCAGTGACTTTTTACCTTTAACTTCTTTTACCTGGGTTCGCTAGAGTACCTCAGTCACTCCAAATTTTGTAGTGTGAACAACTACAAAGGCACAGACCACTGGATTTTGCTCAAATGCGCGTGCATGGCTTCAGCTCAGTGTTTCTTAAACTTTCTTGTGCAGCGGACTGCTTTTATCAAAATGACTCCTTTTATCAAAATGACTCTTGGGTTTAAAAGTGTTTTCAGGGTATAGTACTAAAATTGCTAGTGAATGATTTATTAATGGCTTATCTTCAACATAAATTATACCACACTGTTAAAATTATGGAATTTGCTTATAAATTATGTCAGATTCTGACTATAAATTATGGTAGTATTATGGCAACGTGTTAAAGCAAACTGTTTAGAATAATTCAATTTCTAGTACCATCAATTTCGCTGTCACACAGACCACCCAAACTCTCTCTCTCTCTCTCTCTCTCTCTCTCTCTCTCTCTCTCTCTCTCTCTCTCTCTCTCATTATCAGTACAGTTTTTGTTTCATTCATGTTGCTTAATTAATTCTTTATTCCATATCATCATTGCTTTAGTACTTTAGGTGCTTGTTAATTTTCCTGCGTTCTTCCTTTCGTCCCTTTCTTCATTCATAACGATCCAGCTGTTCTTCATTCCTTCGTCTTCCCTTCTCAGCTTCATTCCCTCAGAGTCCGACGGTTCCGTCCGTCTTTATTTCATTCTTATTCATTCATTAATTATTTGAGAGAGAGAGAGAGAGAGAGACAGAGAGAGAGAGAGAGGAGTGGGGTTTCTCACGGTCAGAAAGTGACCTAACTCTCATGATTCTCCCTAGTCCCACCCGCAGGCCCCCATCCTGGCGGCCGGGCATCAGTTAGTGCATTGTTGCCTGATCATAAATACCACTACCTCTACAAAGTTGTTAAATGCACCCATCCTAATCTGACGAGCGCCAGTGTCAGAAGCCAAGAGTATTTGGTGATACAAAAAGAAGAATTTAGGACGTTTTGACCACAAATGTTTTTGAGCCACGTTTTGGCCTAAAATTGAAGGAAGATATTGTCTATACGGTCAGAGCCCAAGGCTCCAGTGGAAAGTTGATCATATTATCTTGTTGTTTTACAGTGAAGACTGCAGAATCTTCACTGATAAAAACAACAAGATAATAGGATAAACTTTTCCAATGGAGATGGGAATCTGACCATATAGAAAATACTTCCTTAAGGCAACGATGAAGCTCATGAAGACAATGACAGAACCAACGTCGGCTTAGCAGTGACCCCAGGCATCAAATAGGGCCATATCTCCCACTATATATTTCTACAAGATAATAGGATAAACTTTTCCAATGGAGATGGGAATCTGACCATATAGAAAATATCTTCCTTAAGCAACGATGAAGCTCATGAAGACAATTGACAGAACCAACGTCGGCTTAGCAGTGACCCCCAGCATCAAAGTAGGGGCAGGGCCATATCTCCCACTATATATTTCTGTCATTCACAACTTGATAAGAGTGGGAGTAAGTCCACCAAAATATAGTCCTTAGCTTTAATGTAGGGTGTTTTAATGCGCCTTTTATACTTTATATATATATATATATATATATATATATATATATATATATATATATATATATATATATATATATATGTATATATATATATATATATATATATATATATATATATATATATATATATATATATATATATGTTGAGTTCTAGATTCATTAAAAAAAATCTGCTTCCTACAGTTTTGGGAAATCGATTAAATTGATCTTATTTACATCTTTACCACCATGCATGCGTTATTTCGTGATTGAAAGAGTTCATGAACTGAGTTAAACTGAATATAGAACTTAGTCCAAATACCAAATGCTAAACGCTGGACCTATGAGGTTATCAAGAGCTGAAATGGAAATTGACAGTAACAGGTCTGAAAGTGTTATAGGAGGAAAACCTCGCAGTTGCAATTTGAATCAATTGTTAAAAGAGAGTGAGAAGTAAGGTGGAAGAAAGAATACAAAAGGAGGTACGGTAAAAGGGATGAAGGTAGGGGGGTTGAGGGCACGCTGCAAAGGGCCCTAAGTAATGCGTACAGTGCACCACAAGAGGTGCACTAACGGCACTAGCCCTCTATGGGGAAAGAGTTCATATAGACTACTTACAGACTGAACGCCGTCAATAAGTAGAAACCTAAGTTACCAGAATCAACATTTACTAAACACTTTGTCCAAATGAGTTTGCATTTATTTATAAACCTTATGTGAAATAGTGAAGTTATGTAGCGAAGTACAGCAATGGTTTTCCTTAAAAAGGCATATAAGTGAGAGTACCGGCTTAAACAGCCTTATCTTAAAGAGAGAGGAAGGAAGAGTTGGCAAGGGTTCATAGATCATAAAAATATTCCAAAGCGAAAATGGGACCCTTTCTCAGATGTGTGACTCCCTCGGTATTGCCCTCAGTCCACCTCACGCGGTGCAGTGTAGGCATTACTTAAGGTTATTTGCAGGGTCCCTTCAGCCCCTAGCTGTAACCCCTTTCACTCCGTTCACTGTACCTCAAATCTTATTCTCTTCCTAATATCTTACTATCCGCCCTCTCCTGACAATTATTTCAGTCCTTCCTTAACTCAATTTCCCTACCGGCGCCGAATGACTCCATAGATCCCAACGTTAGGCGTTTGGCCTAAATACTACATTCCTTTCTATGTTGTGTAGGGTATGGCTAGGTTATTGAAGTGACGCCCGTAAATTATCGTTAGCATGAAAATGCCGTGTTTCCTCTCTTCACTTTCGTTACTTGGCAATACCATCCCGAATTTTGATGGCTTATACAATAACCTGTGTTAATCTAATTTCCAGGAAAAGCTTACAGATCTCTCTCTCTCTCTCTCTCTCTCTCTCTCTCTCTCTCTCTCTCTCTCTCTCTCTCTCTCCTTCTTCTTCTTCTTACTGTTTATGAGGTTTACATTGGTCGGAGACACATTGCACTTTGAACATCTCCGACAAGAGAAATAGAGGAAGCAGAACTAAATGGCTTTAAACCTGGAAACAGTGAATTAAATGCAATTCTGAGACAGGTTGCTATTAAATCATCAGAATGGTTGCCTAAAAATGTATCACTTAGGTCTGCTGATTAGGCTATCGGACACATACATATCTGTATAACTTTCTTCCAATCCTATTGCCAATGCTAACCTTATCTACATATAAGTCAATACCGCAACTTCTCAATTTCCCGATAAGAAAAGTCTACAGGAGCCAGCCATAGACTTCTGTCAAAGCACAGACAATTTCTACTGTAACTAATGCTGCTGTGGCAATGGCAACTCATTAGTTTCACCCATCTTTGATAGTTTTCTTAGAGTCGGCCAAGTTAAGGAGTTAACGATTTGAAAGCTATGGTCTTGCAGTCAAGAGTAACTCTTTAACTTGGTCGGCCTCTATGAAAACTACCAAAGATGGGTAAAAGTAATGGGTGTGGCTTAAGAGTTTTTATCACCACAGCAGCATTAGCTTAAGCAGAAATCCTCTTTGCTTTGACAGAAGGCGATGGTTGGTGCCAGTAGACTTTCCTTCCCGGAAAAGAGAGAAGTCGCGGTATTCGCTTATGGCTGATATGGTTAGGATTGGCAATACGAAAACAAGAAAAAGAAAGTAGAATGGATATCAGTTACTATGTCAATGCATCTTGGATACTAGAACGTTAGCAGATGCGACAAAATCTCAGATTTTCCATGTTCTAGGAAGGGTTATCTATATATTTTTCTCAAGGCTAAAATGGCGGTTAAAGAAGTATTCAGTTAGTTTACACTGTATCAAAAATTTTGCGTTTACCATTCTGTCTACTATTTATATAAATATAGTTTAATGTTACTTAGAAAAAGCGTTTCAAACTATATATGATAAATAAGCTGGGTATTTTTTGTGAATTTTTGTTCTAATATCTTTCTCTTGTTCCTCCATTGGTTCCAATGTCCCTCTCAGTGTATAATACACTAAAATATCTTATGAATAATTTGATGAAATACATTATAATCATAAAGATTTTGTGCGTTTATTTCGTTCAGAATTAATTTTGTTGGGTGTTGCTTATTCAAGAGGGGAACGAGGCAAATTTAGGAAGAGATCGGAATGCATACATGAAAATGACTCTCCAGACACACTTAAATATTATTGAATACATCAGGTTCACTGGTTTACCCAGATTCACGTAAAACTTGACAGTTGACCTCTTTTCATGGTCTACGGTGTTTCGTATTTTATTTTATTGTCTCATTGTTTGGTATCCAAAGCATACAACTGGGTAGGAAAAACTGACCATCGTACACTTTTATGTCAATAGTAACATTATCACCCTCTTGTTTGTCTGATTTTTTAGTTGATTATTTTTATCAGCCATCTTAGGCTTATGGCTTTGTAGGTGGTGTAATAATAATAATAATAATAATAATAATAATAATAATAATAATAATAATAATATAATAATAATAATAATTGTATCTCAAATCACCATGAACCCAAATGGATGACCACCAGGAAGAACATCCTTAGTACAAAAAGACAGAGTAAGGAAATACAGCCAGTAACTACAGGCCTATCAACCTGCCTACCAATAATGTGGAAGTTACTAACAGGTACATCAATGAAAGGCTATACAACCTACCTTTAGAAAGGGAGACAAACAATGGCCCCATCCCCCACCAACTAGAAAGGCTGCAGAACGGGAGTGTAAGGGTCAACAAAATGACCAGCTCCTGATAGACAAAATGGTAATGAAGAACAGTATGAGAAGGAAAACCCAACCTAAGCATGCATGGATAGACTATAAGAAAGCCATTCGACATGATACCACACACATGGCTAATAGAATGCCTGAAAATATATGGGGCAGAGGAAAACACCATCAGCTTCCTCAAAAATACAATGCGCACTGAATACAATACTTACAAGCTGGAATAAGACTAGCAGAGGTTAATATCAGGAGAGGGATCTTCCAGGAAGACTCACTGTCCCACTACTCTTCGTAGTAGCCCATGATTCCCCATGGACAAAAAGTACTACAAGATGGATGCCGGTACCAACTCAAGAAAAGATTGGCAACAGAATCAACCATCTGATGTTCATGGACGCCATCAAGCTGTATGGTAAGAGCATCAAGGAAATAGATACCCTAATCCAGACTGTAAGGATTGTATCTGGGGACATCAGGATGGAGTTTGGAATAGAAAAATGCGACTTAGTCAACATACAAAAAGGCAAAGTAACGAGAACTGAAGGGATAAAGCTACCAGATGGGAGCAACATCAAACACATAGATGAGACAGGATACAAATACCTGGGAATAATGGAAGGAGGGGATATAAAACACCAAGAGATGAAGGACACGATCAGGAAAGAATATATGCAGAGACTCAAGGCGATACTCAAGTCAAAGCTCAACGGCGGAAATATGATAAAAGCCATAAACACATGGGCAGTGCCGAGTAATCAGATACAGCGCAGGAAATAGTGGGAATGGACGAAGGCAGAACTCCGCAGCATAGATCAGAAAACCAGGAAACATATGACAATACACAAAGCACTACACCCAAGAGCAAATACGGACAGACTATACATAACACGAAAGGAAGGAGGGGAGAGGACTACTAAGTATAGAGGACTGCGTCAACATCGAGAACAGAGTACTAGGGCAATATCTGAAAACAAGTAAAGACGAGGGGCTAAAGAGTGCATGGGAAGAAGGACTAATAAAAGTAGACGAAGACAGAAATATACAGAGACAGGAGAAAGACAGACAGAACAGAGGACTGGCACAACAAACCAATGCACGGACAATACATGAGACAGACTAAAGAACAAGCCAGCGATGACAATTGGCAATGGCTACAGAGGGGAGAGCTAAAGAAGGAAACTGAAAGGAATGAATAACAGCGGCACAAAGATCAGGCCCTAAGAACACAGGTATGTTCAAAGAACGATAGACGGAAATAACATCTCTCCCATATGTAGGAATTGCAATATGAAAAAATGAAACCATAAACCACATAGCAAGTGAATGCCCGGCACTTGCACAGAACCAGTACAAAAAGAGGCATGATTCAGTAGCAAAAGCCCTCCACTGGAGCCGTGCAAGAAACATCAGCTACCTTGCAAGTAATAAGTGGTATGAGCAACCAACCTGGAAGGAGTGGATAGCAAATGATCAGGCAAAGATCCTCTGGGACTATGGTATCAGAAACGGATAGGGTGATACGTGCAAATAGACCAGACGTGACGTTGATTGACAAAGTCAAGAAGAAAGTATCACTCATTGATGTCGCAATACCATGGGACACCAGAGTTGAAGAGAAAGAGAGGGAAAAAATGGATAAGTATCAAGATCTGAAAATAGAAATAAGAAGGATATGGGATATGCCAGTGGAAATCGTACCCATAATCATTGGAGCACTAGGCACGATCCCTAGATCCCTGAAAGGAATCTAGAAAAACTAGAGGCTGAAGTAGCTCCAGGACTCATGCAGAAGAGTGTGATCCTAGAAACGGCACACATAGTAAGAAAAATGATGGACTCCTAAGGAGAAGGATGCAACCCGGAACCCCACACTAAATAAAACCACCCAGTCGAATTGGAAAGACTGTGATAGAGCAAAAAAACAAAAAAAAAAAAAAAAAAGAAAAAACAAAAAAAAAAAATAAGTAATAATAATAATAACTCTCTCAGAATAGACTCATTCCGTAATTAATTGAGATAAAAGCCACAAGAATACATATGAGACAGTATCTTTCAAAATATAAAAAAAGGTTAAAAAAGGGTTTAAAAAAAAGGAGCTTTCGACCGTTTGCACAAGGGTCTTCTTTAGCCAACTGAATAAAAATACTCGTTTTTCTGAAAAAGACAAATTGAAAAAAAATTTTATGACAGTGAAGGAAACCATCGAACAACTTTCGGCGTGAACATAGTGGTCATGTACATAATGCTTGTTCCACCGCATTTGCAAGCCAAATGTTGTGATTTCATAACGGCTGCCCCTCATCGTACGGTGCTCATTCTAAGTGACTATGATGATTCGTTGGTGGTGAACGACTTTTACAGTATTCCTGCGTGCTTGTTTTCTGGGAAAACTGCCACATAGACAACTATTTTTATTCAGTTTACTGAAGAGGGGCGTTGTGCAAACGGTCGAAAGCTCCCTGTTTTTATATATACGTATATATATATATATATATAGATATATATATATATATATATATATATATATATATATATATAGATATATCTATATATATATATATATATATCTATATAGAGATATATATATAGATATATATATGTATATATATATATATATATATATATATATATATAGAATATATAGATATATATATAGATATAGATATATATATATATATATATATATATATATATATTATATAGATATATATATATGATATATATATATATATATAGATATATATATATAACGATATATATCTATATATATATAGATATATATATAGATATATACATATATTAGATATATATATCTATATATATATCTATATATCTATATATATATATATATATATATATATATAAATATATATATATAGATATATATATATATATATATATATATATATATATATATATATATATATATATATATATATAGATATATATATGTATATAATATATATATATATATATATATATATATAGATACTATATACTATATATACTATCTATAATATATATATATATATATAGATATATATATATATCATATATATATATATATTATATATATAGATAGATATATATATACTATATATATATATATATCTATATATATATATATATATATATATATATATATATATATATATATATATATATATATATATATATATATATATAGATATATATATATATATGTATATATATGATATATATATATATATATATATATATATATATATATATATATATATATATATATATATATATATATATATATATATAGTTTATATATATATATATATATATATATATATTCTATCCGGTCACGGCTTATTCAGGCACCATAGATTCCAAAATTACACCAATTCCCGTAAAACTACTCTGCAAACTATCCTGTGATAGCACCGACTTGTAACAGAAATGAGCGAAGATGTGAAGATTAATGGCACCCAATTAAATTTTTTTTAGACTGGCTTTAGCAATAAAACACCACTGATTGCCATGTTAGGTTTGTCCAGGTGAATTCTGTATAATGTGTTTTTATGGCTAAATATTAGTAGTCTTAACAAATTTTCAGCACTAGAGCCGAACAGAACTACGCTTAGCTGTAGGGAAAATACCCTTAAGATATTCATGAACAAACAGGAAGTCTGCAAACTTCCCATACGCTATTTGCTAAGAAGAAAGAAAAAAATCGTTAAAAAGTATATGCCAGCAGCATTCTCACATTGGCGTACTCTGCTCCTGGAGGAACATTTGTCTCCCTTCACGTTCACGTATGTTTCAGTTCACAAACACATTCACACACGTACATATTACATATTCGTAGATAATACGTCTCCACTGTTTACAAAGGGTGGAAATGTCACTCGTCATTCACTCAGTAAACAAAACATAGCGGTACAAATGTTGTCATAACATTTTTCCAGGAAAAGGAGGCGCCGGAAAAAAGTTCTCCCCTCGGCAAACAGAATTAGATCTTTGATAACATCGGTTTGCAGCATCTTCCATTTTGGTTTTCACATTCGCATCTCTTGTCCAAACACAAGTCGTTCTCATGTGCGTGTGTGTGTCTGTGTATAAGATTCCGTTAACAAAAACAAAAAATATAAGTAAAAAATATCTAAGCATAACACCCCATCATTCTTCCAAAAAAGTTTTATACGTCAAACACAACCAGCAAGTGTTTTTGTGGCATAAATATTAAAGTGTTCCCAAGCATGTAAGCTGCAATGAAGGAACATAAATCTTATGTAAATTGATGGCTAAAAAATGCCGGTGGGACAAAATAAACCTCAGTCATATTCCTTCCTACTCTTTTTGTGATGATGGGGATGGGGATGGGGATGGGGAGGGAGATTCTGTTAGGGAAAGATAAGCGGTGTGGTTTATATATATATATATATATATATATATATATATATATATGATAGTATAGATACTATATATATATATATATATATATATATATATATATATATGTATATATATAAGTATATATAATATATATATATATATATATATATATATGTGTGTATATATATATATATATACACATATATATATATATATATACCATATACATATATGTATATATATATAGATTTTTGAAAATAAAATATGAAATGTATAGTTTTTTTTAGAACTGACTAAATTTTCATACTTGTATGGGGTGCGTAGCGAATGCACTGAAAGAGATGATCTTACAAGTTTTGATAGTTTTTATGAAAAATAACATTCTATACCATTATATATATATATATATAATATATATATATATATATATATATCACTATATATATATAAATATATATATATATATATCTATATATATATATATATATATATATATAACTATGGTATAGAATGTTATTTTTCACAAAACTATCAAAATTGTAAGATCATCTCTTTCAGTGCATTCGCTACGCACCCCATACAAGTATAAAAATTTAGTCAGCTCTCAAAAAAATATACATTCCATATTTCATTTAAAAAATCTTTGGTCAACACGTTCTGCAGAGATTTCTTGTTCCTTATTTCTAAAGCTTTTATCAACCGCCATTTCAGAGGTTTCAAGTTTCTCTTTGCTAATACCTCAAACGAATCTAGAGCTAAAAATCTTCTTGTTAAGACTAGCCATCGTCCCACCTACTTAGATCAGCCTTTTTCATAAGTCGTCCCTGTATAAGTAAGCAGGATGGGGATAATTTGTCCCGCGCCGTAATTAAATTACCGTTATTTTCTACAGTAAGGGCATTTTAGTTACTTTTTGAGATCGTGTTTAGTACTGTACATCTTATCTTGGGTATTTAATCACAATGAATATAAATATCTGTACATAAGGATTAAAACAGTGCACAGAGATTATTTACCTAATATATACCTTTGTCATCCAGCTTCTTTCGTCTAATTCTGTTTCCTAACTTGTATTCTCTCTCTCTCTCTCTCTCTCTCTCTCTCTCGCTGCTCGCGCGCGCGATCTCTCTCCTCGCTTCCAGGCGTCTCTCTCTATATCCTCTTACTCTCTCTCTCTCTCTTTTCTTTGTTTTTTAAATATTGCCATGCAGTCAAAACCTTATTTAGTATTCATTTTCCAAAGGCTCAAAGGAAACCTCTGATAACTATTTTTCCCACGAAGATAGCAGGCAATGAACAAAAATAATGAACTTATTTCATACACCTGGACATTTCCTTTCTCCGTTTAATCAACATTCTTCCGCACAAACGACTTAATTTAGAAAAAACTTAATAACTCGCTCTAACTCCACATTAAACTTGTTCCTGAGCAATTATAATTACAATGAAACCCCTTCAGAGAAACAGGCCCTGTATTCCCAAAAGACCTCACCTCTTTAGAACAAAGATACTCAACATTTGGTATTCTGTTCTACCTGACAATAGAGAATAGAGCAGCGTTCACAGAGCTTTCAAAGATACAATGACTCCTCACAGGATAGGTTTGACAGTCGGGCATCTAAGGCACATCCAGATGATATCAAGTATAGAAGATTGATATTTATTGCGACCTTGCGAAAAATCAACAAGAGGTTGTGAGTATTCATGTGCTCATTTCACGATTTTTTTTCGGTTAGAGAGAGTAACACGAGAATTATCTTCAGGAGCTGAGTATCTAATAATGAATATATCAGTGTCAACATGGGAGCAATAACCATTACATGGATAGCATGGACTGGATGGTAAAATTAATATCTATATATCTCCATGATTCGAACTCTAAGTGTAGGAATACTGAGGAAGAAAATATTCTCTCTCTCTCTCTCTCTCTCTCTCTCTCTCTCTCTCTCTCTCTCTCTCTCTCTCTCTCAAGGACACTTGCGAATTCCTCGTTGATAATGTTTGTTACTAATGGGAAATAATTAAATTTCATGATGAGACTGTAAGCCCATTAAAAATAAACATTTAACTGGTGTTCCTTGTTAAGACGACTAGCGGATGACATTTTTTTTCAGTAATGAAAAATTGATTTCCTGAATGTCAGTTTAGTTTTAAAATTATTATTAAAGTTCGACTTTATTCCATTTTTTTTTCTTTTTTATCAAATACGTATAGTTCATCACCACCATCACGGAAGCATTGCTAATTCCATACACAAATCTCCAACGCAGTATGTTTCCAAAGTTGAGTTGTGGTAAGACGGACATTTTTTTGGAGAAAGGGGAGCTCTAGTTCACAGAAGAGCTTACTTAGAATAGTTTCCTTGCCACTTCGCGGGTATTTCTTGGTGGGATTTGAGGATGTCTCAATAATTCTCATAAGAAATAATTTCCGTGAAGTTTAAAAGATATTGTGTCGAGTGGGTCAAATAATCCGTAAATCTTAGTATTTTGGTCTTTTTATGAAAGTTTCTCAAGTTCAACAATGTGAGGACTGAAGGCTAGTTATATTCTTAGAATAGAGTTTTTTTATTTCATTTTCATAATATCTTCTGTAGTATCATTGTGCGATTCAGATAAAAGTTAATTTATATATAGGAAGAGTAACCCCTGGCCTCATATCAGATAAAAAAAAAAAAAAAAAAAAAAAAAAAGTAGAAAATTACTGTGGTTTAGCCTAAAAGGATCCAGCATGTGGGACTTCCTTATTGCAAGAAATAAGAATTGCAGGTATATAGCCGAACCATATAATATGACTTTTATAGGATTAGAAAGATATGATTTTGATATTCGAATTAGGAAGACCTTCCACTGGCCGTAGATTAAATACTAAGTCTGTCGACTAATTTTCATATTTCAGTCCTATATACGCACTATGTGAAGGGAATAGGAGCTTTTTTCATTGCGTAGCACAAAAAGGAAATAAATGTCTGATTATAAATGAACTTTTTTGAAATTATACTTCGCATTTCTTAACTCTGAATATTCCTTTGGTGGATTGTTTTGGAATTAAAATGGGATTTATGGTTGTCTCCATTCTTTTCGTGCATTACAACCCTCGGCTGCAGAGGAAGAGTAAGCAAATTATTCATGAAATGGCGTCACGTAAAGCCGATTTATTTGCAACTTATTTTTATTCGGTGCATTCGTATTTTTGTTAGTGTCTATCCTTCCCCAGTCTGATTAGTATTCTGTACAAGGCACCTTTTGCTGTTACATATTTTTATGCCGATCATCGTTGCGATGCGAAAGGACTATGAATGACGTTCACGAATTTCGAAATATAGTTATTATTGAAAAGACATAAAGCCGAATGGGGGAATTAAAAACGGCTCAATTATTTTTCTATTTCTTGTCTTGAATTAGAAAGGGAGCTGTTATTTTATAAAAGCGTATTAAGTACTAGTTTATTTGGGCATTTATACAAGATGAATGTAAATTGTGTTCATATATATTCATATTATAATGAGGGGTACACTGAGATAATCTACGATTGAATTTACATCTTTTGTCTAATTCGCTTTTCTGATCAGAGCACCAGTATCACGAAATAATTCCGCCTTATCACGGCCAACCTTCCTCTAATTTCACAATAGTCCTACCCTTGCATGTTAATCAGTAATTAGACCTTATTAACCCTTCCGCTTAGCGATGATGGATATAAACGTCATCCAAACTATATATAAAAAAAAAGATTGCATAAACCAGCAGACAGTTTGAGAATCATTGTCAGCGAGTGTTCTTAATATGATTTGTATACTGTATGTAACTTGTATGTTTATCTATTTTGTATAGTTTTATGTTTTTATTCTAAAATTACATCATTTATCCTTTTTTCTGCAAGAGAGAGAGAGAGAGAGAGAGAGAGAGAGAGAGAGAGAGAGAGAGAGAGAGAGATATAAAAACATTTTTATACTATGTAACAAACATATTTTTTTTTGTTTTATATAGTTATAAGATTTCTGCTTTATAATTTCATTACTTATCTTTCTTATGCTATTTGTATATTTTAGATTCTTTTTGTCTCTAATTTACAAGTACATCATTTCTATTTTTTTCTGAGAGAGAGAGAGGAGAGAGAGAGAGAGAGAGAGAGAGAGAGAGAGAGAGAGAGAGAGAGAGAGAGAGAGAATATTTTTAATACATATGTAGGACATATTTATTTGTTTTATATAGTTATAGATATCTGTTCTATAATTTCATTACTTATCTTTCTTATGCTATTTGTATTTTTTAGATTCTTATTTTCTTTACCCTACAAGTATATCATTTATATTTTTTCTGAGAGAGAGAGAGAGAGAGAGAGAGAGAGAGAGAGAGAGAGAGAGAGAGAGAGGGGGGGGGGGGTTTTGCTGTGTGGGGGGGGGGGGGGGGGGGGGGGGGGGGGGGGGGGGGGAGGGGGCGGGGGGGGGGGGGGGGGGGGGGGCGACGAACACTTGACTGGATGTCACTTATTTTACGGAAACCTGTATGTTACTTCGTCATTCATATTATTCATATATATTCTTTGGTGGAATTACAACTTTCACATTGCAAAACCTACGTAATTTATCAGGGTATGTTATGGATTTACAACCTTTATTTTTTCGGGGAAAGTGCAAAAAGTTATTTAGGGTCGATTTTTACATTACTGTATAGATAAATCTTTATCCTACAAGTATAATCATTTATATTTTTCTGAGATGAGAGGAGAGAGAGTGAGAGCAGAGTAGATGAGGAGACGAGGAGAGAGAGAGAGAGGAAGGGGGGGGGGCAACGAACACTTGATGGATGGCATTATTTTTACGGGGTAGGTATTAGCAATTAAAAGACAAAACAATAGAATTTACAACTTTATTTTTTTCGTGGTAAATGCAAAGTTATTTAGGGTCGATTTTTACATTACTGTATAGATAAATCATTCAGCTACAAAGTTAAACAAAATTGAGCAGTCCTCCTTGAAACAAAAAAAAAAAAGGCATAGGTTGTTTTTTTTTTTCTTTTGCACGTACTATAATTACAGATTTTTGCATTCTTTAACTAGGTATTTTACATGGATGTGCTATGGACAAAAAACGAATACTTTATTGCAATCGGTTTTGGGGGGGGTTTGTTTTTTTGAGGGGGAAAGTACAAAATTTTATTACTTATTACTTGACCTACAAAAAAGCTTATTTTGGGCGGATTTGTAATGTCATTATATAGGATGAGTAATCAGCTACAAAAAGAAATAAAACTGATCGGTCTACCTAGAAAATGATTGGAGATATGCGTCTTTGAACAAGTAAAGGTATAAACATTTTAACGCTGACCGCTCGAGTCATCGCCGATGCCCACCAACGATCACATAAGAGGTTAACAGATTGGGCACAACCATTTAACAAGCATTACGGGAGATGAAGCCATCGCTGCCATCTTGGTGTAGGGTAAAAACGCCAAGGTGGGCTCAAAGGAGAAGAAATATTTATTGCGCACTTCTCAAAAATATTTTTATCTAACCTACTTAGGAACAAGATAAAATTTTGAAACATGACATGAGTTATAAACATAAGTTATGAACGCTTACAGAATCATTAAAAACATTAATAACTGCTTCTTTATATTTTTCACAGCCAAAGGAAGTTGAAGTTTATATGAGTTTTTATATCGTGACTTGAAAAAGTTTTTCTATGATGGAATATATATTTTTTTTCAGGGTAGAGACATCACCAAAGAGAAAAACTTGTAGCTAAAGAGTTAAATCTTTTTAATTATATTTTCCGCTCCTGACAGGGACGATGCTTACTGTTGGTAGTCAGTTTTAGCGTCGCATTTGTTTTTTTATATAATTTATTAACTAATTATAGCAGTTGTATCACATCAGGTATCATAAATTAAACCTTGAAACAATGAGTGAAATAGCAGTTCCGTTGTGAAAAGAAAACTGTTATTTATAATCATAACAGAAATGAAAAGGAGAAGATATTGCTTGTCATTATTTTAGTGACTATTGTACAATTTCATTGCTCAATGGCTCCATTATCAATTCAAATAAAAAAAAAATTTAAATCATTGATGCATTGATAATTATTAGGTTCTCCCTGCCGGTTATGAATAAAAACTTAATAACTTTAAGAAGCACTAAACAACTAGCAAGTAAATAATTTAATGAAAACTTTAAAATGCATTAATTAAAAACACTTTTTACTAAGAACAGCAGACATGAACCCTCCATGATTTTATTTATTTTTTCTTGTTTATACTTAATAATAGTCTTTAAGCTTGGAAATTGTACAAAATGTTGACGGATTAAAAAGAGGTAAGTAAGTAACCTAAAGTTCCATATTAACATTGATTTCATCGTTTATGAATAACAATTTGGCAGTGTTTTTTTTTTCAGAAAAAATGTATTAAGTCCAAAAAAGGACAAGACGACTTCCTTTCAAACTGTTACTTGATACAAATATTTATTTTAATAAAACAAAGTTATTACATAAAATGGGGTTCATTTGATAAAATATCAACTTATAAAATATGATGACAAACTATTTAAGAAGGAATTAAACTATTGATTAGCAAATATCATTACTAGAGAATGCAGTGTAAGTTAAATGAAAAATGAATTGAAATAATTACAAAAATAAAAAGAAATTGAATGAGGTTGACATTAGCTTCTTGCTGGCCAAAAAACGTTATTGTTTTTATTAGGTGATTAGTTTGGCTGGCTAGCTAGTGCAGAAAGCGCTTGCCACTAAAGCAAGTCATCTTCTGCCGCCGCCATTTTACTGTAGGTATTGCTCACAGGCTGACTTCACTTATCGGATCCTATGCCCAATCTAATGTTTTTATCTGATCGTTGCTGCCCACAGACGTAATCTTATGTGAGTCATAAACGAAAGAGTTAAATTATTTTCACCAAACTTACGACACAACCTCCTAGAATATTTTATTTTCCACCTACACACCAATCATTGAGTTGATATGATGCTAAATATTGTTTTCCTTTATTTAATTCCAACAAAGCCTGCTTAACAAGTTTCTTAAGACCTACACTTACTGCGATACGTCTTAAAGGAAACATTCTGTATTCCCAAAAGATCTCCCCTGTTCTGCACATATGGACTTAACATATAGTATCCTGGCCAACCTGACAGCGTTCACGGAGTCTCCAAATACATCATGTCTCTCTACAGGAAAGGCCTTGTCAGTTCGTCACCTAGGTCACATGCTAATGATTTCAATTAGTGAGACTTGTCAGTTAACATGACCTTGTGGGAACTCACTATATACCTCTTTCCTGTGACGAGTGTTAAAGCGAGAAGATAGTTTTCTTTAACTGCACGTCATCTGGTAATGAATATATCAGCGTCAGCATACAAACAAGATCTATTACATAAAATAGCAGGGGAAAGATATTGTAATACTTATACCTCTAAGATTTGAACTTTCTGCAAACTGCTTCGGGAAGTAATACGCATTTTATTTTAGTACCATAAACAATCAACTCTTATTTGATATTAACATCAGAGCGACGAAAGCATGGAATTGACACTTCATATTATTAGTTTATAAAAAAAAATAGTCTCCAAATGTCTGTATATTTTGAAATCATTGTTAAAATACCTGTCATCTTCAGAACCTTCACGTCTACTATAAACAAGACCCTCCCAAAGCCGAATATTTTCCAAAGCCAATTTTTTTCCAATGCCAACTTTTCTCCAAACCGTTTTTTCAAGGCCGATATTTTCCAGTTATTTTTTTTTAAACCAGTTGTTTTAAAGCCAATTTTTTTCGAAGCAAATTTTTTTCTAAAGCCTATTTTTTTTAAAGCCATTTTTTCCCAAAGCCAATACTCCTCAAAGCCAATTTTTTCCCAAAATCAATATTTTTCCAAAGCCAATTTTTACCAAAACCAATTTCTTTCCAAAGCCAATTTTTTCCGAAGCCTATTATTTTCCAAAGCCATTTTCTTCCAAAGCCAATTTTCTTCCAAAGACAATCTTTTTCCAAAACCAATATTTTCCCAAAGCCAATTTTTTCCAAATACAATTTTTTCCTAAAACCAATATTTTCCCAAAGCCAAGTTTTTATCAAAGCCAATTTTTTCCAAAGACAATTTTTCTCCAAAGCCGGTTTTTTAAAGCCATGTTTTCCCAGGGAAAATTTTTTTCCAATCCCATTTTTCTCCTAAAGACAATTTATTTCCAAAGCCAATTTGTGGTAAGACGACCATGTCCACAGAGACGAGGAAACCTACTAGTCCACAGGAAAAGTTTCTTTATTCCCTCACGTACTTTTTACTCGTGAATGCTCTCTTGTTTGGACATTTTGACGTCTTAGCAATTCACTTGACGATTTTTTTTGAGGTTTATAAAACATTGCATCGATAAAATGGAAATCTATAAACCGTATAAATTAGATTTTGTTAGGACAGTATAACGATTGAAGGACAAAATGTACTATTATATAGAAGGTTTTATTGCATTTTCAAATTTCTTCAGTAATTTCATGGTGTATTTAAATGTAATTCCATATTTTGAAATCTCTTGAAACAGATATCCAAGTCTGTTTGGTAAAATTTTACCCTAGATCATTTGGCAAAATGATCTATAGGAAAGTAACTTCCGGCCTTATTTAGCCTGGATTTCAAGGAGCATAAGTCTAGAAAATTACTGTTGTATAATATAAAAGGAACCTACATTATGGGCCTGGACTATAAAACGAGATAGGGGTACATTGCCGAGAAAAATATTAAGACTTTTATAGGAATAGAGGGATATAATTTTCATATTCAAATAAGGAAGAGCTTTCACAGAGTTAAGGGTTAGATATTGAGCCACTTTACCATGTATTAGTCAGAGAAGGAGACCTATCTACACGCCGTGTAAAGGGAATGGGACTATTTTCCATAGAACAACCTAAATGGGGAATAAACGTCTGTTTATAAATGAACTATCCTGAAATCTCTCTCTCTCTCTCTCTCTCTCTCTCTCTCTCTCTCTCTCTCTCTCTCTCTCGTTGGTATATATAAAAAGATTTAAGAGGGAGTCCATTTTTGTATTTATTATTACCATCGGCTTTCTTTCATAGTGAGGAAATATAAGAGGCAGGAAATTATTTATATAACAGAATTACGTAAAACCGATTCATTCGCAGCTGTGTTTAGTTTGAACACTGGAATTTTCGTTAGTGTCATTCCATACCCCTCTATGTTAATATTCCGCCCAACGCACCTTCCACTTTCACATATTTTCATTCGCATCTTCGTTACAAAAAGAGAAAGCTCTATCAGTAAAACTTACACAAAATAAAAATATACTTTTGCTACAAAAAAATTATAATAGTAAAATAAAGAAAGAATACAAAGACCAAAATTAATTATATGGATTATATTTATCGAATAAAATTTGTATTGAATTCATCAGAAATTAATAAAATTATACATACCACAGAAAATGCAATTCTAGCACGTTGGTTTTCCACTTGTCTTGAAATTATAATACGAAATAGAAGGTAATATAAACCCTGTCCCTCATGAAAATACGAAAATACTAAAACACACACACACACACACACACACACAACACACAGTAGGTGCGAAGTGAAGGATAATCCTTTATTCCCTTTCTAGATACTTCATTCTTGCTGCAACGTTTCAAGACGTAAAAGTCCCATTCTCAAGCTATAAAAAGATAAAAGAAAAGTTAAAATGACAAATAGGGAATACGAATTAAAAGTTGAAACGTTATGCAAATAATATAAATGAAAAGTACAAAAAATAGGAGGGAGTGATTACCATAAGGTGCTGAAGGCACAGACCGACTGACAAATCTGGCCGGGTTCAGCTTCGACTTGAACTCACGAGAGAGACAGAGGAGTTGAGGAAGACTGGGTGTTTAAACTCTGGAACGAGTTGTATAACGAAGAGTGATTCTAAGATAGTTAAATACTGTTCCTTAGGGGATTTTAAAATCTTTGTATGTTCACGTATACGTGAAAATTCAGGATTAGTTCATTTGACACCTGTTCTGTAACTAACACCTCGATGAGAGTAACCTCCGTGTGGAGCCGACGTACAATCCTAGATTACATCTACGGCAACTAAATAGATATACGACTCCTGAGGTTCTTAGTGGATCGAGTTTTTCATTGTGTTTATATAGAGATCTGATATTCGTTGAGTTGCAAGGTATTAGCCTTAATTCAATTGCAAAAAAAATTAAATTAACAGCTAGCTTCAATTCCCGTTAGAAAGTTTTGTTATGAATAAATGGGACACTTGCATACAATTGTAATTTTGGTACTGTTGGTATTTTAATTTTAGGATGGAAGATATTTGTTTAAGAATTTGTATAGGTATTTACAAAAACGTTTCGATGGAAAGGAATCGTCAGTGAAATATTGGTGGAGATAGATTATTTCATTATGAAAATGATTCCAGTCAGACGTTATGTTAAAAGCCCTATGAAAGTGGGTAGACATAAAAATTCAAGCCCCGGCCTGTAAAAGTTACCTTTCTAAAAACCTTGGTGTTAAAATGATCATTATAATTATGTAAAAACGTTTATATCCAAAAATGGCAGCTTATTTTCCTTTTCATATTCAATTGTAAAATTAATTATATAATGTATTTTATTGGCATAATCAAGAAATTTGTCATCTTAACTTTATCTCTGAATAATAAAAAGGTATCATCCACGTACGTACCTACTGTAAAATAATGGATGGCAGGCCAAAGGACAGTTGTCCAGCATGCGCTCCTCAAAGAGCACATAAACAGTGATTCTTGAACTGGGGGGTGCGCCCCCCTAGGGGGCAGCCAGAAGCTTCCAAGTGGGGCGCAAGTAGTAGGGTTGCCAGATTGTGCCTATTATTTTGTTTAATTTGTGATGTTAATTGCAAAAGTGACAAAAATATCACTGCTTCCATGATATGTTTTCTATTTGTTATCTGAAGACATGTCAAAAGTTCAAAACATAAATCAATTTTCACTGTAAATCTTGTTTATGAATTAATTTCCCCACGTTCTCTGCTTGGCTCTTGAATGAGAACTTCAGTGACAGCCTTAAAACCGAAATCACAGATCACCGTCAAGGACTGGAAATCGGGTTTCAACGTTATTTTAATAGCATCAGCGAGAGGAGTTTTGTATTCAATTTTGCCAGGAACCCTTTTTCCTTGAAAGTTGATGATGTTCCAGATGCTTTACAAGTTAAGTTCCTCGAACTGAGTTTAATTCTTTGGCAAAGGATGAGTTTGCCGCTCTTGATATGGAAAATGTTTGAATAAAATATCTTTCACTTTACCAGAAAATCAGTCGGCGAATCCTAGCAGTAATGGTCCCCTTTTCTTCTACTGTACCTGTGTGCAGTAGGGTTTTCTGTATTAGTTGGAATCAAAACAAAGAAAATAAACAAGCCTAATGTGGCGAACGATGTCCGATTCACATTGAGCCAAACATCACCAAATATTCCCCGACTAGTTGGCCAAAAGAGCTAGTATCACCCATCCCACTGATGAGTAGTCCAAAAGGATACTGGCTATAATCCCGTTTCGTTGATATCTATGTAAAAAGTTAAACAGCAACGATGAGAAAGGAATTGTAGTAAATATGGTTTTATGTCATCAGTTTCTTTGTATTCCAATACTACATAATTATGGATAAATAAATCACTAATGAGGATCTTTAATCATTTTTATGTGGTCATGACCCATGAATAATTGTGTTAATAGTAAAAACTATATTAATTTTTGTAGTAATTGGAATTTTTTTTTAAATTCCTATCATGGAATCTGTATAATGTTGAAACTGAACAAGGATTAAGATTAAATGTAGTTTCACCATATGGTTGCTTTACCAGTTTTCTGTAAACATTGTTTATTCCATTGAATTATAGTACAGTGCATGCTTAAAATTATTTAATAGCAATGAAACAAAAATCTATCATTCATCCATATAGTCATATAAGCAATTAACTATAATACTTATACAAATAGACAACATATTGTTTATAGTTGGCAAAACTTTCAGGGGTAAGGGGGCGTGAGATCTATACTTAATACAGAGTGTGGGGGGAGGGGGGGGGGAGCAAAAATGATTAAGAGCCACTGACATAAAACGTCACATTGCTGCCACGAAATTGGAGGAAATGAAGAAATTTAAAGAATTGGAAAAAACCAGACTTACTTTTAACTACTCTATTCCCGCTGATTGGAATCACACATTAAGACAAGAATTATATGGAAAACTTCGCAGAAGCACAGACGCATTATTAGAAAACTGGATAGAAAATTGAACAATCTTGTCGACAACAGTGACTGAACCAATAATGCCAGAGGTGAATGTGTAGTAAATTTATCAGGCACACAAATCAGTGCAAATGCAATGCGTGCGTTTGGCACTGGTTTGTCGTTCTTCATTTGCAGCAAACCTTCAGCTTTATCAATAGCGTCATCTTTATATAAGTTTGAAACATTCTGTGACCTACCAGAATACCATTTAGACATTATCATAGGCATGACATATATTGCTATGCATGCCTATCATGAAAATAATTGCCCTGCTCGTTACAAAAAATACTTAAAAGAACTGAAGAATGACACTAGCTTACACGTTACTAAGGCAGAAAAATACAATAGTTGAATAGTTCTTTACTAAATTGGCTACATAGACCGTATGCATACTTTACTAGAAGTTGAAACCACTTACAAAAAAAAAAAAAAAAAAAAACCGTTGGACCAAGTAATAAAAGAACCTAATATCACGATGAAACAAATTCTTAAAGAATTTTGGGGTAAATTAACTGTAAAGTGCCTACCTCATTACCTCATTTTATATGGCCTAGTTAAAACTCATAAGGAAAATAACCTTATGAGCCCAATTATTAGTATTGAATGTAGGATCAATTGCTTTTAAACTATCCAAATATATCACCAAACGCTATCCCCGTTACTTAAAACTGTATCTAATTCACAAATCCGGAATTCTCTTGATCTTGTGGAAAAATTGAATAATATTGTATTAAACCCTAGTGATACCTTTGTCAGTTTTGATGTATGTATCTTGTTTACAAAAAGAAATGAACTTGTATTGCATGAATTACCTAATTCCGTTAGTCACATAATTTCATTGATGAAATTGTGAATTTGTGACTACAGATTTACTTTTAATGGAGAATATTACAAACAAATATTAGGTATGGTTATGGGTAACCCTTTGTCACCTCTCCTTTCAAACTTATATATGGAATTCTTTCAAATATGACACCTCCTGAATATCATACTTTTCCCCTGAAAATGGTTCAGATATGTAGACAACATCTTTGTAGTCTTACCTGTTGGTATCGATGTAAACAATTTAGTGTCTAAATTAAATCATTTAGTGCCATCCATAAAATTCACTGTTGAAATTAAAAATGACAATGTCATTCCTTTCCTGGATGTATTAATACATAGAGAGTCTTTCCGATGTAAATTCAGTATTTATAGGAAACCCAAAAAATAATATAACATTTCTACATTTTTATTCTGGCCGCTATCTTAATATTAAAATTTCAATTGTTTTCCATGGTCTTACGTGCTCTACGGATTGCGAGTCCACAATATCTTGACCAAGAAATAGAATACCTAAAAAAGATAGGAAATTATCTATGCTACCCACCTCTTATAATTGAGTCATGTTATCAAAAAGCTCACAAAGGGTTTTATAGTGTTGTTAATGATAATAAAAAAAATAAAAATGTACTTAGTTGGCCTTACTTTTGTGGATTTTAAACCTAAAATTAGTATTTAAATTTTGTATTGTTAATGGTGTCTTCTATTATAACAATAGTATGCTAATTAAGAATAGTCCGGTAACAAATAACAACATAATTTACAAAATTCTTTGTAAGGATTGCACGTCTTTTTTATATCGACCAGTCAAGCAAAGATTTAAATGTACGAATAAAACAGCATATCCATTCAGTTAGAACAACTCGGTCTTAAAATGCACTATTTATCCATCTGAAAGAAAAAGCTCATTGAGTAATTTGGGTCGATAGCTCTGTAATTGCTGGGTATAATGATTATGTTTCAAGAAATTTACTGGAATCAGCAATTATACAAATCACCAATAAATAAAAAAACATAAATCTTAGTCGGGGATTGTACCATTTTGACCCCTCTTTCTATAAAATGTTTGTGAAGGACCTTAAAATAAATAAATTGATTAGTAATTAATAAGTCCCACTTAATTTCCTTTGTTAAGTTTGTTTTTTCTCATGCTGACCATATTCAAATCTTATGCTCATTTCTCCCTCATTGTCTGAACACTTTGGTAAATTCATATTGTTACTAGTACAAACTGTATTGTTTTTCGAATTACCTTGCCTTTGACGAGTGTGTTTGGCTGCTCCTAAATCGTTAATCTAGCCTGCGGGATTTTGCTAATTCTGTATTGTCCATTTGTATATGCCTCTTTGTTCCTAAAACAAAATGTAATATTTTCTAACTTACGTGTGACCACGTGTGGGGGGCTGCTTTTAAATCTTTAATCTTGCCCACAGGCGTTTTTTTCGTTTCTTTTAGTGACACGGAGCTTCTGTTAATTTCTGTAATGTCCGTTTATATATGCTTATCTGTACTGTGCTTCTCAGTGTACTGATCAGCCTTGCATTTAGTAAAGTTAAGACCGAAAGATTTCTGGCAGTTCTCGTGTTTCATTTTCCTCCATGGGATTACCTTTATATATATATGTATATATATATATATATATATATATAATATATATATATATATATATATATATATATATATATATATATATATATAGTGTGTGGATGTTTGAGATTGTGTGGATATATTTCAAGTGACTTGTTATTTTTAGAAAGCTCTCATTTATGTAAAAATATCCCTTTCATGGAGGTTGAAAACATTTTTTCACTGAAACGAAAATATTCGCTATACATGCATGCAGATTACGATGTTGAGTTCATTCATATTTTAAATATATACAATCCATATTCATTTTTAGAATCTAGTGGCAATGGCAATTCATTTCTTTTCGGTTTTGCTCGTTTTAACATACAAAATTACAGTCGTGTGCGCATTTATTGTAGCTATATGAAAAATATTAAGCATGTTTCTTTAGTCCATATCTGATTGATCTTACAATATACGAAGCATTTCATAATTATACACTTTCTAAACAGTCAACAATATATTTCAGCAGATTAGACGACGCTTGAATTATGTAAGTAAATGGTGAAATTATTATTTTCCTGTAGGTCAGATGCGAAAACTTGGGACCATAAGTATTTAGTCAACATACCACCTTGTATGAAAGGTTGGATGCACTAGATTAACAATATAAAAAGACTAACGTCAAAATTCCATAGTCACTAAAAATATACCGATAATTCAAACTATTATAGGTAATACATAAATGTATGGTCCTATATTATTGGTAATACTTTAGAATATTTAATTAACTGCACTAGCATATCATCATCTCGGCTGTGTGACGCTCAGTGAACTAAACCTCAGGGCAGATAGTTCAAGAATTTGAGAGTTGCTGTATATCAGTGATATGAGCTTAGACTGAAATGCTATCTAAAAGTTACCCTATCCGCCTAAATGGAAGGTTATCATTTCCACGATCAGATGTGCCATTGTCTATCCCGTAGTGGCGATATTATTATACAGAACAACCCGTAAGGGGGTAGTGCCGTCAGTGCACATCATTCGGTGCAATGTAGGCATCACTTAAGGTTTTTTGCAGTGTCCCTTCAGCCCCTAGCTGCAATTACTTTCATTCCTTTTACTGTACCTCTATTCATAATCACTTTCTTCCATCTTAATATCCGTGTCAGCGCTGAATGGCCTTAGTTGCCCCATTGCTCGGCATAATGACAAAAATCTATATAAAAAAACAAAAATATTTTACAGAAGAATGAAGACACTTTAGTCAGAGCTTTGGTACAATACATAGTTCTTGATAGTATGTGTATTGAAATATCATCTTGGGAATTTTAACTCCCTGGATGTAAATATATATTGATAACTAAGAATAGAAGGACTGAAAAGGTACCCAGTTACTGTGTTCTTGTTCACCCAACTTCTTTCGTCTGAATCTGTTTAAGAACTACCTTTTTATTAACTGATATCTCACGAATTCATTGTATGTTAACCTGGCCGGCGTTACATTAATTGCTAAGTATTTCTGCATAGTCGAAATCTTACTTGGTAATCAGTATTTAGTGACTCAAATTGACGACGACTTTCATATAATGTAATGAAATTATCGTACGTTGAATATTTGTACAAGTATAAAAAATGGCTATTTGAGTTAAGTGCTGTGTCTAGAAAAATTAGAATATTGTTCTTAAACATAATATTAAAATAAAATCATGTATTTTTTACATTGGATATCTAATCAAAATATAGAAAAAAAGTTGTCATTAAAAAAACTCTCTCCACTCTTAGAACTAACCTCTTGAAATATTTGTTCATCTAGAAACCAATCAGAGGACCTATATCACGAATGTATTTCAAAATACCGTACCTGAAATTTTTTAACACTTATTATTTATCATTCTCCCTCACACTAAATTCCATTTGACTCAAGTAACCAGGTTTCACCAAACAATTTTCTGAAGACTTACAATTACAAAGGAACCTTTTCAAAGAAACATCCTCCGTACTCCCAAAAGATATCACGTGTTAGGTACAAAGAGAATCAGCATTTGGTATTCTCTCCAACCTTACAATAAACAGGTGTTCATGGGGTCTTCGAAGACATTATGTCTCCTTACAGGGAAGGCCTTGGCAGGTGGGCACTCGGCCCACATCTTGATCATTTCAATTAGGATGAATTTTCAGTTAAGGTAACTTCGAGAAAAACAAATGCAAGTGTGTGTGAGTACGTGCTTTTATTTCAATGTATGTTTTTTTCGTTATTTGATTATATCAACGTCTAGTGAAGAGTATTATGTATAACACGAAGACATTACAGGATAGACTCTCTCTCTCTCTCTCTCTCTCTCTCTCTCTCTCATACACACAGGTGCACAAGCACTTACAAGCACTTGTTTCCATTATAGTTTCCATTCAAGCCAACTACTTTTAGAGCCTCAATTATCCCGTGATAATGAAGCTAGTATACGAGAAATAATACACATATCGTTATGTACCCTGTGCTCATAAAAAAAGAAAAATAGATAACTGGTATTATCTATCAAAACGACGAGCACGTGTGAATAACGACCTTCATTTTATGAGTAAATAAAAATTGGTTGAAGTTGGAAATAGATATTATGGCTCGTCTTTATTCCCGTTATTTTCATAATTCTCAATTTTATTTTAAAGAGCAGGGATCCTTGAACATCCAGCATCACCCTATCCTGGAATTATTCCAAATTCCAAAAGAACATCCCTGCAATTTTTTTTCACTGTCATTCTTAAGTGAAACAAGCACATCCTGAGAAATGATAGAACTCTAGCGCATGGGAGAGTTTAGTTAAAGATATTTACTTATTTTTATTTTTTTTATTTTTTGGCTGGTCATTTGTCTGGGTGTTTTAGATAACTAATTTTAAAGTTTATAAAATGCTGAGTCGATTATCAAGTAACATTCGTAGGTATTAATTATATTAAGCCTATCTGTCATGTGTTAGAAGAAATTGATGTATTCTCCCAAAAAGTATATGCAATGTCTTCATTTCATTTTAGCCAATTGATCATGTAATTTAGATTTTATTCCATAATTCAAACTTCCCTAAAACAGACAGGTTTGCGTGTTTGGTAAAATACAGTTCTCATGGGAAAAAAATCTAGAAAATGAATTAGCTATAGCCTAAAGGGAACCAGTATTTGGACCTTTCCTATTGAAAGAGAAAGAGTGATTTGCGAGGACAATGGATTTTTGAAGGATTTTTGTAGGATTTTTGTAGGATTAGAGGGATATTTTAATATCCGAAGAAGAAATAGCTTCCCACTGGACTACACTAGATATTGGGTCTGTCGACCACTTTACCATATATCACACGGAGGCCTATACACGCTATATGTAAAATGAATGGAGTCATTATTCATCAAACAATTTATTATTATTGAACGTCTGTTTATAAATGAACCTCATTCAGTTACGCTTTTCTTTCTTGTTCCTTTCTATTCAGTTTGTGGACACTTGTAATTTGAAGGAGATTTAGTATTCAGTCACCATTTTCCCTTTACAGTATAAGAGAGAGTAAATTCTTCATACAACATGAACATGCAAAGCCGATTTATTCGCATGATATTTGCTATGTAATACACTTACTTTTGTTGCAGGTTTCATCCTTCCCTTGTCAGAATAATATTCCGTGCAACTCACCTCCTATTTTATATATTTTCATTCTTCATTTGCTCATCATCGTTACAATGTAGAAGGTTAACATTGCGTTAATACTTTTCGAATCATACTTTTTACTGAAAAGAAACTCAAACTTAAAAATTTTGTTGATTGGTGTCATTCCTCGGACTTTATTCGTATAGTATTAGTATAAAACTCCAGTTGCATTTCATAAAACTAATTCTTTTTCATGCTCATTGCTTTTCCACTAATGATGACATTGTTGCAGGAAATAAAAAGTAATTTGAAGCATATTCCCCTCAGAAATTCAGATATGAGTGCGCGCGCTGGCACACACACGCACACACACACGATAGATATATATATATATATATATATATATATATTTATATATATCTATATATATATATATAATATATATATATAGATATATAGATATATATATATATGATATATAATATCTATTATATATATATATATATATATATATATAGATATCTATATATATATATAAAACCAATTGTTTTAGTGGCATCAGTTGGAGTTTTTTTCAGATTTTCATGCGTCGGTTTGAGGTGAAAAATAACTTTGTCACGGCAGCTGTTTCACTACTCTGTGGCAATTCAAGCTACTCCTGAATGACAAGCTGGCATTATGACCTATTTATTTTATCTTGTGGATACCAAGTTCATAAATGACCTAGAGGCCTTCGTTCTGATTGGTCGAGAGATTAAAAACTAACTCATTCTTTATCGACTCTTTATATGTATATAAGTTTAATTTCACAAAAGTGTTAGACACATTCAAATTTCCCAATAGAATCATATGCATATATTCATTTCTCACTTTTACTTTTATCTGCATTACTCGCAATAATAAATTCAAATTGGACATGTGTAAAAGTCGAATATCGCCGTTATTTCAGAAGTTAAGCCTTTTTTTCACTTGTTCCTGAAAAATATAAATTATTAACGCTATCGTACAGTACAATATACAGTGTATGTTAAAATGTTTCTCTTTAATGACAGTCCACAGTTAGTATTCTTCACGTTCGGACCTAACGTCCTGCCGGGGTCAGCTTTTCTCTGAAGTGGCCTCTATATAAGTAAACAGGATACCTGACTTAGTCCGAGCTTTGCGACATAATACCTAGACCCGCTAATCGATTACCATAATCTTCTTAGCTGTGGGTAGAATAGTTTCTACCACAGTGTATTCTAATTGGTATTCAAACAGGGTGAATATAAATATATGTAAAGTGCGAAGCACATAAGTACCGAAATGTACATGGAAATGAACCGTGGCCTCGCTCATACGGCTTCGACCTACATACAAAACTGTACGATTTTCTTCTCTCAGCTTATTTACTTTTCTAAAATGCATCCGGGACACTAATATCATCAATTCATTCCATCTAAATGCGACCGTCCTTCCTGAAATGGCCCAACAGTCCTACGTAGGCTATACATTCTTCGGTAACCAATAATTACAACTTGATAGGCATTTTCTCCAGACTCACGTCGGAACCTTTTTGACTTTTTTTCATTAAGTTACCAATCAATGAACTGACATAGTGGTAGATATTTTATTTCTGTAGCAAATAGTAGCAATAAAGCAGCACTAAATCATTTTCTCAACAACTACACTTACAAAGATGCCTATTAAAAGAAACATTCTTTATTCCCAACAGACCTCTCGTGTACTGTACAACGGAACCTAACATTTAGTATTCTGTCAAGACTGGCAATCAACAAGTTTTTACGGAGTCTCTAAAGAAATTATGTCTCCCTATAGGAATGGCTTTGGCAGTTCGGCACCTAAGGCACATGATAATGATTTCAGTTAGGAAGAATTAGTTAACGCGACCCTGTGAGAAATGAATAAGCGCTCGTGTGAGTAGGTGCATTAATCTTGCTGTACGTGTATCTTTTTCCGTTATAGATATTCTGCTATATAACATCTGGTAAGTATATATATATATTATATATATATATATATATTACTCATATATATAGATATATATATTACTATATATATATATATTATAGATATATCCAATGGACGGGAAAAGAGCAATATCTATTACATAAGAAGGTAGCGATAAGATCATTAAAAATAGATATATCTGTACAATTTGCTTCAGTATATGCTGAAGGAAATTTAATCAAATAAAACAATATTTCTCTCTCTCTCTCTCTCTCTCTCTCTCTCTCTCTCTCTCTCTCTCTCTCTCATACACATGCAAACACCGTTCCTTTCATTATATGTCACTTTATTTTGAAAATATTAACGTTCGGCTTTTTTTCTGTTACTTTCAAAACCATCACGTTTACAGAGACAGGCGGGAGCATGGGACTTTGAAACCCCAACATCACCTGCATAATGGAAATATTTCTAGTTCCAATCGAACCTCCTAAGCCAAGTTTTTTCCAAAACCAAGATGTGGTGAGACGAGTAGTCCTGGGAGATGAAGAAACCCTTGCCCACGGGAGAGTTGAGTTTGAAAAGTTTCCTTATTTATTGCAAGTTTTTTTGCTTGTGACTGCTTCTTTGTTTGGGTGTTCTGAAGGTACCTTAACAGTTCACATGACGAATTATTTCTTTCAGAATTATAGAATATTATGTTAAGTGCAAATTTGACATTAATCTCTGTTCAACAATATAACGACGGAAGGGCAGAATTCATTATTATATGAAGAATAGGGGCTGTTTTATTTATCTTAAAGATAAATAAAACAGCCCCTATTCTTTGGTAATTTCGTGATGCCATTTAGATTTAATTCTATGATTTTAAATTCCCTGTAACAGATATCTTTGTGTATTTGGTAAAATTATTTATAAAAACAGTACCATCCTGACTTATTTCTGCAAGATCTCATCGAAAAAAAGTCTAGGAAAGGACAACGGTCTAGCCAGAAGGTAAACAACACATAGACCTTCCCTACTGAAAGAGAATGTAGAGATTGCCAGGTCTCTGGCGAACAATATAACAAGATATATCTAGGATGAGATTGATATGATTTTGGAATTCGAATTAGTAAGAACTTCAACTGAACTGTTCATTATAGATTTCAAGTCTCTCTGACACTACGATACATCAGAATGTCATAGATGCTAATACACGCAACATGTGAAGGTAATGGGACTATTTACATACAACCACCAAAATAAGGAATAAACTTTTATAACCGAAAGTTTCTTATGTTACTCCTTTTCTATAAATATATGACGTTGATGGAATGTTTTGAAATTGGCAAGGGATTTAAGATTTAACGCCTTTCTCCATGTTACTCTCAACTGCATTTTAATAGTAATCAAATTATTCATGTAACTGGGTCACATAAAACCGGTTTATTTACACTTTATTTTCATTTAAAGCATTTATATTTGAACTTATTTCCTAATGTTTGAGGTTTCTCTCCAGTGATCATTATACATTCATCCACATACAAACTTTCATTTAGCGAGAAACAACCAAGTTTATCAAATGAATTTTCTCAAAATTTACACGAAATCTTGTCAGAGAAATGGCGTACATGTTGCGCACCCAAGAGATCTACCCTGTCCTCAACGAAAGGACTCTTATGTTTAGCATTCTGTCCAACCTGACAATAAACAGAAGTTCACGGGGTCTCCAAAGACATTATGTCTCCCTACTGGAAAGGCATTGACTGTTCGGCACCTTGGTCACATTTTAATAATTTCAGTTAACAATAATTATTTGATACGGTGACCTTGGAAATAATACATCAATGTTAGTAAAAGGGAATTGTTTATTAAACGAGACATGGATTTGGTGAGATCATTAAAGATTTAAACTGAAGACTCTCAAGACTTTTTCATTATAATTTCCATTTTATCTAAACATTTCAAAACGGTGAATGGATGATAATGTTGCTTTTTAATCGGAATTAATAATAATTTCATTATGATACCGTAAGCCAGTAAAAACATTGAATTGATATTACCTTTCATAATGACGAGCACGTGCTATCAGGGCTTCACATTATTAGTAAATTAAAACTATTCCCTGAATATCAGTTTAAGTCTGAAATTGTTATGAAGGTTCTGCGCTATTCTTGTTATTTTCGAAACCTTTACGGTTACTGTGAAGGACAGGGAACATAACTCTCCATATCACCTCTAACCTGGGAGGCATTGCCAATTCCACATGAACCTCCTCAAGCCGATTTTTTTCCAAAAGCCGAGATGTGGTGAGACGATCTCCTCTCGGGAGAACTCTAGTTCACAGGAGTCTTTTTTTTTTTTTTTTTTTTTTTTTTCAAAGTTTTCTGATTACGGAACGTGGTTTTTGCTTCTGACAGCTCCTTTGTCTCGATGGTTTAAAGATGTCTTAACAATTTACGTAACGATTCATTTCTATGAGGTTTATAAAATACTGAAGATGAAAACAATTTATAATTCGTGAAAGTTTGTAATTTTTACATGAATTGTAGCTCAATATTGATTAGTATATGAATTATATGGAATGGGTTATTCAATTAATCATTTGTGCGGTAATTTCATGATGCCATTTAGACACAATTCTATGATTTAAAATTCCATAAAACAGATATCCCTGTGTAAATGGTAAAATAATCAGTAAGAACAGTAATAGCCGGCTTAATTAGCTAGATCTCACCCACAGAAGGTCTAGGAAATGATAACGGTCTACCCGAAAGAGAAACGGCCTTCCCTGTTGAAAGAAGTAAGAAGCATTGCCAGGTCTCTGGCGAACAATAAAACAACATTTACAAGATGAGAGAGATATAATTTTAATTTTTGAATTAGGAAGAACTTTCACTGGGACGTGGGTTAGATAAAACAGGGAGGCCTATAGACGCAGTATATGAAGGAAATTCCCATATCTTTCATAAAACAACCTAAATTGGTCATAAATGAAGCTTCCTTACGTATCTCTAATTTTCTCTTGCTTCTTTATATATCCTTGGTGGACTGTTCTTGAAATAAAAAGAGATTTAAGATAAATTTTTATTATTTTACATTAATTAGTACCACTGGTTATTTTTCTTCAATGAAAACATTATGAGAAGTAGCAAATTATACAGATATCTGGATCAAGTATCGCCGATTTAACTACACCTTATTTTCATTTAATACACACACACATTTATATATACATATATATATATATATATATATATATATATATATATATATATATATATATATATATATATATATATATATATATATGTCATAACCCAACCATTCCCCGTCAGAAGAAGACAAGGCATTGTGGCTATTGCAAATACACATTTAGTACCTGATAACAAGTGACCACCAGTAGGTTTTACACACACACACACACACCTACACATACTATGTATATATATACATATATATATATATATATATATATATATATATATATATATCTATATATATATATATATATATATATATATATATATATATATATATATATATATATATATATATATATATATTATAATATATATGTATGTGTGTGTGTATGTATGTATGTATAACGAAAGGAGCCAATAAAAACGCCAAAATGTAGAAAGTAAATACTATATTTCAGAGACCAAACTGTCTTTCTCATCAGGAGGAAATGTATGAGAACAATTACCTAAAAAGCAGTATTCATACCAAGACGTCACAGGTAAGCAGTTTTAGGTCACCCCAGTTGATAATTTCTCCTTAATCTTCTTAATCGCTGGTTGGGGGAAGATTTTATCTATAATGTCTATATCCCACGCACCCTTTGTGATATTCGATGTTCTACCCTCTAGCTTTTGAACCGACAATGGCTGCTTTAAATTATACATGGTAAATTCCAGTTCATTCTTTGTTTATTGTTATCAATGTGGTTAAAAATAGCTGAGCTCTGTTGTCCATACCTAACTGAATGTTTATGTTGTATTAATCTCTTGGGATTGATTTTCCCGTAAAGTCAATGTAAAATTTATCGCAGTCAGGAAAGGGATTTCATATACTCGTGTGTCTTTGGGGATTGGCTTTTGTTGGACGTTAATCAAGGTATTTGGGTAGGTAAAAGGAAAATGGGTATAGCTTCTGAGTGTCTGTATCAGTGTCTTAATCCTGTCCAGGTGTGAGATTTTCATTTTCATTTTGTTGGTAGGCATCTCTGTTCTTGTTTTTACAGGGGCGGTAGAAGGCTGTGTTCGTTTTCCAAATTGCTTTTTCAATTATATAGCCTGTTTTAACAGAATATATTTCACAGTCATATATACACACACACACACACACACGCAAATATATAATTATATATATATATATATATATATATATATATATATATATATATATATACACACATATATATATATATATATATATATATATATATATATATATATATATATATATATATATATATATATAAAATAAAGGAAGGATACGACATTATCAAAAAACCACGAAAACACAACATTACTCTCACGAGTATAATAAACTTTATCGTAAAAAAAAACAAATTCGAAAATCTCTGCAATAAATAGTGCAGGTCATTCCAGGCACTCAGGAAAACACCACACACATTCACACACACTTAAATATATATATAAATATATATATATATATATATATTATATATATATATATATATATAAATATCGAACTACAAATGTCCTTTAATATCTAATTCTCTCTACCTCGGAATTAATATATCTTCATATATGTTTAACCGAGGGGGAATTTTATTAAGCGATAATAGGATGGGCGATCGCCAGGCTCGAACCAGCGAACTCTCAATCTCAGAACTGGCAGTGAAGCCTAAAACCACTACGCCACCGCAAGAGATATAAGTTCATGCCGCTCCCAACTGAAATACCTGTCGCGCGCAGGTATTTTTGTTTTTGGAGACTGCACAAGCCCATCTCGTCCTCGGTAGCGTAGTAGTGCTTTTGCCCGGCCCCCAACGTAGTCATTATATCAGTCATATCACATTACCGTGATGAATGTGATATGACTGATATAATGACTACGTGCGGGCAAAAGCACTACTACGCTACCGAGGACGAGATGGGCTTGTGCAGTCTCCAAAAACAAAAATACCTGCGCGCGACAGGTATTTCAGTTGGGAGGCGGCATAAACTTATATCTCTTGCGGTGGCGTAGTGGTTTTAGGCTTCACTGCCAGTTCTGGGATTGAGAGTTCGCTGGTTTGAGCCTGGCGATCGCCCATCCTATTATCGCTTAATAAAATTCCCCCTCGGTTAAACATATATGAAAATATTATTAATTCCGAGGTAGAGAATTAGATATTAAAGGACATTTGTAGTTCGATATTTGTATATGAATCACGGTAATGTGATATGACTGTATATATATATATATATATATATATATATATATATATATATATATATATATATATATATATATATATATATATATATATATATATATATATATATATATATATATATATATATATATATATATATATATATATATAAAATATTTATTGCAGAGACTTTCGAATTAAAGGCTTTTATTCTGGTTATTGTTTTTTTTTAGCGATAAAGTTTATTATACTTGGGAGAGTAATGTTGTGTTTTCGTGGTTTTTTGATAATGTCGTATCCTTCCTTTAATTTTTTTTGTTAAACGTTTTTAGGCCCTTTTATTTATGACGTTCGATGTATTTATAACGAAGGTATTCTTTCATTGTGAAACATTTGCTTGTCATTAAGAATTTATTTTTGCTTGCCATTGATTATGCCTCGGCTTTGTGTAAATTGATTCTTGTTTCCCTCGTTTATAAGTAATTTTTACCTGTTTTGTTAACGAGTGTGGCTACTCGTTAATGATGATATTCTTCTGACAATTATTATAATTCTGGTTTTCGCTTTATTTGTTGATTCATTATATATTAGTGTATTTTGTTAAACCAAATTTTGTAAAGTTACTGACAAGCGTTTGTAAATGAGTAAAATCTGTACATTTGTGAAGGTCTCGTTTGCATTGCTTTGCTCCTTTTCCCTTTGTATGTCTCAGTTGCTGTCAAATTTTCTCATTACCGATTTTTTTAAGGACATTAAGACCCAAATAGCGTTCATAATATGCTTCAAATGAAAATGTTAATAAATTGGCTTGTCATGATCCAGTTTCGTGAATTATTTCATAATTCTTAACCTGTAGGAGAGGGTAATAATAAATTTTAAAAATAGATCCTGGATAGCTCTCTAATTTCATGAAGTCCAGAGGAACTTGAATGAAATTTCAACTCTGCGAAAGTTAATTTATAACCGGACGTTTAACTCCTATTAAAGTTGTGTTATGCTAACGGTTCTAATTCCTTTACCAGATTCGTATGTAGTCCTACGCCTCTGATTGGCATATGGTAATTGCCGACAGTCAAAATATCTATCCTATAATTCAGTGAAATTTTTGTCGGCGGAATTAAAAATTCATATTACTCTAATACTATAAAAGCTCGCTATAATGTTCGCCAGAGTCTTCTATGTCTCTTTTGGTAGGGAAAGACTGCTAGAGGGGGTACAGATATTTTCGAAATTTTTAATTACGAAATCACATCAGAAATATATCTAACTTTATAGATAGAAAATAAATTCCCTTGTACTCATATTTTGTCCTTGTCGCTCTACTGTTGAACTGAGCTTAAGGTGTAACGGGACAGGGTTATCATAAATCAAACATTAATAATTTATAGATTATTAAACTTGCTCAACTCAATATTTTATAGAGATCATGAAGATTATTCCTTATGAGAATTGTTGAAGCATCTTCAGAAAACCCAAACAGAAACTGAAGAAAAAACCACGTGGAGAAATAAAACTTTAATGGCTAAACTCTCCTGTGAACTCCTCCCGGACGTGTCCCTCTCACCATGTCTCGGGTTTCGAGAAAAAAAAAGAAATAAAAGAAGCATTGGGATGTTCTTGTGGAATTCCCAATACTTCCGGGCTGGAGGTTATGTTGGGGGAGGGGTGGGGAGTAATGACCCTGTCCTATATAATAATCTAAAAGTTAAGAAAATAACAGAATTAAAGCCGGACATTAGTAATTAATAATCCTACCATTCAGGATAAGTTTTTATTACCATGTAGAAGACGGTGTTAATTGCATGCACTCGTCGTTTTAATAGTTTTCAAATGTTCATCTTTTACCGGTTTACGGTGCTATAATGAAATGTATGATTTACAATAAAAAAAGCGACATTACCATCGGGGTAGTCAACATTTCAAAGTATTTAGATAATGGATTTTATGATACAAAAAATAGTATTTGCATCTGTGCGCAAGCGTGTTTTAGGTAGAGATCGAATCTTTCATATATTTTGATATCTACATACTCTTCAGCACATACTGAAGGAACTTGCACAGCGTTCCAATCGTATTTGTTTTAGTTATCTTACCTATTCCGAATTGTATGTAATATAGAATTCTCTTTCACTGACATTGACGTGTAATCTCCAAGGTCACCTTAGCTAACAATTATTCTTAATTGATATTATTATTAGGGTGCAGTCCAGGTGCCGAACTGCTAAGGCCTTTCCAGTAGTGAGACTTCGTAGACTCCGTGAACACTTGTTTATTGTCAAGTTGTACAGAATACCAAATGTCGAGTCCCTTTGCAAAGAACAGGAGAGATCTATTAAGAGTACAGGATGTGTTTTTCTGATGGGGTTCCGTTGCAAGAACAAGTGTTGAGAAAAGTGTTCATAGATGCTTAGGTGTTAAAAGCTAAATGTAACTTTGTATTACATTTGCAATACGAAATAAGCTCATTCTAAGTCATTGATTGGCGTCTAGATGAAATTGAAATGTTCTATAAGGTTACGTTGCAAACTTGAAAAATTTGTTTAATAAGGCTTAATTACTGATTACCCGACCATGTTTCAATTATAGAGTGCCAGAGTAATACTGAACAATTAAGAGGAGGATGTTCGTAGCAAACTACAAAAAAAAAAAAAAAAAAAAAAAAAAAAATGACATCATTACAAAACAGAACACGACGAAATGAAGTGGATTCGCGTTGCTATTTACATATTTTTATATCCATTTGGTTCGACATGCCCAAAATAAGACGCACGTAGAAAAATACGATTGTGTAATGATAATAGAACTACCATTCCGTAACAAGAGTCGACTTTCTAAAAGCGGGTAGAAACGTACTGTCCCAAAGATCTAAATTATAGTCGTTCTGCTTTTAGAGACCATCTGTGAGAATAGCTGGACTGGGCTAGATGACGATACGTATGGACATGAACATTTTTAGTCATAAATTGTCCTTGTTACTTGAGAAATCATGTACTTTCATATTCATTTTTACAATAAAACAACATAAATCCTTTAGAGTTAAGAGGCAAAGAAAAAAAGGCTTCAATAGATTAGCTCCCTTCGTATACATGGTTGTTGATGGGATACAAATAAATAAACCTTCATTTGATGAACTGACAGAAAACTCTAAAATGAGTTTGTATTGTAAAAATCTTGTTTTTGTAAAAAATACTTCTGTTGCAGTAAAAACGAAAAAAACTAAGTTTTGAACCTTGTTAGAAAATATATTCTTGTATTAAAGGTAGCGTTCTCTCTCTCTCTTTCTCTCTCTTTCTGTACACACACACACACACACACGCACACACACACACACACACACACACACATATAATATATAATAGATATATATATATAATATAATCTAATAATATATACCGATTATATTATTAATATAGTAATATAGATATATATATATATATGCTATATGTATATATTATATATATATATATATATATATATATATGATATATAGAGATATAGATATAAATATATATATATATATATATATATATATATATATATGATTATATATATATATGTATATATATATAGTATATATATATATATATATATATATATATATGATATAGCCATATATATATATATATATATATATATGTATGTATGTATATATATAGATAATATATATATAATAGATATATATTTAAATATATATATATATATATAGATATATATATATTCATATCCTTTCGCATGTCCTGATTTCTTTGAATACTATGTCTTAAATTACCTTATGTTTCTTTCGACAATTTCAACAAAGCTTGATACGTAACGCGCTGGGAAAGTGGCAGATGTAAAAGTGATTAAAGTTTGGTGAAATGTTACTGAAATTCTCTATATATACCATTCGAATTCAATCCGAGAAATAAAGGACACATAAACAATTTTCACATCTGCATTCGGTTTTACGTCTTAGAATATTTTTCCTCTCAGTAAAAAGTATATTTTAAAATGTGTTAACATCACTGAAATACGTTTCACACTGCAGCGATCATGGGCGTGAAAATATGCGAAAATAGATGGTCCGTTGTACGGAATATTAATCAGACGGGGGAAGTATGGACACTGCAACAAAAATTGCATAAGTATATAATTAAAACCAGTTATGGATATTTAGGCTTTACGTGATCAAGATTTTAAAATAATTTGCCACCTCTTAAATATTAGCCGTGAGTAACAATAAAAGAATAAATGGAGATTGACTCTTGAATTCCTTACTAATCTCAAAACGGCCCATCAGCGGTGTACAGGCGATCAAGAAAAAAGAAGTGTACCCCAAGAAAAATCGTTCATAACCAGATGTTGATTTCCCATATAGGATGCGTATGAAAAATAGTCCAATTCCTTTTACATGTCGCCTACATTGGATACCGTCTCTGACCTGATATATGGTAAAGTGGTAGGAAGACTTAACATCAGACCCATAGCACAATGAAACATCGTCCACATTCGAAATTAAAAATGATATCACACTAATCGTAGAACAATTCTTTTATTTTGTTCTGAAATGTCTTCATACTTCTCTTACCTCTTTCAATGGCGAAGTGCTAAGTGCAGCCATTTTCTAGATTTCCTTTTTTTCCTGTGATCTGGGTAAAATGACTTTTCTATCTATACATTAGTTTTTTTTTCGAAATACATAGAAATATATGTTAAGCGGGGGATGGGATCGGAATATTAATGGCATCGTTCTGATTTGTACACTGGCGGATATGTCATCACGCGTTGAGCGAGCTATTGTGAGTCGATGACTCCTGAGATGTGAGAAAGTAGTTGGCCAATTCCCTTATTTTCTTATTCATTAAAAGTGTTGTATAGTCATTCTCTTTCGTTTAGTTAAATCTTTGGTAACAGTGAACTATTCCTCTAAATAATCAATTTTATAGCTAGTCCGACTCCGTACATATTACTGTAGATTTCATGTCTTTATACTTGGAATCGAAATCAACCCATCACCAACATGATCTTATGTAATAATATTATTGATAGCAATACATTTTTGTAATAAAAGATCAGTCAAAATAATCGAAACAAAGCCAGTTATTTGAAAACTAATACCAAATGACAATACATATGTTACCTGCACTGGAAACGACAATCATTAAAATCAGGGTGCAACGGCCTTTGTCTCGAACAGATTGGAATGTACAACAGCACAGTTGTGAGTGTTATGGGAAAGCATCGACATGTCAGTGAATACTTTGGGAGGTTGAATGGCACAACTGACATAGTAAAACATTATCAGGTCTTATCGGCGAGAGCACGAGTGCCCAAGTTGACCTGGCTAGTCGAAGAGTCATGTGATCGTGACATCAGATAAATGCAGTCGTGTGCGTCTGTTCGTGTGTCAAACAGGGCATGTTCGTGGAAGCTTCAAGAACAATTTAGTGCATGCGTAAGTACAGATACCAGAGCTTCTCAAAGTGTGATATAATGTGACCGCAGGCGAAAAAGTGACTATTCAAGATAAGAAATCGTTACGTGTAGGATCGAGAGGGGAAAGTGCAGATCTGTCAAAAGGATAATAGTTAGAAAGACTTTGGTAAACAATTAAACATTTACAGATGCACTAAGAGAAAAACATTTTCCAATTACATTTTCATTTCATGTGTATCCATTTCTTATTTTATTTCTGATAATTGTGGTTTATTTTTACAGATGGATTCGAATGTCACTACAGAGAATAAATTCTCTGACTAATACTTTTATCTTTTAGGTTTATGGTGAAATAGAAATAGTGATTGAACTGATGTGTCTTTATATAAAGAGGTAGTGTGTGACATTTACGGCGAGAGATTGTTTCATGTTTATGGGATTTCAAAATCATTTTCCTTGTTTTTCATGTTAGTTTTTTGGGGGAAATAAAGACTAATTTTGTATCTCAGAGATAGGATTTAACCTAGTTCTAATGACTTGATTTAGCTGCACAGTTGCCAGTTCGTGGTGGACACGCAAGGTAGGTTACGTTACCAGGTTGTGATTTCTCTCCTTTTATTAGACAGGGTCAACTGGACCCTTGTAACACACAAAAATAAAAGATTGCCCTTTGCTAATAAATGCTCCATTTGAAGTGGGCATTTGGTAAAAAAGGGCATTAAGTCTCTTCCAGCCTTCTAAAGAAATGGGTTGAACATGTCTTCTTTAGTAACCACAATTATAATTCCCGGAAGTTTCTAACAATTTCTTGCTAAAATGTTCACCCTGAGTGACATCTCTTCCGTTATTATTTTATTTATTTACTTTTTTAAGATACTACTTTAGTAAAATGTCATCACTACACCGAATGACCTATTTATTCCCAATGCTCCCTGTGGGAGCTGATAGTTAGGTCAGTGGTCTGGTTAGACTAATTTAATAATATATAATGATAACAGTACTTTAAAAACAACAACCTAAGCTTGAAACAATTCACATTATTTAACGTCTGCTCTATGTATGGCTTTCTGTTAGCTTCGTTTTCGTGATGGAGTTATATTCTGTAAGACCATAGGGCATTTTAATTCACACACACTAATTATCCTTGTATGTATAGTATTACTTTTATGCAATTCGATGACTAATTTCGCATTAGATCGACAGGTAGGGGTATAGAAAGGAACCTGATTTTTTCTGTAATATACGCCTTCACTTATATGAATTTATACTGTGGATGACCACATAACTTACTTCGGCAATAGACAAATTAACACCATTCCCTTTTGGCTTATCTCTTTCCAAGGTTTAGCGCAGGAGTAAATTTGCAATAGCTTTTCATGACGGCTATGCTCCAAATTGCTCTTGCTGAGTGTATGTAGTTTTTACAATACTGCCTGCACTTTATACTTATTTTCTTTCTCGCTCAAAAAAAAAAAAAAAAAAAAAAAAAAAAAAAAAAAAAAAAAAAACAATTAACCTATCACGAACACTTGCTTTGTCACATAAGACATTTTGAATATTATTTCATGTGAATAGTTATTTCTTCATGCAATAAAATATTGTAATAAATGACTGCAGCTATTATGTGACCCTATCCTTAGCTATGCATAATAGATCATTTTTAGTATCAGTAAATTCATGAGAGACCAGTTCACGAGTCTTGCAAAAATCACCGATGTCGACTTGAGACAGAAAGGAACCAGGATATGAAGCATCGTGAAGGTCGATTAAATTTCGCCTTGCATAGTTCTTAACAATAAATGACCAATTGAATAATACCGTACCAGCATATAATTTTTTTCCAGTGGGATTATAAATTCGCGATATAAATTTATTAGTGTGAAAAACAAGTTCGTTTGAAACACAACTTTAATCAAATGCAGATTGATAAATATTTTATACCTTGTTGGGCCTTCATTTCTGTCATATTATATAAGCAAGTACTTGGTTTTTATAAGGAATCTGACCTTTTCCTTACATTTTTCATTGGCGTATTTTACCGGTGAATGGTTTACGACTGCTAGGTTATGTGTAAATATAATTTTAGAAATGTGTATATAAAAAAAAATTGCTGGTTCTAAACAATTTGATTATTATTCTTATTCTGGATTCAAACATTTGGATCATAAATTGTGTACCTTAATTTTTAGATATAATGATTTATTTAATGTTATTTTTGTTTATAGTGTAAACTGATGTGGTTGTTGGAATTATATTTAGCTAGTATGATATAGTAAATATATATTGTCCTTTTGTTGTCATTTAATTGTGTTTGATTAAAGTTATTGGTTGATTATTATCTTTTCCATGTTTTGAGGGTTTGTGGGGCTTTTCTCTCCCCCCCCCCTCCCCGGGGTGACTGATGGGTAGTGTTTGAGACAGTCGTTCTCTGGACCTTCGGCTGGACACTTTATTTACCTGATTTGACCGCTGCTTTCGATTGATTCCTGTTTTAAGGATATTTTGGATATACTATATGTTGCAGCTTCAGGATTTATCTTATTATCATCCTGCTACGGCCCTGATCAAATTATTGATAAAAGCCAAAGGGACCTCGTTGTCCAATGGTACAGTTTTTATACCCCTTGTATATGTGTTGCATGCACAACAATTTGATTGGATCACGGCCCTGCTGTTAATGGAAATTTAGCAGGCACTGTGCTTGGGCCCTTGTAATCCTTGCCACCCAATGTTATTCTCCAGACGTGGAGAGCTTTAATTTGAGGAGATCAGTGCTTTATATTTCAAAGCCCAACTCAGGATACATTATAGTGCATTTGTTAATCTATTCTCTCTTTTTGCCTTTCTCCTCCTTTCTGGACCGTCTTGCTCTATGCGTCTGTACTTGTTTGCTTAATTATAATTGGTTTTCATATTGTTTGTGTATTTAAGAGGTTCAGGTGTCATTTCTGCCTTGATATTTATGTGTTAAATTACATAGTTTTTCTAGCGTTTATTTTCACCACCTGAATTGGTTATCCTCACTTTGGTTTGAGATATTGTGGTACGATTCCAATCATCGTGAATTTCGTACCTGTTTGGTGAACACCGGTTTTAGTCATTTTTCAAGTGTATGTTGTGGTGGGAGAACAGGTCATCCCAATATGTATATGGATAGATAGATAGATAGATAGATATTCCCTTTGAGAAAGAAGGTGCAAGGACAGCACAGCTATCCGATATCTCAGGAGGTCCGCAGAAACGAAATTGCTAGCTCACGCCCTCTTAACTGAGCAGACATGACAACGAGCCATCATCGGGGGGGACGATAGGTGGCGAGGGAGGCAGTGATTCCTTGGCCTGGCAAGCATGTCTCGTAATTACCGATTGATAACCTAAATAAATCATTATTTTCCTTTCCATATTTACGCAACGGAACTTTCCACGTTACCACTTAGCTCATTAACAATGGTCGGCGTTTTTACGATGTTTGACATTCTTTATAGATAGTTCATCCATATTAGGCCAGTCAATAGAGGATTGAATAAGGAAAAAATTCATGGAAAGCTGGAACAAGCTTCATTATCTTTGTAATAGGGTATTTAATAACATAAATTTTGCACCCCTCTACCGCCCTGGATATGACCGCCATCTTGGAAAAATGGCGGCGAAAAAGTTTTTGCAAATATCTCGCTTTACCAGAAAATATGTCCATACATAAAATAATGAATGAATAATTAATAATTATCTGGCGTCGTGACTACCAGGATCATTGACGCCAAATGAAGCCATTTGGACAACCAATTTGGGAAAAATCCACACACACATCATAAAAACTCTTAAAGTTCCGCATCAGTTATTGGACTATAGCTAGCGCAAAGATGCTACTTATGCATTAAACACCACCAAATCTAAATTATTATTATTATTATAAAACAGTTTAACCAGGCCACTGAGCTGACCTTCAGCTCCCATGTGGCTGGCCCAAAGGATTAGATAAAATGCAAGGTCAAGGCCAAAAGCCACGAGCTTGGACCAAACAGGTCTTATAGGATAATAAATAATGAATTAAGATTAAATAAAAAATTGCACAGAGGCAAAGGCTTTCATACTAGAACACAAACAGGCAATAAATACGTTTATTCACGTTTTCATACATTCATTCTAAAAACCCAAAGCTAAAAACTACACACATACATGAAAGTGAAATACCTAAATTTCATTAAAAACTCCAACTTCTTTTAAAAATTCAACAACACACTCATAATCATGCTGAGCTTCTTCACCCAATATCTTTGTCAAACTGTAACTACCATCTCTATGAAGACATAGACAGTAATGTTAAGGATTCGGTAGTGAGTAGTTTCGCTGATGACACAAGAATAAGTAGAGAAATTACTTGTGATGAAGATAGGAACGCTCTACAAAGAGACCTTAACAAAGTATATGATTGGGCAGAGGTAAATAGGATGGTATTTAACTCTGATAAATTTGAATCAATAAATTATGGAGACAGAGAAGGAAAGCTATATGCATATAGGGGACCTAATAATGAGACAATCACAAATAAGGAAGCAGTTAAAGACCTTGGTGTGATGATGAATAGGAACATGTTATGCAATGATCAAATAGCAATTCTGTTGGCAAAATGTAAAGCAAAAATGGGAATGTTGTTACGGCACTTCAAAACAAGAAAAGCTGAACACATGATTATGCTTTATAAAACATATGTTCGTAGTCCACTTGAATATTGCAATATGATATGGTACCCACACTATCAAAAGGATATTGCACAAATAGAGAGTGTACAAAGGTCCTTTACAGCTTGAATAGAAGAAGTTAAGGACCTAGACTACTGGGAAAGACTACAATCCTTAAAATTATATAGTCTAGAAAGGAGAAGAGAACGCTACATGATAATTCAGGCATGGAAACAGATAGAAGGAATAACAGAAAATATCATGGAACTAAAAATATCAGAAAGAGCAAGCAGAGGTAGATTAATAGTGCCCAAAACTATACCAGGAAAAATAAGGAAAGCACACAGGACATTAATCCACTACGCACCAGCATCGATAATGCAGCGTCTATTCAATGCGTTGCCAGCTCATCTGAGGAATATATCAGGAGTGAGCGTAGATGTGTTTAAGAATAAGCTAGACAAATATCTAAACTGCATCCCAGACCATCCAAGATTGGAAGATGCAAAATATACCGGAAGATGTACTAGCAACTCTCTGGTAGACATTAGAGGCGCCTCACACTGAGGGACCTGGGGCAACCCGAACGAACTGTAAGGTCTGTAAGGTCTGTAAGGTAAGGTCTCTTTTGTCTCTAAAGTGCTGCTCTCTCAGTTCCCGATGACTAGGACATTCAACTAGCAAATGCTTAATAGTCATCGGGACGAGACAGTCATCACAGTAAGGTTGGTATTCACCACTCATGAGATACCCATGTGTCAATCTTGTATGTCCTATACGGAGGCGGCATATCGTTACTTCCCATTTCCTAGGCATAGATTCATATTTCCAAGGGTGTGTACTTGTGGCAAACTCTTTCATTTTATTTGGTCCTGCTTCGTTCCATTGCTGTTCCCATAATCTTGCAATGAACTTTGATATACTAGGAAAAAAGTCTCTATATGGTACAGCAATTGGTCTTGGTATCATATTGGTTGCTGCTGATTTAGCTAGTTGGTCTGCTTTTTCATTTCCATATATATTTACATGTGCTGGGACCCAGCAAAAAGATATAGTAATCCCTCTACGCTGATGTAGAAATACCCACTGTGAGATTTTCAATGTAATTGGATGATCAGTATTAAAAATTTCAAGTGCCTGTAATGCACTTTTGGAATCACAAAAGATGGTGATATTAGTGGAATTCTGGAGGGTTGCAATATGTTCCAATGCTGTTAAAATTCCATACAGTTCCGCTGTGAAGTTCGATGCTACGATGGGTAGTGCTCCTCTGCGACTAAAATCATCACTAAAAACTCCATATCCGACTCCATCATCAGTTTTGGAGCCATCAGTAAAAACAAATGTAGAGCCTGAGTGCTCTGCAGCATGTTCTAAAAATAATACTCTGATTTCTGTATCTGATTTTTCTCTTTTAATACCTTTAAAATATTTACAAAATTTAATTACAGGTAATTTCCATGCTGGGGTAATTGGTAAATTAACTGGACATACAGGATTTCTTGACATATTCATTTCCTCCAAGATCTTTTTCACTCTAAAACTAAAAGGCTTAGGAAACCTTGGATGATTTTCATAAAAGTTGTTGAAAGAATTTCTATTTGCTGCTTCAAAGGCTTTAGAGTTGGGGATTCTCTGAACCCTAAACCAATATCTGATCATTGATGATTGGCGATATAACTCTAGTGGGATTTCTCCCGCATCAATTAATAAACTTAAGATGGGAGAAGATCGAAAGGCACCTGTTGCCAAGCGTATACCAGTATGATGTACTGAATCTAAGATAGCAAGACGATTAGATGAAGCAGAAGAATATATTTCACATCCATAAAGTAATTTTGAAATAATAAGTGATTTGTGTAGTTTTATCACTGTCTGCCTGTCTGCACCCCAGTTGGTATTAGATAATACTTTCAAAATACTTAAAGCTTCAAGGCACTTGGTTTTAATATGTTTCAGATGGGGAAGCCAATTGAGTTTTTTGTCGAATATGAGGCCTAAGAAGCGTACCTCTTCAACACAGGGTATTCTATGGTTGTACAGATAAAGGTCTGGGTCGGGGTGTACTCCCCGAAGGTGGCAAAAATGCATAACAGTAGTCTTACTGGCTGATATTTTAAATCCCTGTTGTTCAGCCCAATTTACTATCTTATTTATTGTCAATTGTAATTTCCTTTCTGCAACTGACATTCGTGATGCAGCAACAGATATTGAAAGATCATCTACGAATAGGGTACTCAATACATCCTTGGGTATAACAGACGCGACACCATTTATTGCTAACGCAAAAAGTGTGACACTAAGCACACTTCCTTGTGGGACACCCTCTTCTTGGCATTTTCTATCTGATAATGTGTTGCCCACTTTAACTTGAAAATATCTACATTTCAAGAATGCTTTAATGAATAGGGGCAATTTTCCTCGTAGACCACAGGTATGAATTGTCTTAAGAATGCCATGCCTCCAAGCAGTATCATAAGCTTTCTCAATATCAAAAAAAATAGTTATATGGTCTGCTTGGAGGCAAATGCTTCACATATGGAGGTTTCCAGCTGCAGTAGGACATCTAATGCCGAGTGCATCTTTCTAAATCCACATTGTGAGGGTGAGAAAATACCATTACGCTCTAAATACCAGACAAATCTTGTATTCACCATTTTTTCCATCAACTTGCATAAACAGCAAGTTAGTGCTATTGGTCGATAACTAGCCACTGAAAAAGGGTCTTTACCTGGTTTTACAAAAGGTAATACGAAAGCCAATTCCCATATGACTGGGTAGCTACTTTCATGCCATAATCTGTTAATTATACTTATTATAAATAGTTTTGTATTTTTTGAAATATGCCTAAACATTTGATAGGGAATTTCATCCAGACCAGGGGCAGTGTTAGTGCTGCTGGCCAGGGCAGCATCAAATTCCCTTTCTGTAAAGGGTAAATTATATGGCTCTATCTTATCTGTGGAAAAGTCTAATCGCAGTTGTTCTTCTCTTCTTCTATATTGATATCCAAGGGAACTGTCAGATTTTTTTGAAACTTGTGCAAAATGATTGGCGAGTTTATCACTTACATCTTTTGCGTCGGCGATGAGGTTGTCATTAACTTTAAGTACTGGGGGAGGACTGGGAGTAAATTTCCCAGCAATCTTTTTTATTTTCTTCCATATACTGCAGATAGGTGTTCGGTGGTTAGTGGACGATACAAATGACGCCCATGACTGCCTTCTAGCAGTTTTCATTGCCTTTCGAAAACGCGCTCTATTCTGTTTGTATATTATCATGTTTGCTATAGTTCGGTGTCTACGATAACGTGTAAGTGATGTTCTTGTGACTCGGTGTAACAGTGTGAGCTCTTCACACCACCACGGGACTGAGCGTCGCCTGAAAAGACCTGTAGTTTTTGGTATAGAATGTATACCTGCTGTATGAAATGTCCCATTTAATAAGTCGATTGCATCATCTACCGTTGGGAAGTCATTTGCGTCACTTTCTATTTCGCTTAGTTCTTGAAATTTGTTCCAATCTGCTTTTTCAACATTCCACCGTGGAGATCTTTGAACTGGTGGGTCATCATTGGAATTTATTATTATGGGAGCATGGTCACTGCTTTGCCAGTCATCATTCGTCTTCCATCTGAAATCCATCGTGCAATTGGAACTAGATATTGTAAGGTCTAAGCATGAGACTGTACCTGTCTGGATATGGTAATGAGTAGGTTCTCCGGTATTTAAAAGTCCTAAATCTTCATTTTCTATTATGGAAGCTATAATATTCCCTTTTTTGATTTGATGTCACATCTCCCCATAAAGGATGTCTGCCATTTAAGTCTCCCATGAGAAGAAATGGTCGTGGAAGCTGATGAAATAAATCAATTAGTTCTTCTCGAGTGATGGGATTGTTTGGTGGAAGATAAAGGGTACAAAGTGTGTATTTTCGTCTTAGGTGAATTTGAACCGCAACAGCCTGTAAAGGAGTATTTAGTGGGATTGGAAAATGAGGAAGGTCCCTGCGAACATAAATAAGGCAACCTCCATGTCTTCCCACTTCCAAATTATATTGTGTTCTATATGATATATACTCTCTAGGGCAAGGTGTGTGGACATGAAGCATTGTTTCTTGTAAACATACAGCAATAGGGGAGTATTTATAGAGTAACACTTTAAGTTCCTCATATTTTGCACGAAGTCCCTGACAGTTCCACTGTAAAATTGAAGAGAAGGTGTCTAGGTTTTGGAGGGTAGTCCTCTATTCAAGGTCATTTTTGAATGCTTAGTGGATGGGAAGCTTTGCTTGTAAATTTTTTATGACGATTGTTTTTCTTCGCCAGTTTGCTCATTGATTTTGATTTTATCTTTTGTTGGAGTTAATGGAGGAGAGGATGAGGGTGTTCTTACCCTCTTCATTTGTTTTTTTCCCTCTAATTCCATTAAATCAGGCAGAGATTCTGCCTGAGATAATGCAGAAGGTGGAGTAGAGGGAGGGAGTTTGAGGGAGATATCCAGTTTGTTATATGGAATGTTTATTTATCCGTCTTTGCCGATTGTGCTCTAACCTTACTAGGCTGAGCACTTGGCCCAGTATGTCGGGCCACAGGAGTAGAAGCATCCTTTATTGAGGATGAGGAAGGATCAGCAGATTGGAGTGGAGCCCTAGTGGTGGAATGTTGAACCACAGGGGCTGAGGCATCCTTCATTGAGGATGAGGAAGGAGTAATGGATTGAAGTGGAGCCCTTGTGGTAGTAAGGGCTTTAGAATAACTCTTGGCTCTTCCCAAGAGTCGTCTTGCATGTCCAATACTGATGTGCTCTGTATATGCTTTATTAACTGCTGCTGTTTCAACTTTAAATTCTTCACATATTTTATCAACTGATTTGTGCTCTAGCTGACAATTAATGCATTTAGGTATATCTGAGCATGGGCCATGTTCTAGGGCAGAGCAATTATTACACATCTTATTATTTTTACAAACTTTAGATGGATGACCAAATTTAAAACAATTAAAACATTGTAATGCTTTTGGTTGAAAAGGTCTAACTCGCACTCTTTCATTTTCTATTACTATATGAGATGGTACATTACTGTCTTCAAAAGTAAAAATCATCATGTTGCCATTTGGGACCTTTTTCACTTTCCATACAGTTGGTGGGCACATATCTAAAATTTCTTCTTCAGTAAACTCGTACAGGTCTCTATCAAAAACAACACCTCTTCCATAGCTAAAATTTAGGTGAGGACTAATTTTCTCTATTATATCGTTGTTATCAACTTTCATCATTGTTAGCATCTGTGACTGAGTTTTAGATTTCGCATGAATAAGTACTGAGCTCTTACCAAATCTAGTAATGTCACCACTCATTATGCCACCTATTTTTTGCTGAAGGTACCTACTAAACTTGTAATAGTTGAAGTTCTCCTCCTTGGCTTTAACTACCAGCCATTTAGGAGGTTGGGGGACTCTTATTTTGTCAACGTTGCTACTATTGGAGTTGATTGGATTCCATTCTGCAGGTTTATAAATGTCTAAGTTTCTTGGGGCTTTATCCGTCAAGGCTCCTTTAACTAATGAGTTACATACATTCAAGGTATCAATACTACAGGTTGCTTTAAAAGCATCTTCATGTTTATCAAATGTTACCCAAGCTTCCCATTTTCCTTCTGTGTCAAGAAAGTTCATACGAATCTCTGCTATATTGCCAAACATGTTCAAAGATGTCGAGATATCCTCATAGTTACACTGAAGTGGAATATTTTTCATATGTATAACTTTCAAATGCGTCACTCTACTATTATTGGCATCTGGGGGGTTCAAAGAATGGTCTTTGTTTGAGCCAGAAGTCGTCAACGGTGCCAGTGAGTCCATTTTCCCAGGGGATGTGGGTTCATAGTCCATATCCATATTTGGTTTACTAAAAAAAAAATAAAACTCTTACTACTTGGTTATATCAAGAAAGTATCGTGAGTCACTCAGGTATTCACATTCTCCACCAATGGCACTAGTGAGAGTTGACTCCCAATGGTCCACCCCATACCCTACCCATACAGGATAGCACCAATACGTTTGTGGTGGCCCAGGTATAAGCCAATCCGCCTGCTGGGAGCTCTGATTCCACTAATGGGAATCAACTCCCCACCACAAACGTATTGGTGGGCTTCCGGACAAAAGCCAGGAGTCCCACCCCCAGAAAACCAGCTCCCCCTGGATTCCGATGGGCCAGTCCCTGCAGATGGTTCCGCCCTCAAGATAGCAATGGGAAAATCCCATTACTTACTCTCAGGTCCAAACCATATCAGGTGGTGACTCAACCACCACAACTCCCACTATTAGCTTCAAATGCAAACCCTTCCTAACCAACGATCCCTTCTCAGACTCACCTTAGTAGTTAAATTAGACGAAAGTGGAAATGTCCACACCATTTATTGCCAAAAGTTTGTAGGCGTTCCGTCAGGATCCGGCCTTCACACGAGTGAAGGCAGGATCCCTTACCCCCTCACCACGTGAAGGAACCTACTCGAGGGGACATAAAATAATCTACGTACCATTTCCTATAATTACTCTTCTATGCATATTTTTGATATGTCGCACCGTTTTCGTGCCAAGGCTACGAAAATTTGCGACTTTTGCCTACCCCTACCCCCAATCTCCAAAATTGGTCTCAAGGGTGTCCTTCCTCTTTTTGTTTCTGGCTTAGGACAGACAGTGAATGCTCACTGGAAGAGTTACCACCCTTGCACCCAACCATCCACCCTAATTATGAAGTTATCAAGTTAAACAATGCTTTACCAGTTCTTGCTGCACAATTAGAAGTATTGATTTCCAGGATAGCATTGGTTTTCTCGTAATGGGTAGTATAGCGAACTACATTGTTCTTCATAGGAAAGTAATGACAAGCAGTTTGGTTGTTTTGTAGAATGGTTGTAAGCTAAGATAACAGCTCGTCATGTATTTACCTAATTATCTCTTGCCTAACACCTTCATCCCTAGCGGGGTGGCCATGAACCAACCTCGCCAGGGAGGTTTGTTTACTTTCTTTTTAACTGTATTTGCTTTTCATTGGGAGTGGAAACTGCCAAGATGTACAATAACATTACTTAAGTGTGAGCCTTGATCACGAGCCTTCAAATACAACGGTTGGTCAAAGGTTACAAAGCAACTTTGTTGTTTCTGTTCTTTGCATTTCTCTACAGCCTGGTTAAGTACTGTGCATATGGTGTCATAATCTGTAGGTGGAGCACTTGTAAAACGAAGATATAAGATCTGGAACACATCATATGGCAAGTGTGCAGTACATTTATCCATGTAACCATTCCATCCTGGGCACTCTATCTTATTTTGCCATTTTCCTAGTAGCCACAAGAGTTCCGTTGTTGTTACTGACACATTGGTGGAAACTTCATTGATATTTGCTAAATCCCTAACTTTTATAAGCAGCAGTCCCCCTGCACCTCTGTTTTCAAATGTTTTAATGGGAACAAGGCCAAATTGTCCAACAGACAAATTGTCTTTTGTAGTCTTCTTATTGGCTGATTTAAAGTAGGATCATTTGGAGAAGGCGTGACACACTGAATCCCTCACATACTGTGGAAAGTGTTGAATCCATCAATGTTACAAATGTTCACATCAGCATTGTCAAACACAAACTGTGCAAATGAGTGAGAGGTTCCCTGGCTGGATGATGTAAAGCTGATACTTGAAAGAGCGATGCCTCAGCATAGGAAGCACATAATCCCAAGGTAGAGAGTACATTCAGTAGGTGCTTAGAACCATACTTTTGACTGAGATGAACAGAAGTGCCTATTTGTACAGGGGATATGAAAGAATGTGGTCTAGCTGCGGTCAGAATAGCGTGTGAAATTGCTGTGCACTTCTTATCCCATTTACTTTGATCGCCTTTCTTGTTCTTCAGTACAACAGTTTTAACAAGACAGCTGAGGGTATCTGGTATAAGAGAATCCATGTCAGTTAACAAATTTTCTGGACATCGATACAGATGAGTTTCATATATCTGGGACCTTATATATTCAGCAATTATTTTGGCGGCTGCATTTACTACTCGAAGTCGCTCTTCTTTCTCGTCCTTACTTCTTTGTTTTACATACCAAGCATCAGTTAGAATTTTGTTCCCTATGTCGCGGAAACTCACCACAGGCTTTCTGTTTTTGTTCACTGAAACAATAATGTCTTCTCCATATCTTTCTTTCAGTTCAGAATGTTTTTTCAGTTGGTAGCTCACCCTCATATGCCTCAAAAATCTTACTGAAAGTAAATTGACATTCTTCTCTATTTTCTTTCAGGTAGTTAAAAGCATGTGTAATTGCCTCTATAACTGTATCACTTTTGGAACTACCACGTTTCACCCTAGGATATGCTTGGTAGAATTTTTTCATGCAGGTTGAATGGTACCTTGCCTCAGCAGCAACTAAATCAACTACATTAGATATGCGGGTACATAATTTTTGGTCTCACTCATCATTTCTCATTTCACCCGCTTTCAAAATAGCGTCCCTAACATGAAGAGTCTCTACACGATGAACAGATTCACGCTCACTTGAAAGTTTTTTTCTTTGTTTTTCCAGAAAATCATATGAAGCTTCTTTTCCACAAAAAACACTATCATTAAGAAAGTCAAAATCTGGGACTAGACTTCTCCGAGACGTTGTAGGCACTTGAGAGGGTTCCTATCTTGACCGGAAAGCTTCAGCACTCCTTGCTTTTGTGTACACCTTCCTACATTTTTCATGCCCTTTCACACTTTTCAGGCCTTTTAATTGCTTTTGTTTTCCATCTTTCCATTTAACGCTGTAGTCTATCAATGTCTGCATACCTTTTTTTTAACTTCTCGAGTCTCACCCTCGGAAAGGTCTCCTTCATAAATTAAGCTTTTCTTTAGTGAAGACATTTTTCCATAATATAGCAATCACTGATAGGCTATGGGTCTGTTTTCATAGTCCTGAAACAAAAGAACTAGAGTTAGCTTAGAAACTTGAAGCATTATTTGATATTGCATAAATAACCACATGCTATTCAGGCTCAAAGGGTAGGAAAAAATTATATTCAAATATTATCGTACTCCTGGCACCAAAACGGTGCCCAAAAAATGAATAAATGAGATTTTATAGGAAATTTTATGACGATTATTTTATGTATCAGTAAACTTTCAGCTAAATTGAGTCCTAAGCAAGATTTTTGCAAAAAACTTTTTCGCCGTCATTTTTCCAAGATGGTAGCCAAATCCGGGTCGGTAGAGGGGTGCAAAATTAATGTTATTAAATACCCTATTACAAGGATAATGAAGCTTGTCCCAGCTTGCCTTGAATATTTTTCTTATTCGGCCTTTTTTCCTCCTCTATTAACTGGCCTATATAAGAAACTGCTTGTTTTCTCAAACGATTATCTAAGGCTGGATGCGTAAACAGAACTACACTCGAAGGTTTTGTAACTTCAGTCTGTGATTCGGCAGCACAACGATAACGTCCGTGCGGAAGTGACTGACCTCTCGACCACTGTCCAAGTAATATACCTGGACCGTGCCCTCGACGATCATTTGACGTCCTGCGTTGCGTTTGTAAGTGATTTTCTGAAACGAGTGTTCGTCCGGAAATATTTTCCTCCGTTAAACTGTTATATCTCGTTAAGATGCGTCTTCATTTCAGTTTAATCTCCTCTTGATACAAGGAGGTTGCCCATTCATCCTCCTCGTCTTGATATACTCTGAAGAGACTTGATTCCATCAGGTGAAGATGGAAATTCTTGCAGGATTTCCTGTACCGCAGCTTGGTCGTCAATCATCATTTTAGGTAATTACTAAATAGTGTTTTTTTTTATTCTTTTTTGTCTTAGGCGAATTATTTTGCTATTTTCAGTGTTTCTTTTTGGAATGATGGAAAGATGTTTTGTTATAAATTCTTGTAACTTTTCGATTTTACCAATGAAATTATTCAATTTGCTTCATGGTTGAACTAAGACTTTCTATAGTGTGGATAGTGGCGATATTTAGTTCTTTAGTTTAGTTAACTTCCAGATTGACAAATGTTAAAATTATTGCTTCTGTTGACTTTTCGATTTTACAAATTAGAATATTTCGTTTAATTGATGAACTATAGGCTACTGCCTTTAGTGAAGTTGATAACTTTTATATGTTACTAGTTTTTTTTCTTCATATTTAAGTGCTGAACTCTACTATCTGTAGTGAGGTCGATAGCATTTAGGTTTTACTAATTTTTTTTAAGTTCTTAGCTATACAGTCTTTAGTGACAGTAATAAATTTAGATATTACTGTTCAATATTTTATTTTTTATTTTAAGTGCTGAATTATACATTCTTTAGTGAGGTTGATAACTTTTAGATTTTAAAGTTCATATTTTTGTATTAAAGTGAACTATACATTCTTTAGAGAGGTTGATAACTTTTGAGATTTTATTATTTATTTTTTTCTGACTTATACATTTAGTGAGGTTAATGACTTTTCATGTTTTACCAGTTGAATTTTTTAATATTCAAGAAAGTATCTATAAATTTATTTAGTGGTGTATGAAAATTCTTCAATATTACCCTGTTATAAAATTCGTTAGTTTGATAACTGGCGTAAACTATCGTAGGGGCCATTTATCCATAGTATTACACTGAGCTAATAGATCGTTAAATACTTTTTAAGCATAGAAGTGTAAAGTTCCTGATAATTGAGCAAGGAATTCAACGTTCAGGTTTGTGTAACGAGCTTAGATATGCGGCAATTCAGTGTAGTTAGTATGTTAATTGTATATGTGTAGACTAAGTATTTTCAAGTTCTTAAGCTTTTCAGTTCAAGTGAATTTGAAGTTATTTAGATTCTTTTGTAGTTTTACCTTAATGTGACCTCTTATACGTTGACGATTCCATAATGCGCAGAGATGAGAGAATACCTGGTTTACGGTATTTGTAGGCCTTGTTTTCTAAGACTTTTCGGCTTGCTCAATTTACGTTGTATAGGTAACATAATTTACCTTCTATGCGCTTCGCGTTTGATTGGTTTACATTATACGTAGCTTTTAGTTTTATTTGCAACGTTTTTAGTGTTATTTTTCTTTTTAAGACTGCAACAATATCTTCATGCCTTATCATTTTAATGTATTTCTTTACTTATAATAATTTATTTGTAAGATTAAAATGGCGTCAGGTTATGCCGGGCTTAAAATTAGAGTTCACTGCAGAGCTGGGAATGTTTTATTAGTAAATTGTGTATTTTTGCTAGTTTATTATATGCTATGTAAACTTCCCAGTTTAAATTGTATTGCTAGTTTATTATATGCTATGTAAACTTCCCAGTTTATTTATTTTCTAGATATATTTACGTGTTTTCTCTATCCTCCACCTACTTTTTTTTCCTTTTTTACCTCCATCACTTCAGGGACGGGACCCTGAAGGGGTGGGGGTGAAGGGGTGGGGGTGCCCCTATGGCATGTGCAGTAGGTCGGAAGACCTGCTACACAAGCTCATGGGGGTTTCAGTAATAATAACCGCATTTCTTTCATACTTTGTCTTGGCAAGTCCAAATAGGTTTTCTTAATAGGCAGGTGTAACAAAGTTAATTAAGACTTTAGTTATTGAAATAAAAATAATTAGTACTTTGGTAAATTTTTAGTTTCAGCCAAATTTGGAAAAATGCAATAAAAATATATTTGTTGCATCAGAAATAGTGTGGTTTCAATGAATTTAACGTTTATTTTGACTGCAAACCAACCGATTTAGAGATTTACTATGTATACCCTAGTTCATCCCACCAATTATGGGGGACACCCTTTGGGAACCGGGGTTTTGGGTGGGGGTGGGGGAAGGGGGGGAGGGTGTTCGGGCATTGAATGATATTTGCAATAAATGAATAATTAATGTTCCAGCACCCCTCCCCCATACCCCTAACTAGGCCTACCGGGAGGAGGGGGGTAGGGCCCCCCAGCGACCCCCCCTTAAAGCCACAGTAATTTTCAGGGCACCACAGAACCTAACAAACCCACCTAACCTAACCTAGGGGCCCTGTACCCCTACCTAGGCCTAGCGGGGGGGCTCCGCCCCCCTGCGACCCCCCTTAAGGCCACAGTGATTTTCGGGGCACTACCAAACCTAATACAACCACCTAACCTTACCTAGGGCCCTGTACCCCTACCTAGGCCTAGCCCCTGCGACCCCCCCTTAAGGCCACTACCTAACATCCATCAAACCAAATCCAAAGTGATGGTACTGCTGTATACATCGTTATACTACCACCATTATAATATACTCTATAAATTAATGAAGCTTACCTTAAACTGTTGGTTGATAAAAATGTGCTGGTGCTTTGAGGGAAAACGTGAAGCCGTTGCAAGGTTCCCTGACATGCAACTTAAAGTAGGAAGTGGCCAGGTACCCGACGACCACATTGCACTGCAAACAATCGGTAGGAAATCGAAGGTCTGTCAAAATTAATGCCAGAAGGGCCAGCCACTACCTCTGCCATAGGTACAGGAAGACAAAATGCCGTTTTTTGCTTCATTATTCGAGTATTCAGTCAAACAAGGATACCAGTGGACACTAGACAGGTAACTGTATTACTCCGCTGAAATGCTAGTGAAACTTAGTTTTCGACTCAAGTCATTCGTAATTGGTTATGAAACCCATGACGTCATAACGATGTCACACCTCTCAGCCAATAATGAGTAACTGGAACTGCTTTTGTTTGCGTAAGAAAGTAAGTTAGAGGGCTCATTAAAATTAAACATTACCGTAGAGGAAACACCTCTCCCGACTTAGGAAAAATTCGAGGTAAAAACTTAATCTTTTTTTTTCTCTGTAAGTATGCATTAGCGACAATAATGTATTGAGAAGAAGTGTTTTGTTATCACGTGCTTTACTCGGGAAAAATATCAATATAATAGATTTCCCATAATGGTTGAAACTAAAATATTACCAGTACTTTTTGTAGAAATGTAAGTTTTGAAAGGTTAGTTTTAGTGCACTTGTGACTGAAACCTGTGGGTATTTGGAATAGCATGGACTGTGAGGCCCTGCAAATGTCTGAACATCAACAGAGTTATGCGTGTTCAACAGTGTTATGCGTATCTTAAATTCATTAAGAAATTTCAGTTTAACTTTTGGGTGACAATTGTTGGTTCTACAGTACTTAATGGTTACTTCAAATTTTGAGTAAGTCTTCAGTTTTCAATTATGTAATACTATTTAAATCTTAAGATTGGTTGAACTGCAGATTTGTAGCTTTTAAATCATCTGATGCATAATCTTTAAATTTAACTTATTGATCTTTAGTATTTAGATAATTGGTTAGCTTAATCTTCGAATGGGTAATTGCGTTCAGATAACATTAAGGCTTAAAACACTTTTGGTAATAGAACTTTAGCTCTAGGTTTGGTAACTTTATGTAAATTTGGTAATTCTCAATTTGGTTTCACTAATTAGATTTTGTAACAAATCTTGAGTTTAATTGAAGTTGAATCTGTCCATTTTAGTATAACCTAGATCAGTGTGCTTAGATTCGAATGTAGGATAAAGCTTTGTATGTCTTAAGTATTTTGTGGTATTAATTCATTTTGACCTAGTACATACCAGTATGCTAATATGAAAGAAAAAAAGTTAACTTTAAGATTGAAATATTGTAATGTGCACGCGTGCTCTTTAAGAACTGAATTAAATTTTACAAGTCAATTCAAATAATGTAACATTTTAGAACACTAATTACTTTCACCATTTTATTCAGTCAGTTCAAACAATTTAAACATTTAGAACATTGTAATTACTTTCACCATTTTATTAACCTATAAATCTAACTTAAGCTTAATTTTGTCAGAATCTTTACATATTTTTGTTTCCTTATTTTGGGAAGAAGGTGGGGGACGGGGGGAGGACCCTCGGCTGGAAACAATAAATTTTATCGTTATTTACATATTTCTCTTTTATTTTCTCAGTTTAATTTTAAATGTGACTTGATATGGAATGTATGCCGTTCAGATAAATTTCTCCTACTTTTCCTATCGTTGCCGGCTGTTTTTCCTAATTTGATTCTCCATTTAGTCAACATTGTCAGAAAACCTCTGCTTCAGAAAGGAATCCTTAATTTGTAGACAGATTAGTCAATCCCAGTACAGTGACCTGGAGATACTGAATAGGTGTTCATTATGTTTCTTCCATTAGTTTAAGTGCTGGTGTTCGTTTCCATTTCAAGTAGTTCCCTCTACTTATAAAGGATTTTATTTTTCTCCGGTTGACTTAGCATCAACAATTTGGTGATAAACAATTTTTATAGTTTTACATGTGGAATTATTTGTTCAATAAGTGAACGTAATAAATAGATAATCTTTCTTGTGCTCTCCTTTTTTGTACTGATCCTCTACTTAAATAGAATACACCAAACCTTGTAAAACCTTTTGCGGTCATCTTGATACCTAACAGAATAAGAAAGGAAGAATGCTGAAAACTACGCCAAAGTAAGGTTATTAGTGGTTGTCTGTCTAGCCAGTTTTGTCATCACTGAAACAAAGCTAGTTTGCAGAGTAATCTGAACTGAAAATTTAAAAGGAGGCATTTTCCTCATAATGAACTTTCAGGAGTGGGTATAGGCAATTCAAGTTAATTGTTAATTCAGATTTAATAAATCTAAACAAATTAACTAAAATCCTTAGCTGGGGAAATTTCTGTTCACATAACTGTAAAGACTCTTAACTCATTAAGAGTAAAAGGGAATAAAAATTTAAATAGGCAGTAACTTTATATATATTTAGTTGATGACACTTGGAATAGTCTGAACAATATTGCTGGAAGACCAACTTGATAATATAGCTTTTAATGAAAGTTTGGTTAATTAAAGCTTATATTGGTGAGATAATGGCCACTCTAGATTCAATACGCATAGACACGTGACCTCAAGGAGACTTAATTTGGAATAATCTTCGAGTCACTAGTTGACCTAATTCAGTGTAAACGTTCAGATATAGTGATTGTGAAGAGGGCGAGATTTGGGTTTATAGATATTGCGAATGCTGAAAGTTTCCATGAATTCTCGTTTTCATGGAATAGAACATAGAATTAAGACAAAGTGCTGGACCTGGGACCTTATGAGTCATTCGGCGCTGAAGCTAACAGTGAAAAGGTTTGAAAGGTGTAACAGGAAGAAAACTTTTGCATGATAAATCAATTGTTAGGAGAGGGTGGATGTAAGACGTTAGTCGAAGAAAATGAACGGAGACTTTGTAAAAAGAATGAAAGGGGTGGCAGCTAGGGGCCAAAGGGACTTAAAAAAGAGCCTCAAGTAATTCCTACAGTGCACTGATGGCACTATTTCCCTATGGGGCATTTTAATGGGGCTCTCAGAGAGGACCGATATTCCTTGCATTCCTAGACTCTTGATTTCCTCTTCCATAATCGGTGACGATTTTTTTAGAATTTGGAAGTGGATGAAGGGTTTTTGGATTAACCAAAAAACTTCATAAATACACAATTTGTTGTCATAGCTACTATACAGATGTTAATAAGACTTAGTAGAGTATTAGTATAAAGTTTTTTACGTTCTAATTCTAGGTATGTATATGCATGTTAAGTGTATATGCATAATATAGATGTCTATATGCATATCTTAAAGGCTCGGTCAGAGGAATAAATAGACATATATATTAAAATAAATGGGGTTGATAACCTTAGCTCTTGCCGGTTATTAAAGATGCAAGACAGTGAATTCCTCAAGGCACTGACTTGAGACAAGAATCGAAAAACACGCCATGTGCATAAACGAGATTGCGAATACATTCCAGAGATATGAGATAATCCACGGCAAAGTTACTTCGGGTTGTTTCAGGTTACCGAGTACATGGGAACGGACTAGCGTGTATACGTGCATGTGTTCAATAGCACGAGTGTATCCATACGTCTGTTGGTGGTCGTACATGCATACATCGGTTACAGTAAATGAGATATATTCTCTAGTATGTGAATTAACAGGGAATTAGACAACAAACTTTCGTCGTGGCCACAAGAGACATTGGCATAGGGGAAGACGTTTGGATGTTCATCGAAAAGGTGAAGTGAAAGACTTTGATAAGGTTATATATCTTTATTTAGTGACATTGAGTTCAGTTTTAGAAGAAGGGGAGTGGGGTGCAACGCTCATTTATTGACAAAGTTTAACATTTTATTGTTTGAAAATTATATTCTTATTTTCAGATGGATTTGAAGTCACCATTTAGAAAAAAATGGATTTCTCTAGACTTGTATTGACTTTTGATAGACTATGAACAGTTGGACAGAAAGAGATAAGAGGGGATACTTATTTAAATATGTTTTCGGGAAAAGTTATGGTAGCTTAACGTTTTTGAAGATGTTCTTTAACTCATTTTATTCCATTTCCATGTTAGCTATTTGGGAAATAAAAATTATATTTTGTAATAGCAGGAATTTCAATTTGCCTAGAGCTTAACAATTGATTTTTCAGCTAGTTTCAGGGGTGACACACACAGGGGACTATGAAAGGTAAGATCGCTCCCAGTTAGGAGTTCTCTCCAATTATTTAAAAGTGTCATTTTGACCCTTGTAAGAGGTGGTGACAGCGTTAAAAGGCATTCAAGCCTATATATTACGTTTCCGGAGAGACTAGGATTAGATAGATTAGGTATATGTTGGGGTAAAGTGGTTATAATTATCTATATTTGGCAACTGGCTAGCTTGGCGATTGGCAGTGATGTTAGCTAGTGTTTAAGTGTGAGAGGTGTTTCTTGGGGGAAAGGGATGAATGATAACGGGATATAATTACGTGCGGTTGCAAGAGTGTAACTGAATATTACGCACTAAGGCAAGTGCAAATAACTTCGTGTCCATGTTGTAATGGCAATGCTATAGAAAACGTAGTACGACATGTTTCACTTTTGTAAGCGAGCGTAAGAGAGCGAGAGAAGGCAGAGGATCGTACGAAGATCAGCATTTACCGGCCAAAAAAGGTTTAAGTTATGTTCTCTCTCACTCAACTCTTCCTGTTTTCTATAGACCAGCTCATGACCTTGTAATAGATTCAGCTTGTAATAGTTGTGATCAGAAGATAACCTTGACCTGCAAAAGTGATAAGTAGATCTCCTCCCATAGAGTCGAGGAATTTTTTTTTACCAGGGAAATACATGGTGTTGGGAATTGGTGCATGCTATTGTCTTTTATTGGTGAATGATATATTATTGCTTTTGTATTGGTGGTTTGTGTGGGGATAAAAATATCGATGTTATTGAGGTGGGGGCGAATCATAAGAGTTCCCATAAAGAGGACAAAATGGCCGAAGCAGGTATAAGTCAGACTTTGGTACATAATTTAGTTAACATAAAAGTAGGATTTGGCCCTTTTCGAGGCATTGTTGATGCGTTCTGTCCCAACCACTGCAAATTTTTATTGAGGGAGTGAATAACTATTTAAACTCCCAAGAGAATTAAAAATGATGCAGAGGCATTCACAGAGGCAAAGGCCTTGTTAGATTTCAATAAAGGGGATTTGTCATTTAGATGCCATAGTTTTTAGTACACAAAATATCTGTCATGGACCGAGTTACAACTATTTCTAAAGGCGGCATATGGAACAAAGGAACACGGAGATATGGTGAGAGAATTAAGAGGATTGTGGAAGAAAGCTCAAAACTCAGCGGGAGAATGGATACAGAAATTGAAAAAAAGTCCACATGGGTAAATGGGAATATCTCACTCGAAAACTTACATAAATTGAATCATTTCTCACAGCTTCTACACAAAGTCCCGGACGCCATTGTAGAGAGTTTTAATGAAAATATTGAACCTACATCAGATGAGGTACTGATTACTTCCCAAATTCAGAAACATATGTCCAAATGTCCCACGGTGGATAGTACATTTTCTAATGGGTCTGGTCCAAGAAATGCGATGCAAAGAGACTAGGATTTTCATCCTCCCCGTTTGTGTGCAAAAGTGGAATATAAGAGAAGTTTGATCGATCAAGGCCAACAGCTGTTGGGTTGCTACAATTGTAATAAACCAGGGCACACAAAGAAAGTATGCAGAGTTAAATATTGTGGAATATGCAAAAGTGTGGATCACTTTTGGCAGGCTTGTCTGTCTCAGATACAGAGGGATGCGAGACCTACACCTCAGAAATTCGGGAGTTATAATTCGTGAACTTCCCAGGCAGGTCACTCAAAAGGGCAAAGGGATCGGCAAAATTTTCGGAAAGCCGATCAACAAAACAGGGCACAGATGATTTGTACATTCCATTGTGGTCTCATGGGGGACGCCCCAGAGCCCAGGCCAATAGTAAATGGAACAGTGGAGGATGTGAATATCCCATTTTATATTGATACACGATCTTCAGTGAATCTAATGGACCATGATCTGTATGAATCTATGTTCTCCCATTACCCTTTGAAATCCTCAATGGAGACAGTGTGTGATGTGCAAGCCCATAGATTAAATACCCTGGGGTTTATCAGAATACAGTTTATTCTTGATGATAGATTGTTAACAGAACCATTTTTCGTTATAAAAGGGGTTGCATTGGGCAACAGACTTTTACTGGGCCATCCTGCATGTAGGAGACAGGATATCAGTCCATACAGGGGTTAGTGGTATAACAGTTGGAATACCAGGGGTTTTCATCCCATATGAGGATACAGGTGGAACTGAGAATGCCGAGATTATTATGGGGAACAGTGAAAATGGGGGCGCTTTTGGCAGTGACAATAGTAATGATACCAAGGATATGGAGAGTGGTGATATCGAAACCTGCACTGATGATACGGGGAATAACAGCGGTGGTGTCGGTGATGATAAACGGGATATTGAAGGCCACGGTGGTGAAAATTTTGGCAGTTTTAACAATGGTGGTATGGGAGGTGATGCTGATACTTATACTAATACTGATACGGTTACTGATGTTAACAATGGGGTCCTGATGGCTGCAATGAGAACCAATGGCGGTGATATTTATGAGAACGTGGAACAGGGAAGTGCTAACCACACACATAAAGGTGTTTTACCAGAGGATGTTGTTTTAATTCCAGGTACAATGACTATGGTAGAAGTCAGACTGAGGGAAGTGAAAAAACCCAGGGAGATATGCGTAATTTAGGGTAGCAAGAAACTAAGAGGGCTTATTAGCACTGTCTCGGTGAACAGAGTATCAAACACTGGTCTTACATGGGTGGAATAATTGAACTGTATTGATACAGTTAGGAAATGCCAGAAGAATACATTAGTGGTAGACCTCCAAGATTGGAGTAGTAATAGTGATTCAGTGGCTATTGTAGAGGGGAAAACTAAGCTTTCAGAGGCAGAAATGTAATCAAAGAAAAATATTTAGAGAACATTTAGCTAATGCAGACTATAAAGACCATATAGAAGCAGAATTGGGGACACAGTAGCTTTACGAGGGGATAAACTAGGACTGACTAATATGTTAGAACACAAGGTAAACTTAGAGGAATGTATGAGACCCATTTTCATTCCTGCATACCGCATACCTTTCAAAAGCAGAGAACAGGTAAAGAAAGAGGTCAGTAAATGGGAAGAGGAAGGAATTATTAGACCTAGTGCGTGTCCATACAACTTTCCTCTGTTAAAAGTGCCTAAGAGGGATGGTTCTGTCCCAGTATGCGTTGATTTTAGAAGTTTGAATGAGAAAACAATTCCTGACGGAAATCCAGTCACATGCATAACATATCTTTTTGTAGAAATCGGGGGACATAACATTTATAGCTCAATTGATTTAGCGTAGGGTTTTTTGCAGGTCCCTCCTAGCGAAAATAGCAAGGAATATACTGCTTTTTCAGTGCCCAAGGGACACTATTAATTTATGCGGCTTGTCAGGTAGTCCTATGACCTTTACAAGGTTAGTAAATACAGCTTTGCACGGGCTATTGGGTAAAAATGTTTTTGTGTACATGGATGATATATTGATTGCAACAGACTCGATCGTGCAACACTTAGAAGTGCTTAAGGAAGCAGGATTGAAAATTAAGCTAGCTAAGTATTCCTTCTTGAAGAACCAAATTACATATTTAGGTCATGTCATATCTGAAGAGGGAGTTAGAGTAAATGACGACAAAGTCAAAGCAATTGCAGATTTTCCTATCCCAAGGACAAAGAAACAAATTAGGTCATTCCTGGGAATGGCGGGATATTTCCGTAGGTTTTTGAAAGGGTTTTCTAACATAGCAGCTCCTCTAACAGATGTATTGTGGAAGACATTCAATTTCATTGGGGAGAACCACAAGTACCTTTTCAGAAACTTAAGGACACATTAATGAATCCCCCAGTTCTGAAATTTCCAGATTTTCAGTAAACCGTTCACATTAGTGATTGATGCCAGTCAAGAGGATATAGGTGCTTGCCTTTTGCAAAATTTTGATGGGAAGCTCCATCCCATAGTATTCTATTGTAGGAAATTTAGGACAAAGGGCAGCAATGAAAGACTAATGACTACCGTAGATAAAGAAGCCTTTGCAACAGTATCAAGTTTGGTTCTTTTTAAAATGCTACTGATGGGGAATAAAGTAGTTCTTACAGACCACAAGCCTTTATTCGATCATTTTAATAGACACGATTTATCACCCATAAGAACTCGATGGTTCTTAACTATCAGGGACTTTGATGCAAAGTTTAAATGTATAGAAGGCAAGTTAAATGTAGTTGTCGATGCCCATAGTAGAAGTTTTTATGATACGGAAGGATTTCAAGTTGTGGTAGTTACTAGTGATTATATTCAATGGGATATAAGTCTCATAGAGCAAAGGAGAGATGAGGATGAAATTCTGGCAGAAGCAAAAGCGTTCCTCGAAAGGGAATCAGTCAGTAAATGTTATAAGTTACATTTTACCGGTTTAGAATCAGAGGGTAATCTATTGGTCAGGAAAATTAACTGTAAATTAATGACAAGTGAAAGTTAAGGAGACATGACACAGATCGTAATTCCGAAAGTCCTAATTCCAGTAGTTTTGGATATAGCACAATGCAGGTTCGGTAGTCCACATTTGGGGATAAAAAAAAAGTGTATAATGAGATGTGTAATAAGTATATTTGGAAAAATATGTGGAAAGATGTCAAAAAAAAAAAAATAAATAACTGTACAGTGTGCAATGCTTGCAAACCCTCAAGGTAACTTCTTGCAAATTAGAATCATATCTGATACCAATAATACCTTTTCAAAGAATACATATGGATATCCTAGGAAATTTTTGTGAATCTAAATATGTAAATAAGTATTTTTTTTTTTTAATAATAAATGAACTAACGAGGATAGTAGAAATTTTTCCACTTAAGCATGAAACAGCAGAAGTAGCTATAGCATTTTTCAATGGTGTCATTTGCTGAGATGGGTCACCCGAGGTTTAGTTGACCGACAATGGTCGGGAATTTGTAAACAAGACTTTAGAGTGTTTGTCAGAAGACATGGGGATACAGAAAGTAACAATTATTCCATACAGACCTGAAGCTAATGGGTTATGTGAACGAGCAAACAGGAAAGTGCTCGAAGCTCTCAGGAATACTGTAGGAGAATACGATAGAAACTGGGATAGATATATAGATATAGTTAGACATAACATTAATACTATAGTCAGTGATTCCATTAAAATTTCTCCATTCGAAGCATTGTTTAGTTGCCAAGCACGAGGCACATTTGATTTGCTTTCCACAGCAAAGGAGAGACATGCTTGTCTCAGTCACAATCCTGAGGCTAAGACACAAGAATTGGTGGAAAGAAGCAACAAGAAATCATTAGATGTTAAAATCAATGTGAGAAATGAACAAAAGTACAAGTTAGGTCCAAAATTTGAGTGTCCTTTCAGAGTAATTGAAGAAAAGACAGGAAACACATTTGTAATCTTAGATGAAAAGACAGGTCGGTCGAAATTAACTTGCATATCAAAGTTGAAAAAGACAGGAAAATAATAAGGTAACATTGCGCAGTTGCACTTTTTTTTCTTTTCAAATTTTGCAAATGGATGAGGAAATGTGATTAATCAGTCTTATGTAAAAAAAAATTTCATTCTTTTACTATTTTCTTACGCGCAAATTGCAATGATTTGGCGAAAACCCTGAGGTAATTATTTTCATAATGGAAAAACGGGGTGAAAAATGTGGGAAAATACCGTGGAGTTGAGAAATATTATAAGGGATTCGTCTAGTGACTACTTTTGGTGGTGATTATACCTGTGGTGATTTTTGTGATTTGGTGATAGCTGGTGGTGATTTTTGTGATTTGGTGATACCTGTTGGTGATTTTTGGTGATTTGGTGATGCCTGGTGGTGTTGATTTATTGGGGATGATTTTTTGTGGTTATTTTCGTGGTGAATTTTTGTGGCTGTGATTTTTGGTGATGATCTATGGTTTTTTGAGCCAAAGGGGTTGAAATGTGTGGGTCTTTGTGGCATTATGGCTCTTAGGGATGGCACTGGTGCATTGTGGTTTTCCAGGGCCCTGGTAAGGTGTTGTATTCTATGAGGTTATATTCACCAGTGGTCATATTTGGCGGTAAATAATATGTTGTGAATAATTTGTGGATTGTGGTTTTCTGTGGTTTATATCCCGACGAGGCAATTTCTTGGGTGTTATACATGTAGCGATATCAAAAATGGTTTACTTTGAGGTATATCAGTGGTCAAATGGCTTAGGATTTAGCCTATAGTGGTATATTTTATATTGGTGGCTATATAATAGCACAATTTTGGGTACCCTTGTGGTGACATTGAGGATGTCCTGAGATAACTTTGAGGCTTAATGCGGTTCTCTGGTATCAGTGAGGATTTATTAAGGATCCCCAGCGAGGTTTAAATGGATAATTTTTGGGGTCAATTTGACGAATGGTGATTTCTGGGTTTACAAGTCTGACTAGACATGTCAATGGTGCAAATTGAGGACATGTTGAATAAACAGGTGGTTTGGTGCTGGCAATGCTGTGGTGTCTTGGATGAGACAAATTGTTGATATTTTCTTTTTGAGTTGATTACTCAGAGGTTTGCACTGCTTTCAGGAATGTTGATGATGACATTCCATGGTGAAGAATTCTAAGCGGTCATTCAGGGAATGATACTATGTTGCGGCAGCAATTTGTGTGGCGTTACAAACATTTGTAATGAGGGAAAGAGTTGAATTTTTTTCCTTGTACATTTTGTAATAGGAAAAGTTTAATTATGTTTTTTTACAAGGAAAACTTGTAATCGGGACCAAGAGGTTTTTATGGTACCTTTACATAGTATTTCTATTTTAGAGAGGTAGAATTTATCTTGGGATACGTAAGATAGAAGGGATATTCAACATTATGCTTGATGGAGGTTAGCCATATAAACACTACAGGGTTTTGGCTGTATAAACACAATAGAGATTTTCCTGTATAAACATTGTCAGGGTTTTGATGGCATACTTGTCAGATACAGGCTTAATAATATTCTGTCAGTTATTGGTAAAAATTCTCCTAGTAAGTATAAAAGGGGTCAGTAGATAATGACCATATTTATTTTAGTGAGGAATTTCAGTCTTTAATAAGTGACTATGAGATTAGGTATGTTAGTTCATGACAGATTAGTGTGTTAAAGCAAGAGTTTATTTTTATTTAAGATCATGTACACTTGTCAAGGGGTCAGTTAGAACGTATTAATGATGAAACATGGACACACGATGACTTTAGAGAATTCCCAACCTCACACGAGTGGTGACAACGAAAATAACTTAGGATCTACTGCACCAGAGGTTGATCTTCACACGGGCAATGATGTGACAGGTCGCCATTGCAAGGACGAGATATCGTTGATGGGTCGTTTCAGGGTAAATTCTGGGACAAATCAGGGGTCTACAATACTTCTATGAGGTGGGTTCAGGACGCATTTGCATGAGTCACAGAATATTTCAAATCGGCAATGAGATGGCGGTTACGATTCCTTCATCGGAAGACATCGAATCTACAGTTTAGCAGCGAGGGTGTTAGGATACACCTACAGGGGTCACAGGCCCTTAATAATGGCTCATGAAGAGTCATTTCGAGTTCTGTCATGTGCTCAGCCAGGATCTACAATTCATCGACAAAGGTGTTCATGAAACATTTACATGGGGATCACGGGGTAGTTAAAGTTCCGCCTACAGTAAGGATGAATTCTCCTTCAACGAACAATACACAGTTTCAGTGATTGTAGTTATGGTAGCAATAATGATGGTCAATGTGCATTGTAGGAGCCATCAAACTTCTATGCAGCCAATGGAGTAGGAGAACCCAAGTAGCAGAAGTAGCTCTAAATCATGTGGCAAATTAAGACATTATGAGCTAGTATATACCAGTAACCAATGTAGTGTGCAACATGGGTGAACACAAATAGGTGTCCGAGACATCTTAAGGCACTGGTCAAAGGAATAAATAGACATATATATTAAAATAAATGGGTTGATAACCTTAGCTCTTGCCAGTTAGTAACAGATGCAAGACAATGAATTCCTCAAGGCACCGATGTGAGACACCAATAGAAAAACACGCTGTGTGCATAAACTAGATTGCGAATACATTCCAGAGATATGAGATAAACCACGGCAAGGTTACTTCAGGTCATTTCAGGTTACCGAGTACTTGGGAACAGACTAGTGTGTGTACGTTCGTGTTCAATAGCATGAGTGTATCCGTGCATTTGTTGGTGGGCATACATATGTACGGCGGCTAAAGTAAATGAGATATAGTATGTGAATTAAAAGGGAATTAGATGGAAAACTTTTGCGGTGGCCGCAAGAGACATTGGCGTAAGGGAAGGCGTTTGAAGGTGAAAGACTTTGAAAAGTTATATATCTTTATGTAGTGACATTGAGTTCAGTTCTAGAGAAAGGGGAATTCGGTGCGACACTCATTTATTGACAAACTTTAACATTTCATTATTAATTATATTCTCATTTTCAGATGGATCTAATTCACATCTAGATAGGCATCACATACCTAAAGTGTTCTTGAGAGCTGACTTAACTGACCCTATCAAACGCTCCCACCAACCTCCCCACCAAGGAGCACGGGCCACAATATACTTCCATTGAGCAGCTAGTGGGCCATAATGCTGCTGCAATACACGAGAAGCACTAACAAACGTTTTTGCGTTATCAGAATATAATGTTGAAGGAATACCACACCTTGACGTAAATCTACATAAAGCAAAAAGACAATCTGGCAGAGATAGAAAATCGGTAAGCCCAAAATGAACAGAGCGTACAACAGCACATGTAAATAGTAAAATTTACAACTTCTTGGGGGTATGTCAGCACAAAACAAAGGGAAGGCATAATCTAAACCAGTTACAGTAAAGTGAGGAGAAGATTTGACTTGTAGTTCAGGAAGAGGAGCTACAGGCTGATGGAAGACCTTCGAATCTTGCCTATGGTAAGGCACACATTCTTTACATACAGCTTTAGCTAACCTTTGAAGTCTGACAACCTAATAATTATTTCTCAAAGTAGACATAAGAATAGATACACCAGCATGTTTTAAAAGAACATGTTGGAAGCGAACCAAAACCTTCACTATATGACTTGGGGGAAGAATAATAGGAAGCTTGCTTTCATAGCACAGATCAGAGAACTCTAAACGACCTTTGATCCTCAAAAGACCTCCTTTATCAACTTATTCAGAGGGCTTCCCTTGTTAAGCTGTTTACCTTGACTTAAAGCTAGGATATCCTGAAGATATGCTTCCCTTGGCATACATTGAAACAATTTAGTCTTAGCCTTAGTTAACTCATCAAAAGTCAATGGACCAAAATATTTGGTTGATTGAGGCTTACAATTCCTAATAAATCTCAAAGTCCAAGCCACAATATTGAGGGCTTTAGGAAATTTACTCCATCTGAAAAATGCAAAAACTTGGGGAAAAGGTTGCACTGTTGAACAAGCTACTACATTTTCATCACAATTTTCATCATCGTTCAAAGACATCTCTACCTGCTCATGCTGTAAAGTTAAGGACCCTTTAAGCCAAGCGGACCAAAAAATTAAATATCAGAAAAAAAAAGTCTTTCAGCAGCTATTCGTCTAGAGATGAGATCAGCATGGTTTTCCTTGCCTGGCAAATGATACCAACAACCAAGAGAGGTTAACGTCTGAATTTTAGTAACTCTGTTTGCTACCAAAATCTTCCATCGACTAAGGTCTCCCTTTATCCAAGATAAAGCAACAGTCGAATCTGTTCAACAATAATAGGACACATCCTCCATAAGACATAGTGCAGAATTAACAAATACTAATAAACGTGTGAAATAAATGCACCAAACAACTCTAAACGAAGCAATGAAACACTCTTGATAGGGGCTACCTTACCTCTACTCAAAACAAGAGAAACCTGAAATAGATCATCTCCCAATGGAACTCTTATATACACACGGGCCTCAAAGCCCCTTTCAGATGCATCCTTAAAGGAATGAAGTTCTAAACCCTTTATGCCCTTCCATTGTAGGCTAGGAAAATAACTTTGCCGAATCTTCATTGGGATAGTACCTTAAAACCCTTTAACCAATTTTGA
>NC_061087.1:75182958-75190458 GCF_015104395.2 Macrobrachium nipponense
TCCTCACTCCAGTGCTACGGTGGAGAGAGTTTTTTCAGCCATAAATAGGATGAAAACAAAGCTCAGAAATAAATTTTCAACCAGAACATTGAAGGATTTATTGCACAGTAAAAGACTGGTCATAAAGAAAACCTGTTATAATTTTACTATACCACCTGAAATGGTTCGGTTGATGAATAGTGAAATGTACAAAAAGGAAAGTACAGTCACTGATAATCCTGACAGTTAGGAAGAATTACTGTAAGCCAACAAATATTTTAAGTTTGTTTGTTTGTTTTCATGGTTTAAGTTATATTTTTTATGAAAATTATAATTTGATGGACAAGAAGCGTTTTTTTTTATTAGCGAAAAGTAATTATTGAAAAGAAAATTTATCAGTTTAGATTTCATAAATAATGTTAATCACTAGTCATGTGCAATTAAAATTCTGTATGATCTTTTGTATAATTAATGTACAATAAAAATTAGAATCTTCAGAAATTGTGACAAATATCCAGAAATTTTGTTGGAAAATCTTCAGAAATTATACTGTGACCATCTGGCAACACTGCGTCAGAGGCACGCCTGACGGACTTGGACCGTTAAGGGCGCAGCCCACCAGGGATTGCTCGATAGTTTTTTTTTTTTTTTTTTTTTTTTTTTTTTTTTTTCCATAAGTCACTTTACTTAGTAATTTAGCTGATATTGCTGAACCTGATACTCTTCCACTCTCTATCAAAAAGGGTTGACTGCGGTATTGAGAAAATTTAATTCCTCACTCTATTTAATCAGGATTGCACACGTTTATGACAGCAATTTCCGAATTCCTGACTGAATGTTTCTTGGTAACCTTAAGACTAAACATCCTCCTTAACTATAAACCATCGTGACCCAAATTAACATTATATGTTTTCCCCTAAGTGACTGCACGTTTTCTATAAGCCTTACTTAAAGAAATTATGTAAATCGAAGAACGAAACAACAGAGCTCCTTCAACACAGGACTCAATATGGCAAAGGAACGATTCACAAGAACGTGATCCGTATGTGAGAAGGGAGCTAAGGTCCCAAGAGATGCGAATGATGATTAGTAAAGTATTGTAAAACGAAAATGGCTTCTCAGCTGTATATGAGGATTCGACTAGGGTACTGTAAGGTAAGAAAATAGTGGGCTAAATTAGTATGACTTTCAACATGGTCACCGAGAGAGAATGCTTGTTCACTCTGTGACCATGGCCCTCTTAGTAGGCCTACGCCCATGTTTACCGGCGTCAACACTAGGGTAAATAGTTGGAATGACGAACAAGTGTTTTAGAATACTTTTACTTTAATATTTCTAAAATCAGTCGATTTTATTCATAACGAAGTTGAATATTTTTTTGAATACATACATACATACATACATACATTCATACTTAGAGAGAGAGAGAGAGAATTTTAATTACAGTTGAAGATATTAATTTATTAGGGCCTTGTTAGAGAGACGAAAGCTTCCTTTTCTTTATTGCACTTCCAGTGGAAATCCTTTCAATTGCTGAAATACATTTTTATTCACCAATGAAACCATATACACGAGGAGACATGTTGTATAACAATAATGAAGAAATTAAAATCATTTGGGGATTAGTTAGCGTTATTTGGGGTCATGAAGTTCAATTGGTCACAAAATCATTTCAAAGGCAGTAATACTCGAATGACTGGTCTTGTATAAGCGAAAATAATGACAAAACAAAGTTATTATATTAACTGGGTGTACAGTAGTGTTACTTTGCATGTCGAATTTTTATAGCTCACTCAAAATTATCTGCAAAGTATTTGTCCTGCACATGTAAATGTATAACCTAACTAACTATGGCACGGAAACCATCAATATTAGCTTGGATGGATTTATCTTGAATTATTGTTATGGAAATACCATTATGGAGCGATAACGAAATAGGGGTTATCAATAGGCATTCCTTGTGAATGATTTTCCAGTACTTATCAAGTTTAAGTTTGCTTGAGAGTTAATGCAAGTCATTAAATCCAAAGCTATATCCACACTAGCAGGCACTGCCCTACAGGCAAACAATATTCCCAAAACCCATTCCATTATACTGACCGACCGAGTATGGAGCCAGAACGAAGCGACTGTCTGGAAACAAGCTTCAGAAGCGAGGGAAAATATAAACAGCTGGAAGTGCCATACGGGCATACCCACAAGTGTGGACAGGCCATAAGGTTTGCCCATACACTTGAGCTTTTAATATACCTTTTCTAGTGTAGCCTTCACTGAATTTCCTCGATTCGCTACCTTTTAGATGGAGACGATTCCTTGCGGTTCACGGTCGAAGAAGACTTGGACAGTTAGGCAGGAAACAAGGTGCAGCATATATATATATATACATATATATATATATATATATATATATATATCTATATATATATATATATATATAGATATATATACTATAAATATATATATATATATATATATGATATATATATATATATATATATATATATATATATGTGTGTGTGATATGTGTGTGTGTGTGTGTGTGTGTATGTTTTTTCTCTTTTTAAAGAATACACATACACACACACATATATATATATACTATATACAATACATCATAAATCTATATATATCTATATATATTATATATATTATAGATATATAGTTAATATATATTTAATAAGAAAATTCGTTCGAGCTACAATGTCCTTTAATATCTAATTCGCTCTACCTCGGAATTAATATATTTTCATATATGCTTAACCGAAGGGGAATTTTTTCTTTTTTCCGATAATAGATTTGCCTGGACCAGGGCGCGAACCATAGGATCCTTTCAAACCCAGGAACGTCAGTGAAGCTTTTCCTACTACACCACCGCGAGAGGTTAAAAGTTCATGTCGCTTCTCACCCCTCATATACTTTCGCGCGCAGTAGTTTAGTGGTTTGGAGACAACATCAACCCACCTCGACGTCCGGTAGTGTTGTAGTGCTTTTGACAGCACGTAGCCAATCTATAAGTCATATCACATTTCCGTGATTCATATACATATATCGAGCTACAAATGTCTTTAATATCTAATTCGCTCTACCTCGGAAATAATATATTTTTCATATATGCTTAACCCGAAGGGGAAATTTTTCTCGATAATAGATTTGCCCCTGGGACCAGGGCGCGAACCTATGGATCCTTTCAAACCCAGGAACGTCAGTGAAGCTTTTCCTACTACACCACCGCGAGAGGGTTAAAATTTCTGTCGCTTCTCACCCTCATATACCTTTCCGCGCGCAGGTAATTAGTTTGGTTTGGAGACAACATCAAACCCACCTCGACCTCCGGTAGTGTTTGTAGTGCTTTTGACAAGCACGTAGCCAATCTATAAGTCATATGCACATTTCCGTGATTCATATACATATATCGAGCTACAATGTCCTTTAATATCTAATTCGCCTCTACTCGGAATTAATATATTTTCATATATGCTTTAACCGAAGGGGAATTTTTTCTCGATAATAGATTTGCCTGGACCAGGGGGCGCGAACCTATGGATCCCTTTCAAACCCAGGAACGTCCAGTGAAGCTTTTCCTACTACCCCACCGGGGGCGAGAGGGTTTTAAAAGTTTCATGTCGCTTCTCACCTCATATACCTTTCGCGCGCAGGTAATTAGTTGGTTTGGAGACAACATCAACCCACCTCGACAATCCGGTAGTGTTTGTAGTGCTTTTGACAGCACGTAAGCCAATCTAAAAAGTCATATCACCTTTCCGTGATTCATATACATATATCGAGCTACAATGTCCTTTTAATATCTTTAATTCGCTCTACCTCGGAATTAATATATTTTCATATATGCTTAACCCGAAGGTGGGGAATTTTTTTCTCGATAATAGATTTGCCTGGACCAGGGCGCGAACCTATGGATCCCTTTCAAACCCAGGACTCCAGTGAAGCTTTTCCTACTACACCACCGCGAGAGTTAAAAGTTCATGTCGCTTCTCACCCTCATATACCTTTTCGCGCGCAGGTAATTAGTTGGTGGAGACAACATCAACCCACCTCGACTCCGGTAGTGTTTGTAGTGCTTTTGACAGCACGTAGCCAATCTATAGTCATATCACATTTCCGTGATTCATATCACAATATCGAGTACAATGTTCCTTTAAATATCTATTCGCTCTAACCCTCGGAATTAATATATTTTTTTTTCATATATGCTTAACCGAGGGGATTTTTTCTCGATAATAGATTTTTGCCTGGACCAGGGCGCGAACCTATGGATCCTTTTCAAACCCAGGAACGTCAGTGAAGCTTTTCCTACTACACCACCGCGAGAGGTTAAAAGTTCATGTCGCTTCTCACCCTCATATACCTTTCGCGCGCAGGTAATTAGTTTGTTTTTGGAGACAACATCAACCCACCTCGACTCCGGTAGTGTTTGTAGTGCTTTTTGACAGCACGTAGCAATCTATAAGTCATATCACATTTCCGTGATTCATATACATATATCGGCTACAATGTCCTTTAATATCTAATTCGCTCTACCTCGGAATTAATATATTTTGCATATATTGCTTAAACAACGAAGGGGAAATTTTTTCTCGATAATAGATTTGCCTGGACCAGGGCGCGAACCTATGGAATCCTTTCAAACCCAGGAACGTCAGTGAAGCTTTTCCCTACTACACCACCGCGAGAGTGGTTAAAAGTTCATGTCGCTTCTCACCCTCATATCCCTTTCGCGCGCAAGGTAATTAGTTGGTTTGGAGACAACATCAACCCACCTCGACTCCGGTAGTGTTGTAGTGCTTTTGACAGCACGTAGCCAATCTATAAGTCATATCACATTTCCGTGATTCATATACATATATCGAGCTACAATGTCCTTTAATATCTAAAAAAAAAAAAATTCGCTCTAACCTCGGAATTAATATATTTCATATATGCCTTAACCGAAGGGGAATTTTTTTTTCTCGATAAATAGATTTGCCTGGACCAAGGGCGCGAACCTATGGATCCTTTCAAAAAAAAAAAAAAAAAAAACCCCAGGAACGTCAGTGAAGCGGTTTTCCTACTACACCACCCCGCGAGAGGTTAAAAGTTCATGTCGCTTCTCACCCTCATATACCTTTCGCGCGCAGGTAATTAGTTGTTTGGAGACAAACATCAACCCACCTCGACTCCGGTAGTGTTTGTAGTGCTTTTGACAGCACGTAGGCCAATCTATAAGTCATATCCACATTTCCGTGATTCATATACATATATCGAGCTCAATCCTTTAAATAATCTAATTCGCTCTACCTCGGAATTAATATATTTTCATATATGCTTAACCGAAGGGGAATTTTTTCTCGATAATATTTGCCTGGACCAGGGCGCGAACCTATGGATCCTTTCAAACCCAGGAACGTCAGTGAAGCTTTTTCCTACTACACCACCCCGCGAGGTTAAAAGTTTCATGTCGCTTCTCACCCTCATATACCTTTCGCGCGCAGGTAATTAGTTTGTTTGGAGACAACATCACCCACCTCGACTCCGGTAGTGTTTGTAGTGCTTTTGACAGCACGTAGCCAATCTATAAGTCATATCACATTTCCGTGATTCATATACATATATCGAGCTACAAGTCCTTTATATCTAATTCGCTCTACCCTCGGAATTAAATATATTTTCATATATGCTTAACCGAAGGGAATTTTTTCTCGATAATAGATTTTGCCTGGACCAGGGCGCGAACCTATGGATCCTTTTCAAACACCCAGGAACGTCAGTGAAGCTTTTCCTACTACAACCACCGCGAGAGGTTAAAAGTTCATGTCGCTTCTCACCCTCATATACCTTTCGCGCGCAGGTAATTAGTTTGGTTTGGAGACACATCACCCACCTCGAAACTCCGGTAGTGTTTTTGTAGTGCTTTTGACAGCACGTAGCCAATCTATAAGTCATATCAACATTTCCGTGATTCATATACATATACGAGCTACAATGTCCTTTAATATCTAATTCGCTCTACCTCGGAATTAATTATATTTTCATATATGCTTAACCCGAAGGGGGAATTTTTTTCTCGATAATAGATTTTGCCTGGACCATGCGCGAACCTATGATCCTTTTCAAACCCAGAACGTCAGTGAAGCTTTTCCTACTACACCACGCGAGAGGTTAAAAGTTCATGTCGCTTCTCACCCTCATATACCTTTCGCGCGCAGGTAATTAGTTTGGTTTGGAGACAACATCAACCCACTCGCTCCGGTAGTGTTTGTAGTGCTTTTGACAGCACGTAGCCAATCTATAAGTCATATCACATTTCCGTGATTCATATACATATATCGAGCTACAATGTCCTTTAATATCTAATTCGCTCTACCCTCGGAATTAATATATTTTTCAGATATGCTTAACGAAGGGGAATTTTTTTCTCGATAATAGATTTGCCTGGACCAGGGCGCGAACCTATGGATCCTTTCAAACCCAGGAACGTCATTGAAGCTTTTCCTACTACACCACCGCGAGAGGTTAAAGTTCATGTCGCTTCTCACCCTCATATACCTTTCGCGCGCAGTAATTAGGTTGGTTTGGAGACAACATCAACCACGCGAAAGGTATATGAGGGTGAGAAGCGACATGAACTTTTAACCTCTCGCGGTGTAGTAGGAAAAGCTTCACTGACGTTCCTGGGTTTGAAAGGATCATAGGTTCGCGCCACCCTGGTCCAGGCAAATCTATTATCGAGAAAAAATTTTTACCCCTTCGGTTAAGCATATATGAAAATATATTAATTCCGAGGTAGAGCGAATTAGATATTAAAGGGACATTGTAGCTCGATATATGTATATGAATCACGGAAATGTGATATGACTTATAGATTGGCTAGTGCTGTCAAAAGCAATACAAACACACCGGAGTCGAGGTGGGTTGATGTTGTCTCCAAACCAACTAATTTACCTGCGCGCGAAAGGTATATGAGGGTGAGAAGCGACATGAACTTTTAACCCCTCTCGCGGTGGTGTAGTAGGAAAAAGCTTCACTGACGTTCCTGGGTTTGAAAGGATCCATAGGTTCGCGCCCTGGTCCAGGCAATCTATTATCGAGGAAAAAATTCCCCTTCGTTAAGCATATATGAAAATATATTAATCCGAGGTAGAGCGAATTAGATATTAAAGGACATTGTAGCTCGATATATGTATATGAATCACGGAAAGTGATATGACTTATAGATTGGCTACGTGCTTGTCAAAAGCACTACAAAAACACTACCGGAGTCGAGGGGGTGGGTTATGTTGTCTCCAAACCAACTAATTACCTGCGCGCGAAAGGTATTATGAGGGGTGAAAGCGCATGAACTTTTAACCTCTCGCGGTGGTGTAGTAGGAAAAAGCTTCACTGACGTTCCTGGGTTTGAAAGGATCATAGGTTCGCGCCCTGGTCCAGGCAAATCTATTATCGAGAAAAAATTCCCCTTCGGTTAAGCATATATGAAAATATATATTCGAGGTAGAGCGAATTAGATATTAAAGGACATTGTAG
>NC_061087.1:75195458-75245458 GCF_015104395.2 Macrobrachium nipponense
GGCATAAGTTTATGTCGTCTCTCACCCTCAAATACCTTTCGCGCTCAGGTAATTCGTTGGTTTGGAGACAACATCAACCCACCTCGACTCCGGTAGCGTTGTAGTGATTCATACATACTATACATATGTATGTATATGAATCACGGTAATGCCAAATGACATATATATATATATATATATATATATATATATATATATATATATATATATATATAAAAGTCATATCGCATGTCATTTGGCATTACCGTGATTCATATACATACATATGTATATGTATATCTGTGGGTCGACATGATTTCTCCCCCAAGCTCCTTTCCCCCATGCTGGGCGCTCTACTCAAGACACGATTTGTCACATTTGGATTTGAAATTTGCTCGATGCACCATTCTTTTACTTCCTTAATTACTGTCTGCTCTCATATACACAGCTCAAATCTCCCTTGCATCCTCTTCAGAGAAGAAATGAAGTGAAGTAATATTTGTGACTTGTAACTATTGGTGTTCAATCATATTGCTAACTGATAACAGTATTAAGTGACTTACATTCTCTGCCTTACACAAAATCGCAATTATATTAATCACGTTTTTCAATTGAGAATTACAGTGCATCCTTAATTTGCAGAATTAGTCGACGCAAGATTTGTTGTGTACCAGCTCTCACGCGTTCCAGGTGTCAAAGTGTCAATCACCTATCGCGAATCCCAAAGTATCACGAAAGAAGAGCTGCTGATAACATTTTTGTATGATTTGCCATAACTTACAAGAATCTCATTTCTGTAAATGCCGGGTTCCTCATAATAAGGATTTGTATTTTACTGGGGTTTCACTGTGGCACTAATTGCTTTGTTAATTAACGTAACCTGAGTGCCTTGGAGCTAGTGCTTTTAGCTCCTGCATAATTACTTCTGATTTACATGATAATATTTTTAGTTAAGTGTAACTTTGCATTTTTCCCTTAAATCCATCAGTTTTAATACCTTTTTTCCCTTTTCTCTTTATTACTTGCGTGGCACCCATTCCTGTCAGATGTCAGTTAATTTTAGAGTGAATGATAAACGTCACACAACCACGGATGTAACATAATGGTGACCTAGCCAGTATTCGCACAATTAAAGCCTTAATAAATCTCTCATTAGAGTAGAAATTATTCCCACTGACCTCAATAAATCTCTCATTAGAGTAGAAATTATTCCCACTGACTATGTAGTATGAGATTTTTGCGAAAGAAACGAACCTTACTGTAAAATCCCCCTTATCTTTTTCGCACCTTTGCACCCCTGAACAGCAGTACACAACTCTTAAGTAGTTTATTTTTCTAGTATTTTCATTTTACAACTTTGGTTTATTATTATTCCTAGTGCTCAAACGCAGTGATAACGAAAACGTTTATTTCATTCATTCATTGCTGGGAGAAGGCTTGTTGCCGCTACCGCATGTATTTTAGCTGTGTTGTCATTAGTGTATGTTATCTGCGAGACAACGTATCTCTGGTAGTTAGGCACTAGCTAGGAAAGTGCAGTGATAACCATTGTTAATTGTTAAATTGACGGGAAACTGTTAAATTCCCGCCTAAAACTTATGATATTCATTATATTGGAAATCCTATCTGGAAGCCCTCTCTGGGTAGTTAATCCAAACATTAGTATTGGGAACTCATTTTGGAAACTTAATACTAGTTTATTAAAAGATGAGGAAATCAAAGAAACGTTTGGGATGTTGTGGACATTTTTGAAAACAGTAAAAGGAATTCCTATCATATCAGTAATTAGTCGAATGGTTTGGTGAAACCAGAAATAAAACTATTTTTCGTCAGAGAAGGTAAAAGGATTAGCAGGCAGAAGTTTGGGGTCATCAATTATTTCGAAGCAAAACTAATGAAACGGTACATGAAACTTAATGTGGCAGGAACCGCAGACTATGCAGATATTACTATTCTCAAAGACAGAATAAACAAATTAAAATCTCAGATTTTAGAAGGGGTTAAAGTACGATCGAGAATTCAAGGCAAGATTGAAGGGGAAAAAGCCTCCTCTTACCTTCTTGGACAGCAAAGAGCAATAAATAGTAAAAATGTCATGACAGAAATAGTCGCAGAACGAAACATAATTCCGAATCTTGATGAAGGTACTGTTCTTACAAATAGCCAGGCCATTGAACACTATGTGTTCAGGTATTACCAAAAACTTTACATGAAAAAAAATTTGTGATGTACCTATGCAAAACTTCTTTATGCAGTTTGCAGAGAAAAAATAGAATTATTCTGATAATGATATATTTCATAAGAATACATCTCTCAGAGAAATACGTGATGATATTCGTTCCATTGCTAACAATAAATGTCCTAGAATAGATGACATCCCAATAGAATTTTATAAGGTATTTTGGGTAGATATTAAGGATGAACTAAAATTGTTGATTGAAAGTATTATGGAAATGAAAACTCTCTCCAAGAGTCAGAGTATTGCATTAGTCACTCTCATATCGAAAGGCACTGATGAGAGTGCTTTGGCTAATTGGAGACCAATTTCATTGCTAAGATAACTGCGAAAACAATTAAAATAGTTATCCTCAACCTTATCAATCCCGAACAATTTTTTGTGCCTAGAAGATCCATAAATACATGTAATACTTTGATTAGAGGTATTGTGTATTACTGTAGTGAGGAAAGAGTTCAAGTGGCTATTTTAAATCTTAATTGGTCGAAAGCATTTGGCCGTGTTGATACTAATTGTACTTTGGATTCTTGAAAGACTTGGTTTTTGTGATGAACTGATTTCCTGCATTAAGATATTGTACACGAATATTGGAAGCTATTGTAATGTTAATGGTAAAATTGGTAAATATGTTAGTGTGCAGAGGGAAGTCCGACAAGTCTGCCCTCTTTCTATGCTCCTTTATGCTGTTTTCCAGGAACTTCTGTATCTTGCTATAAGAATAAATAGTTGTACTGAAAACTTGCCCTTACCAAATGATAACCACCTTGAAATTCTTGGGTTTGCCGATGATACAAATATTTTCGTTGCCAGTGATAAGGGAATTTTGGAGATTAGCACATTAGTGTCTAAATTTGAGGCAGCCATGGGTTGCATGCTAAATAAAATAAGACGAAAATATTTGGATTAGGCCCATGGGGTGATAGGTCTGTTTGACCTTTATCATGGCTTCAGGGATATACAGGTTCTTTTGCAACTTTAGAAATTTTATTTTCTGATAATTACGAAATGGTTGCTAACTCTTCGTGGACAAATATATAATGTAAAATTAAGAATACTTTGGCGAGCTTTCACAACAGAAGACTTACATTACATAAAAAAGCTGTTATTGTCAATACCTTGATTTTTTTCAAAGACATGGTATGTTTCCCATAATTAACCTTTGCTTGTCAAATATGCAAAACTAACCAGTAAAGAAATTTTCTTTTATATTTGGGGGAAAATGTGAATTTATCAAAAGAGACACTTTAACAAAGTCAAAGATTGAAGGAGGGATAGGAATGGTAAGTCTTTTATGGAAGACACAAAGTATTCTAGTTGCCTCTTTCTTAAAGTTACACTGTGATGAGAAATACATTTTATGTCAAATTATTATAACAATTCTTTAATTCACAAGCCCAAGCAGATGCAACTTTTTCGTGATCGTCTCTCTCTCGAAGACGTTTGTAAGCAAGAGACACCAGCTCCTGTTTCTCATCCAGTGTTTTTCTCTTTTTACCGGAGGGACCAGGAGCAGAACAAATAGCCTGTAATAGAAAAAAATATAATAGAAGATATAATATATATATATATATATAATATATATATATATGTATATATAATATATATATAATATATATATATATATATATGATATATATATATATATATATATATATATATATATATATATATATATATATAATATATATATATAGTATATATCATATATATATATATATATATATATATATATATATATATATATATATATAATATATATATATATATATATATATATATATATATTTATATATATATAAATATATATATATATAAATATATATATATATATATATATATATATATATATATATATATATATATATATATATATATATCTATATTCTTATATATATATATATCATATATATATATATATATATATATATATATATATATATATATATATATATATAATATTATATCTTACATTATATTTTTTTCTATTACAGGCTATTTGCTCTGCTCCTGGTCCCTCCGGTAAAAAGAGAAAGACGCTGGATGAGAGAGAGGAGCTGGTGTCTCTTGCTTACAAACGCCTTCGAGAGAGAGACGATCACGAAAAAGTTGCATCTGCTTGGGCCTGTGAATTAAAGAATATTGGCCCTATGCAGGCTGTGTACGCAAAGAAAGCTATCAATGATATTCTTTTCGAGCCTCGACTGGGTACACGGCACCGAAATTCAGTTTTTAATGGACCGTCCCTTGAAACCAACGTTAAAGCTAAAGCTATTAAAGTTTCCGACTCTGCCCCTGATAATAACCAATACAATTACTTTCCTGTAATTAATGTGGCTCCAAATGTCCAAGCACAATCTGAGTCAAATGTCATTTCATCTTGCATTTCATCATTTCAACCATTGGATTACTTAATACTATATTACTGGGCACAAAACATTGATTAAAGCTTTGCAAGTATCTATGATGATTTGGCCAATGGACTGTGTAGATATAGCAAAATCAAATTTCAGTTGTTCAAAACAAATTCTAGTGATAAGATAACGTAAGGTCACAGGTAAACGCTGACTAACTGGGATGGCTTCTCTCTTATTTGTGCTGAGTTTCATCATGAATGGTGTCACCATGTCCAATAAATTCATCAAAGATCTCACTGTACATCCTCACATAATTTTTAAAATCACTTGGCGCACTGAAATAAGTTCTTTGCGTAAACTTTCCTGGCTAAATAAGTTCCTTTGTTTACACAACTTTCACCCAAAGCCGCATTTTCTTTTTCTTGGGCCATCACAAAACAACAATGCTACAGGCACGCAGGCCATAGCTGTGTCAGAGAGCATGTTTTCCTTGTAACTACCAGGCGAGAAGTGAAGGTATTGACAATGTTATTGTCCAATCTTACTGACGTCAAAATATTGATCGTATGTGGAGGCCTTTACTGAGACTATCACGGTAATACTACAGTGGGCGTTTACATTTCTGGGGTTACTTTGATTGGCTGGAGGTATTTCGATGACAGTTTGTTCTCATCAATTTTGTCTAGTAAATCCATTGTAAGAAACAAGAAACATTATAATAATAAAGTTTTATTAAAAGAATAATATTGATATTACGTGCTTCAAAGGATAATACACATAACTAAAATTAGGATAACAACAATCTCTGTAAAAGTCATATTTTAATTCTCGTAAATTGAACCTCTCCTCTATACTAACAAAAATTGTAGGATGATTCTTGGCATTTCAATAATTTTTATACAAATGTAATTTCTAAAAGTATGCTTCGGACAAAGTCCATCCGACAATTTATAAGTAAAAGGTATGCAGGCACGAAGTAGTTCAACAGTAGAGACAGCGTCAAAAGACCTTCTGAAGCTGAAGGTCCAAACAGACCTGTCCCTGTTATATCCAAACCCATACCGGTGAAAATTACTTAGTCGAACTTCAAATGCTTAAACAATTGTCTATAAAGTTTTCCCACTAAAAGACTCAAAGGTTTTGAAAAATAAAAGTGACGTATGAACACTGTATTGAATCGCGTAGGCAATCAATAAGTATGTAATTACATACCCTCCTGACCCAACTCAGGAGTTGAAGTTGCTTTCTTTGCTAAGCCGTAGAAATAGAAAGATATCTAGATGTTGAAACCACTCGAAACCACACACACATATTATATTTATCGAATCAATGAACATAAGGGGTTGGGGAGGGGAGTGTCATCAGACTCTGCAGAATTCTAGTATAGGCAATCCCTACAGTGTTCCTGCCATTCATTGGCGATCTTTTAAACATTTAAATAAAAAAGAGGAGGCGTCGGATTGATATCATCTCGGGTTTTATTTCAATGAACATGTAACTTAAGCCTAAGATAAGAGTTTTCTGATAACTGCTATTGACCTTGAAGTAAAAAAAGAAGGGAAAAACATTCTTTACCCTCTAGGAACCTATTTGTAAGACATGACATTCCATAATGACCAAGCCTTGCGGCGGCTTCTTTCAATTTTATTTTCATGATGGTTCATCTTTGCTGTTCGACAATAGAAACCTATTTTGAAAATTAAGTGAAAAAAAAGATTGCTTCTACTCATGACGTTTCTTTCATTATGATGTAAAAATAATAATGATAATATATTTTATAACTTAGCCCAAGATAAAAGCTTTTGATAACAAAGGAATTTGTTTACCAATATATATCGAAGGTTTCCTACCAATATCACTTTTAGGCAACTACTATGGATTTCTGGCAAAAAATAGTGTTTTTCTTTAATATCTCCCATAATCATTATTTGATCAGAATAGTACTTTGACACAGCACTCTATACAACTCCCCCTAATTTTCGATACTATAATGCATTTTCAAATCCCGTTAATTAAGGTGTTTACTCTTGTCTTTGTAAAGCCAAAGCCAAATCTTTTTGGTAAGTTTGTTAAACAATCGAACGTATGCTGACCCTCCCTCACTTAGCTCTCCCTTTGCGATTGTCTTATCTAATATTTTCCATAATATCCCCCTTTAACATTGGTATTTTCTGATATAATTGCCATCACAAGAATATCATTCGAAAATCCATAATGATAAGATTGTAAAAAAAGTAACTGGGAAAATAAAGCATGGTTTTGGAAGTCAAGAAGGTCGAATTATGGTTTCGTTAAGGTTCTTTTAACTGTGTAAAAGTAATGAAACACGTTTTCAAAGTCAGGATTGATTGCCTTTACCTCCTTGAAAGGTAGAATAAATATAATCAAGCGTTGTATAAGTTGACTGAAAATTTTACGGTCTATTGGCTCACTTAACCATTAACTGTCGTAGTTTGGGTATCAGCTATGGTTTATGCCTAACCAGTTTGTTGTCTCAGTGTTTGTTTGACTGAGGAGGTTTTCCCATCATATTCATGACTGGCATGTTACTTTGCCCCCGTAAATGCAGAAATGCATTTGCATTACGTCTCCATTCCATATACAAAATGGAACAAACTAACAATAAACTAAGGATTAGTCTTAACAGGTAAGAGAAGCTTCAGGTTTGTTGGACACACACAATAACACAATGTGGCATAAGAAACACGAGCATATTACTGAATAAGTAAATCTTAATATTTACCCTATAATTCACTCATTATATTATATATATATATATATAAGATAGATATTAATATATAATATATAGATATATAATATATATATATATAAGATATATATTAGATAAGATATATATATATATATTATTTATTTATATTTATATATAATATATATATATTATTATTATAACGTACGATATATTATATATATTAGATAAATATATATATATATATATAATATATAATATATATATATATAGATATTATAATATATATATATGTGCTAGGTTATTTTTATTATAAATATATTTATTAATATATATATATTATTTAATATTTTATCTATAATATATATATATTATCTTATATAATATATATAGATTAATATATTAATTTATTTATATATATGTATTATTATTATTAATTTATATTTTTATCATTTATATATATTATTACTATATAATATATTATATTTATTATTAATATTATTTTATTTTATATTATATATATATAATATTATTATATCTTATATGTTTATTTTATATTATATTATATATTATATATAATATTTTTATTATATATTTATATATTTTTTGTATATATAAATTTATTATATATATATTTTATTTATATTTATATATTTTTTATAATTTATATATTTATAATTTTTTATATATTTATTTATTTAATATATATTATTTATTTTAATATATATTTATTTATTTATATATAATATTTTACCTTTTTTATTATATATATTTTATTTATATATTATATTTATTATATTATTATATACTAATATTTTATTTATATTTATTTATTATTATATATTATATATAAATATATAATTATTATTTTATTTATAATTTTATTTAATTTATTATTATATATTGATATTATATTTATTTAGATATTATTATCATTTATTTCTATATTATTATTTTAATTTATAATATTTAATATTTTATATTATATATATTTATTTATTTATATTATATTTATTTTATTATTATATAATATTATTAATTTAATATTATATAATATATATATTAATTAATATTATTATCTATAAATATTTATTAATATTAATTTATTATTTTTATATATATTATATTTAATAAATAATTTTATTATTTATTATATTATATATTATATTATTGTATGTTATATTATATTATTTATTTATATTATTTATTTATTTATTTTTTTATAATATTTTATTTATTTTAATTTATATATAATATTATATATATACTTTAATTATTATGTTTTATTTATATTATATTTAATACATTAAATACATTATATATTTATTTATTTTGATTATAATTTATTAATTTTATTTAATTATGATATATTTATTATTTATATTATATTATATTTTATATTATTTTATTTATAATTTAATATAGTAAATATAATATAATTTATTTATATTATTTATATTTATATATATTAATATTTTAATTGATTTTTAAATATATTAATATATATTATTTTTAATATTTATATATTATTTTATATTTATTTATTTATTTTTATTCTTACTCATATATTATATATATTATAATTTATTATTAATTTTATTATATATAATTTTATAATTTTTATTATTTATATTATATATTATATTATTATTAATTAATTTTATTTATATTATTAATTACTATTGATATAATTTTATATCTTTTATTTATTTTTATATTATCGTTATATTTCATATAATATTATTATATATTATATATTTTATTATATATATTAATATTATTATATTATTTTAATTATATTTTATTTGTATTTATTTTATTATATAATATTTATTTTTTCATTTATTATTTATTTTTATTTATTTATTTATTTTAATTTTTATTATTTTATTTTAATTATATATGATATATAATCATATATATATATTAAATTATATTATATATATAATCTTTTATAATCTTACCTTTTATTATTTTTATTATTATTTTTTAATTTATTATTTATAAATATTTTATTTTATATATATATTTATATTTATTTATTTATTTATTTTTATTTTATTTATTTATTATAGTGATTTATATTATTTATTTATTTTATATATATAAATTATTAGTATTTTATATATTAATTATATTATATTTTATAGTTTATATTCTATATATAATATATATATTTTTATTATATATATATATTATTGTATATTTTATATTGTTATATTGGAATTATAATTTTTTTATATTTAATTTGATTATTATAATATTGTTATTAATTTTAATTGTATATTATTAATTATTAATTTATATATTATTTTATTTTATATATTTTATATTTTTATTAAGATTTAATTATATTAATATTTATATTATAATTGTTATTATTATAATTTATTATTATTTTATTTGTGATTTAATTATTATATTATTTTTATATATATATAGATTTATATAATTTATATATTAATTTATATATTCTATATATACTTAATAATATATGTATGTATATATATATATATATTATATATATATAATATATATATATCATATATAATTGTTATGTATATTATATATATATATATATATATATATATATATATATATATTTATATATATTATTCTATTATATAATATATTATTATTATGTAATACTATCTATAGAAGTTATATAGATATATATATACTTATGTATATATATGTATATTTAGAACATAATATGTGACGTATTAGCTGATCTGTAAGTGAAGTGGTAGTAACGTAAATAGTAGATTTATCGGTGGATTTTTGTATTGACGTAGATGTCGGCTGGGGAGAGTGGTGAGCGACTGAGTATATACTTTTTAATAGAAGATACCTCACGGAAGATCGGGCACTCAGTATATATATATATTAGTTTATATTATATAATCATATTATATATATATATATATATTATTCCTAATATATATATATAACCTATATATCTATATATAATATAGATAATATATATATATGTTAATATATTTATATAATTATATATTATATATATATATAATTATTATATTTATATATATTTATATATATACTATATATATATTATACTATATATATATATGATATAATATATATATGATTATCTAATATATATATATATAATATATATATATTTATATATATTTATATATATATATATTATATATATATATATCTTATATATATATATAATTATATATTATTATATATTATTATATATATATATATATATTATAAATATATAGATATCTATATCTATACACTATATATATATAATATTATTATAATAATATATTATATATATATATATATATAATATAAGTATATTATTATATATATTATAATATATTACTTATATATAATATATATACTATCTATATATATTATATATTATTAGTTATATATATTAATTATATATATTTATATATAGCTATATTATATATATTATAATATATATATTATATATAATATATTATATATATATTATATATATTATATATATATATATATTATCTTATATATATATTGTATTATATATATAAATATATATATTAAATTATATATTGTTAATATTATCTATATAATAGATATTATAATATATATAATATATTAAGATATATATAACTTATATATATATATATATATTAATAATTATAATATAGGATTAATATATATATATATATATATATATATATTATACTATATAATAGGTGTTTGTGTGTCGTGTGTGCGTGTGTGCGGCGCGGTGTGTGTATGTGTACGTGTGTGTGCGTATGATTGTGCATTTTAATCCAACAAATTATGTAGTTCGTAGATTTTTTATCATAGTTTTAAATACTATATTTATTTGTGTCACAGTATAATTCTGTTTGTAATTACTACAGCTATTGTGGTTTTCCACACAGGTCTTATGATCGTATTGCAGACGTCATGGGCATGAAGACGACGACAGTGCATTCCCTTTTACAGCGAAGTATGGGAACAGCACCATCTGGAACAGACAATTACCCGTCAACGACACATGGTACCCTGACACCCACACCAAGTGCCTTTGATAATTTTGCTATCGGTGCCATTTGCCGCTATGTACATGGTGAATTCGCTAAGAAAAACATTCACCATTCAGTCTGACACAGGGTTTACGTGACAACGGCTTCATCCCAGGTGGAACATCAGAATCATCAGTGTGGCGATTACTAAATAACATAGGGTTCTGCTATAAGACCACACAACGGAAAATGTTTGTCAAAAAGGAAACTCTTGATATAGTATGCTGGCGCATTCGCACTCACCGAGCACTTAATGAATATCGGAAGGAGGGGAGAAAGGTGGTATACATCGATGAAACATGGTTCACCACGAGGATGCATCCTAGCAGCGAGTGAGTTGATGCCACACAGTCCATGACAAGTGCCACCTACAGTCGACAGGTCCCTCCTGGAGGAGGGGAGCGTTTTGTGCTTGTTGCTTGCAGGCACAGAAGATGGCTTCATTGAGGAATCATTCTTGTGTTTTCCTACAAAAAACAAAACTGGTGACTACCATGGCGAAATGAATGCCGACCTCTTAGTTCGTTGGCTCACCTCCCAACTTCTTCCCTCATTGCCTGAGCCAGTAGTGCTTGTGCTTGATAATGCACCCTACCACAACCAATTGAGCGAAGATAGTCGTTGCCCAAACTCCTCCACCATTAAAGCAGATATGAAATGGTTGACGTGCCGCCAGATACCATTCCCTCCAAACGCCACACGCCCTGAGCTGTTGCAAATCTGCACGCAAAATCGCCCACTACCTGTGTATAATATTGACAACATCATCCGTTCATGGGGACATGAAGTCGTCCGACTACCACCTGCTCATCCTGAGCTCAATGCTATTGAGCAGGTCTGGGGCTTTATGAAAAAAACGCGTGCGTTCCTCATGCAGCGTTTCACTCGGGTTTACAGGCCTGAATAGAGGAAACGAAGGTTAGTGCAACAAAGGAAGTGTGGGACGGTGCAATAAGACGGTCCAGAGCCTTCTAGAAAGCATACTGGTCAAATGATAACATCCAAAGACCTGTAAATCATATAATCATCACCATAAACAGTGATGATGAATATGATCTGTTCCTTGACAGTGATGACGATTATGAATAATTTTTGTGTGATTTTTGTTCAATTGTTTTCTTTACTTTCCAACTGATGGTGATAATTATTTCACATTAGAGAGAGAGAGAGAGAGAGAGAGAGAGAGAGAGAGGACGAGAGAGAGAGAGAGAGAGGAGAGAGAGTTTCAGTGTCAGTCAGACAGATAAACTTTTATCATGCTTCTCTTATCATCAACATCTTTATCATGATTATCATTACAACTATTATCATTATTACTATTTTTGTCTTAACAGGTATTGATACCAGGGGCACCAGCAGATAAGGTAGCCCAGTTATGAAAAATAACAGTAAAACGAAAGGGAATGCAGATTGGAGATACATGAGATAAAGATAACGTTTTCATGACTGTTCAATGCAATTTATGCTGTCTACACCTTAAAAAAGGAATTAAGCTTGGCTTTAGATATCTGAATCTCTTGTAAATGTATGATGAGTCTTAAGTTGTATTATGAGATTTAATTTTGGTTATCTTTCCATGTCGTAGCCGTATATCGCACGAAACTTTAAGGATTTAAGAAGCCCTCAGGGCAGGTTCATCAAGTTGGATAAATAGGCTAAAGGCTATAAACTCCTTATACACCCTGACGAAATACAACAATATCATGAAATTTTAATAAGAATTATAACAAGAATCCAACATATCAATTCTCTGGAGGGATAGGAGGAGGGTCAAGACAGAGGGAGAGGGGAGTGTAGGTATTCGAATTGCTTTACCTACTTACCCGATTCACTTGGCTTAAGCTTTATTGGGACAAGACTAAACACCTTAATTAACGGGATTTGAAAATGCATTATAATATCAAAAATTAGGGGGAGGTCTATAGAGTGCTGTGCCAAAGGCTAGAAATGCATAGTAGATGAGTCACTACTGTCTTAGATTTTTTCTTTCTTTTCTAAGACTCGGTAATTGAGAGAAGGCCGATATATTATAATAGCCGCTTGTTGGCCTAAGTTGTTTCGTTCCCACGTTGTGCTTGGTAGACCTGAGTCAAGGGTCGGTGAAATCAATTTCCCATGATGGAAATTCAGTTTCGGGTAGATAGCTCAATGATTCACCATGTTGTCCCAGCACCAGGCCCATTAGCCTAAATTCCTTAGGTCTGTCATACCATGTTATACTCCTACCGTGATTAGATCCCCATTACCCTGACCAGTAACATTAAGCGAATAAATATTTGAACAAATATTTGAACAAATATTTTTAGTTTTCTGCTGACTGCCATTGTAAAATTCAGTTATTTGAATGTTGGCAACTATAAGCAGGTTGAGAGAGTGTATCACAGGCCCTTTACCCATTTCTTTGCATAACCTGATTCATAGTGCCATCATGACCGTTCTAATGCATTCGTGGTTGGCGGAGATTGCAACAACCACTTTCCGTAACTGATTTGAACCTCTGCAAGGAGCGGTTATGTCTCCTTCTCTCGTCTCGTATTCATCAATTGTGATCACTTTTTACGCGCATCTTGTCCCCCTCACTCATAGTTTGCTGATTCTAATCTTCGTTAATCCTCACGTTTCCCTTCTCAGCATTCCTTTGGTATTTGTGATGCTGTCCCTGTAGTATATGAGATGTTTGAATTATATCTATTAGTTTGATTGATGTTTTAGTTGTCGTAAGTATCAGTTGAATGTCGTGGAGAGATCATATAAATAGCTTCGCATAGTTATGAGTGCAGAAGTAACAATAGCGGATCACATATTGCCAATACCTGTCAATAAAGTTTCCTCTATGTCTACGTTGAAATTTTTCTCCAGGAAATAAGGTGGTTTTGTTTTACCTACCTCCCGGAAGAACTTGAATCAAAAGGTTACGGATTCGTCAGTAACCCAAGTCTAAACCAGAAAATTAAAGTTTGTGCAGTTTGCTGCATTTTTCAACTTCCGTTGGACTTGTAATATTTTTTTTAACTACAAGGGAAATTCAAATTGGATTGCATTTTTGATAAAAGAAGAAAAATTATTTTAGAGTTTTAATAGAACTACACAGTTCAAAACAGAGAGCCTCCTTTATAAAGTTTTACGGATTTTCAACTTAGTTGAGTGACTATAGAACCTTTTTCAGTCAATTTTGCCATGAATCGTCTTTGAGTTAAACACTATTCAGTAGTGCGAAATATATTTCACCTAACCTCTTGTTAGGAGAATCATCGTAAACAATGATTTCTTGACCTTCGCCCTGTAGTCAAGTTACCAGATAACCCTCAATTGCATAGTCTTGAACTTCACAGGTCCCCATATCCCCCTGGTGTAAAGAAAGTATGTTTCAGGTAGATAAAAATAAATGTTATAAGCAAATTATCGGTATTTCGTGCATAAATTACTCTTTTGGGTTGCGGAAAACATACAAAATTCTAAAATAATTCCTATTCAACTAAGGAATTTAGTTGAATAATTGACTGTTATTAGGCAATGCAAGGAGTTGTTGACTTGGATTTTTCAGCCACAGAAATCATCCAACCTCTGTTATTGATATATGGGGTTGATACTAAATTCAGGATATAGCACATCACCTGTTTATTATTTTACTTCATTTTTTTTCATCAAAGCAACTAAGCTATTAGACTCTAATCTAATGTCAATATATCTTCTGTCTACACTTCTCAGATTTAGGCAGGATAATTTGCACATCTAAAATAGGTATAAAATTGATAAGCCATTATATTAAATATAACTCAAACCTCACTAGGCATAAGTCATGACAATATCGGTGCGCATTCAAAATTGCTTGGCTATGAAGTCACGTAGGGTGATTCTAACGGGTTTTTCAGAAGGCAATTTTGTTTGAACTATTCATGTTATACGTCACTCGACACGTCTTCTGGTCCCATAAAGCTGTAAATGGTAATATTGCAAGAAATTCACCAAGCAATTTTACAATTTAATCAATGTCTGTTGGTTTTATTCATGAATTAGGTTAAGAATGAGTGCGCATATATATGCAGAATGTATGCATATGTCATAACTCGTTAAGAACCGTAATAACCTATAATATATGATTTATCATTATTAAATGGAATTATTCATATTATTTGAATTCGCTGTATAGCAAACCTCCTGCAAGCTCGCTATGAGGACACTCATACCAAATCATAGTAACAGACAATATTTCTGGTGTTCTGTGAGCTCAAGCTGACGAGAGTTAAGAGATTTAAAGACTTCAGCATACTTTATCCAAACCCGTGTGTTGGTGTAAGTTGGCGATGTATGGCTAAAGGCGGAATACCATTTTCACTTTGCTTGTTAATTTACAGCTAGTGTGAAAAACTTACTCTTCTATATTTTGGTATCTCATTTCTTTGTAAATGTATCCACATTATCATGAGCTCATTATATACAATGTTCACGTAAAGACAGCAGAAAAAAACGCAAATGAAGAAACATTGCATATAAATTGCTCCAGCCAATCACGACTCTTTGTTGAATTATGAAGACGTATTCATGTGAGAAAAGGTAAACAGCGACCTTCAGTGTCACCATAACATTGTTATACAATAGGAACTAATGGGGTGAAGGTAGCTGTATCGAAATTCCTGGAGGGAACTGTACACACACACACACATATATATTAATAATAATATATATATATATAATTATATATTATATATATATATATATATATATATATATATATATGCGTGTGTGTATGCCATGTATGTTTATATATGTACGTGTGTCCTGTTTAATGTGTGTGTGTGTGTGTGGTTTTATAAACATATCTTTAGAAAATATATCTGAATCCTTTCCTTTCCTAATGACATCAAAGGGAACTTCTGTTGAAAAGAATTCTAAAAGCTCTCCCTTCCAGAAAGGAGACATAAGCTCAACACCGACAGACATTCGAAGGTAATGCTGCCTGCCATTGGCTTAGATTTTTCAGGGAGAGCAACAGACCTTGAAAGATCCCCCGGTGAGGAACAGATGAAAAATACTGATTCCATGATACTTTTGCTTTAGTGTAAAAAAGGAAGGAAAGAAACGTATACATCAATAGAAAACTGGGGTATGTTATTTTTCTTGGACAAAATAGTTTTAGATGAACAAGAGCACAAAAAAATCTTGTTTATGCAGTCGGATATTGAATCTTCTCATAGACACATTTTCAATAGTATGCCACATGAAACATGAGTATAGTATATTCAGAGCGTTTCAGTGAACATAATGTTAATATAAAAAATTCAGTATCTTTTTGCATATGCATGTCCTCTTTCGTATATATTTTAAAGACATGATTTGTACAAGTTTATTTTTTTGTGTATGAAAGTGGAGATAAATGTTTTAGCTTTGATTCCTTGTTCAATAAACGAAATAAAAGGTAAGTTTGCCTCCGCCATAGCACACGGTATTTAAATCCTTGAAAATCTAAATACTAAAGAGAGAACGTGTCTGGTGACTAGTTTTGATATCTTATGGGATATTATCATTGGCTTAAGAACGTGTAAATTATAGGCAAAGGACGAGAAGAAATAATAACCGCTGTCAAATATATTTGAATAAACAGTTTAAAAGTTTTAAATTGGTTTAATTTTGATCCAAGCTTCAAAATCACAGAATAGGTTGTTAGTTACACCTAAAGTTATTTTAAAATCGAGCCAGGAAAGGCTAATTTTAAGGCAAATCTATTAAATATCATAAAATTTAAATTAAAAAAATTGAAAAGTTATATTATATAATTCATCCTTCTTGTTGATTTGTTTCTATTTTTTTGTCCGTAAATTATTAAAATTTCCATAAGCGTAATTTATGTGTAGATTGTTACCTACAATACGAAAATAAGGTATTCCTATTTGAAACTTTAAAAACATCCAATAAGTTTCATTGATATTTTCCAAATTTCATCTTTAATATGAAGAAGTACAAATATTGTTTGCAGAAATCTCTGAAGTCTGAATTAATACAGTTAACGAAGGAAAGTAACATAGATTGAAGCCTAGGTCAATACATTTTGGACTCCATTGTGTAGATGTAAAAGAGATGTTAAATTTTATTCCGATATCATAGAAATGTGACACAGTAATTTGCTTTTTTGTTCTCTCTCTCTCTCTCTCTCTCTCTCTCTCTCTCTCTCTCTCTCTCTCTCTCTCTCTCTCTCTCTGATATAATTTTAAAGGCTGTACGCGTTCGCAGTCTTCAGATTATTGCTACTGGCATGAAAACATTTCCATTTGAATATTGTTTTGAAAATGAGGTAACTTAAGACCTTTTGGATGTAACATGTAAAAGAGTTATAAAATAAGTTTTTTTTTTTTTTACTGCCAACACATCTTAACACAAACGTTTTCAATAACTTTAACGTAAATGAAATTAGTAAGGAATTCTCCAAATGTTAAAGTACTTGCAAAAAAATGTGATAAAACATATTTTGGTCAAACTTGGAAATCAAAACCACTAGCACTGAAGATAATTATTTTTTTATTGGAAAGATTTTGATCATTCTATAAAGTGCATTGATGTAATATCCTTAGTTCAGATCAAAGACGTAATTAAACGGAATGCCAATTAACACTATTTCATCAAGTCAGACATTGGTAGTGTTCTAAATGTAAGTCTTGGATTTATTGTTTTTTTTAATTTAAGAAATTTGTTGGAAAATTTAAACAAGTAGTGTTTTATCTTTCTATATTTGCATGTCAGTATGATTACCTTTCCGGTACTTCTTAGTGTCAATTATGTAGTTTCAACTCGTGAATGGATTATTCTGGATTATCTCCTTCCTCAGTACCCTTTGATAATGAAGCTTCTCGTTTTTCTTGCTCTTTAGTTTGTTATTTTATTTTATTATTTTCTTTTGTCTATCACAGTCCTCCAATTCGACTGGGTGGTATTTATAGAGTGAGGTTCCGGGTTGCATCCTGCCTCCTTAAGAGTCCATCACTTTTCTTACTATGTGCGATGTTTCTAGGACCACACTCTTCTGCATGAGTCCTGGAGCTACTTCAGCCTGTAGTTTTCCCAGATTCCTTTTCAAAGATCTTGGGATCGTGCCTAGTGTTCCTATGATTATGGGTACAATTTCCACTGGCATATCCCATATTCTTCTTATTTCTATTTTCATGTCTTAATACTAATCCATTGTTTCCCTTTTTTTCTCTTCAACTCTGGTGTCCCATGGTATTGCGACATCAATGAGTGATACTTTCTTCTTGATTTTGTCAATCAACGTCACGTCTGGTCTATTTGTTCTGTTACCATAGTCCCAGAGAATCTTTGCCTGATCGTTTTCTATCACGCATTCAGGTTGGTGCTCGTACCACTTATTACTGCCATACCTCTTTTTGTACTGGTTCTGTGCAAGTGCCGGACATTCGCTTACTATGTGGTTTATGGTCTCGTTTTTCATATTGCACTTCCAACATATGGGAGAGATGTTATTTCCATCCATCGTTCTTTGAACCTATCTGGTTCTTAGGGCCTGATCTTGCGCCGCTGTTATCATTCTTTCAGTTTCCTTCTTGAGCTCTTCATTATTATTATTATTATAAGAATTCACAATTCCGTGAAAACAAATTGTTTAAAAAATATTATCCACAATTATATATAAAATATATTTCTATGTAAAAATATAAAACAAAGACTTTCGAACACTTGAACGGTGTTCCTCATCAGTGTGACGTTAAAATGTAATGAAGAGGGTAGTTTCCCTCGAAGAGCATCTAAAAAGGTGGGCGGGGCGAGAAAATAATAACAGCCCATCGTCGAAGTGCTGGTTCGTGTTTTACGTAATCCCAATCTCAACAGGCAGTTGCGCCAACCTCCTCGATCTCCGAACCTGCGAAGTTGCTCCTGCTTGCACTGCATAGGTGCCATAGCCGGACATCCGCTACTATGTGGTTTATGGTCTCGTTTTTTTCGCAATTTGCACTTCCTACATATGGGAGAGATGTTATTTCCATCTATCGTTCTTTGAACATATCTGGTTCTTAGGGCCTGATCTTGTGCCGCTGTTATCATTCTTTCAGTTTCCTTCTTGAGCTCTCTATTAGTTATTATTATTATTATTATTATTATCATTATTATTATTATTATTATTATTATTATTATTATTATTATTATTTCGCATTTGTGCCAGATGATGCGTAAATAAACGTAAACCTTTTTGGTACAAGCTCGTTGCCTACCGATTTCCTGCGGTATTCGATTATACAATAATTACGCGCCTCTTTGGATATGAGATATTTTTTAAACCATTATTATTATTATTATTATTATTATTATTATTATTATTATTATTATTATTATTATATTATTATTATTATTATTATTATTATTATTATTAATTATTATATTATTTCGCATTTTGCCCAGATGCTGCGTAAATAAACGTGAACTTTTTTGGTGCAAGCTCGTTGCCTGCCGATTTCCTGTGGTATTCGATTATACAATAATTACGCGCCTCTTTGGATATTTTGAGAATACACTCATGAGAGAGAGAGAGCGAGAGAGAGAGAGAGAGAGAGAGAGAGAGAGAGAGAGAGAGGAGAGGTGAATGACTTTTTTCTTTAAGGTATCCTGACCAAGACAAGAACAAAAAGACACCCAACAAAAAACTAAAAATCCCACACCTCGAAAGGATTAAGAATGTGACACAGATTCTCTGAAAATCTATCCCTTTTGCCTATACCTACCCAAATACCCTAACCAAATCCCTGATTTACATCCATCAAAAGCCAATCCTCAAAGACACAGGAGTATACGAAATCCCATGCCTGGACTGTGCCCAGTCTTACATCCGTTTTACAGGAAAATCAATTCCCCATAAACGGTCAGTTAGGCATCGACAACAGAGCGCAGCTATTCTTAACCACATAAATAACCATAACCATAGAATAAACTCCAATTTATCACATATAATTTACAGCAGTCAGCTGATAGAGTCGGCCTTGATTAAACAAAGACAGGTAATGAGCATCTCAAGGGCGCCTGGGATTCAGATATCATAAATAAAGACTTCCATCAACTAACGCTTAAGAAGATTAAACAGAAATTATCAACCGAGGTGACCTAGTTAAGCAGCTACCTATCGATGGCTCCCTTGGTACAAATACCACCTTTTCTGTCATTATCTACCTGAAGAGAGAGACAGATGTCTCTGAAATATAGTACTATATTTTGGCGATTTAAGGGCTCCTTTTATTAGAAGGAATTCTTTTGTAACAGAACATTTTTACCAGTCATGCACACACGCACAAACACACACACACATTATATATATACACATACATACATACATACATATATAAAACAAGAAAAGGTCATGGATATGGCATGTGTTTGGTTGTTTATCCACGTTACAATATCCATGAGGATTCTTTGTCGGGGATCATCAGGTATCGATAAGAACCGAATTTGTTTTTAAAATGAATTGCACGGTAAAAGCGTAGGTGAAGTTAAGTGGTCTTCATTTCCTTTCAATGTTGAATTTTACACCAAGATACTATCGATCCATAATACCGAAACAAGACAAAAGCAGTAGAAGAAAGTGCACGAGAGTGACAGAGAGAAACACTTATTTACGATCCATGAAATGACATCATCACGGCTTGATTAAGTTCATAAGAAGTTGTACTCTGCACCATAACAAAATAGTAACAATTAACTTGAGCTTGTTGCATGAAAGGTAGTTAATAAATAATTGAAAAATAAAACAATGGCACTATATTCTCTGATTTTAAGAAGATAATAAAGAAACTAACTTCTTCGAAAATATTAAGAGCGAGCAAAGATAAAGACTTATCCGGGGAAAAATAAATTTCAGACGAAAACTTTCCTCCACAATAATTTGCGCAGAAACGTCATCATTTCTTTCGCTGGCCGAAAAATGATTCATCTTCTCTCTGAGTTATCTTCTATTATCTTTAGATCGTATCCTCCATGAGCTATTGTCTTCTTTCTTTTGATTTCGGATTTCCTCTGCCGCTGATATTCTTTCGATTGAAATGGAAATTTTTCTTTTAAAATTTTATTAAAGAAAACGCAAAATTGTATCTTCATACATTCGAAATATAACGCATGATAATATTCCGGAATGGAACATTCCAGATTTTTTTCATTAATTTGAAACACAGTATCTGTATTTTACATTACCCAAATGGTTTATATTCCAAAGTGAATAAAATTTACATGAACAGTTGGAAACTCATATTCTGCCAATTTGCATGTAATAAAATCGTGAATAACAGTATCAAACGCTTTGCTAAAATCAACAATAGAGGCATAAACGTTCTAATTACCATGATCGTGGTACGAGTTTGAAACTGGTAATACTGGGATATAGACAACTTTAAGTCCAAACTATCAATCACTGTTTTTATTATCTGATATCGATGTCTCTAAATCTGCTTTTACATGTTTGCATGATATATGTATATATACAGATATGGATAATAAATAAATAAATAAATAAATAAATAAATAAATAAATAAATAAATAAATATGTGTGGTATATTATATTAGATATATTTATATAGAGAATATATATATACGATAAATAGATATCATAACATACATCAATTATTATAACAATATAAAGAGAGATTTATATATAGATAGATATATTATATATATATAGTATATATATATATATATATATATATATATATATATATATTACACACCCTGTTTAATTAAAGGTGAAAAATCCTAACTTGTAGCGTGACCTACTTTGACGTTCCCAGCAACATGACATTTCCGTAGCTAAAAGCAGTCTAAATCTAAGCTAATTCAAACTCATGAGATACAAAAAATATAGTATTTATTTTTCCAAAAGAGCTAACATGAAAATCAAAGAAAATTAATTTAATCTCAAAACCATGAAACACCATTACTGTTCTGCATAAGCATTTTAGATAAAATTGACACACACACTATTCTTACTGTGAAAAAAAAAAAAAATCAGCCTTCCTCAAAGTGTCAAATAGGGAATTCATTTTCGGTAGTGACAAACCAAATCCATCTGTAAAAAACCACAATTATCAGAAATATGATAAATCAAAGATCTCCAATAACATTAAATGTCGCTCCGCACTTCTTTCCTTTCTGAGTGTCTGGAAAATAACTGTCACTGTTTCATCTAAATGGTCTTTACCTATCTAGAAGGATCTTCTAAACGCCTCCTCGGCTTTCCAAAGTTTCTAGCGACCACTACGAATGTCTGGCGTCTAATTGCCCCATTACTCCCCACACTAAGGGATTATTTTACGCATTCATGCACCCCAGTGGACGTACAAATATACGCACCCTAATGGCTATACAAACGTCTACTCACGATTCTTATGTACCTGTGTTCCACGTATATCATGTGCATGCAACTTAATTTTTCTAACGTCACGATCACACGACTTCCTACCAACCAGGTCAACTTCTATGCCCTGCGATCACTGGAGCGACTTAGTAATGTTATGACTTTTTCTCGTTCTAACATCTTAATGGATTCACTGTTTTCAAATTTTCCTAAACACACGAGACCATGCTGTTATGCATTCCGATCTGTTTCCGTCATTCTTTGGCGACCTAATTTTAATTATTAGCCTTGTCAGTGTCTTTTGCATATATATATATATATATATATATATATATATATATGATATATATATATATAGATATATATATATATATATATATATGTACATATATTATATGCTCGGATGCTCCTTCTTTATATAGATGTCCTGATAATGTTACGATGGGTCAAGGAACGCAGTTGGCAATAAATGTATCTACTGGATGTGTATATGTTCTTGCGCCCTTCGCCTGCCTTCTATAGTACCCTTTGATGTGTGGATATATACATTACATGTATATATAAGATATATATAGTAGATAGATAGATATGTATAGATATACATAGAGAAATAGAGATATATATATATATATATATATATATTATAGATATAAACATATATGTATATATATATAAACAATATGATATATATCCTATATAGGATATATATAGATATATATATATATATATATAATATATATATATATATATATATATATATATATATATACACATAGCATAACTGGATTGTTAATTTATATTTGTCCGCCTTCTTTTCTCTTCTTAAGTTATGTGTTCTTGTAGTGTATTTTTCTCTGTCATTTTGAGAGGTTCGCCTTTTCGCTCTTGATTTTAAGTTCGTTTTTAAATTTATTTTTTTCTTTTACGGAGTTCAGTTTTTGTAAGTTCTCTTTTAAGTTCTCTTGGTTTTTAATATGTAAATGTATTCAAGTCTGATTCAGTATTTAAGTTCAACTTACTTTCCATTCTAAGTTTTCTTGTACTTTGTTTATGTTTATTTTAAGTATGTGCTCGGATGCTCCTCATGATGTGACCATGGGTCAAGAAACGTGTTGGCAATAAATTTATCTACTGGATGTGTATACATTCCTGCACACCGCTCTCTTGCCATATATATATATATATATATATTATAGATATATATATATATATATAGATATATATATATATATATATATATATATATATATATTATACTATATATATATTCTAACAGGTCATCAAATGAGAGTCAGAGATATAAAAAATATAACATTTATTTAACAATAGAAGGACAATAATTCAAGTCTCAGAGACTAACTAACTCAGTTACACCCCCCAGTATTTAAATGTCTTAATCAGTAATTAGTCACACCAAATAGCTCTCCTCCATACTGGAACCTCAGCCCCCTAGGACTCTCGGCCCCCTTGCCAGAATCGCCTGTTACAAAGACACGGGAACATACTCGTAAGCACACACAAGTGTAAAGACAAAGTCAAAAGATTAAATGAACATCTTTACAAAAATGTCAAACAGACCCTCCCTTTGGCTAAAGTAAGGTAACACTTACCCATTACAGCCCAGAATATCACACACTTAAATAGATAAACTTTCGTAGAGCTCTCCCGGCATCTTGCCTTTCTCACACAGACGTCTCTGCAAGTCTTCCCATAGACTTGGCTAAAGATGCCATTATGAATGGAAGAGGCGCACACGCACATACGAACTCATACACTTCAGTAACGCCTTTATAAACTGGTTGCAGCCAGTTTCCAAAGGCACTTGAACGAGATCCCATGACCTCACACATAACTACAGAACGAACGTTGACCCGCTTAAACAAACATCTTCATATCACGCCATCTTAGAAATGATTTATCAGCTTTCTCAGGTCATTGCTTCGGACTGTTCTACGAAAAGTCACAGCACATCACATTGGCATATTAAATATATCATTAATTATAGCCCCTTTCATCTCACACACACACATATATATTTATATATATATATATATATATATATATATATATATATATATATATATATATATATATATATATATATATATATATATATATATATATATATATATATATATATATATATATATATATATTGAGATTCTCTGGCTGATATTCAACCAAGTTTTACATTTTAAATTAGAAAGACGTTTGACCTAACTCCCATTGGCAGTTCAGCTGTTCATAGAAGCAATGTATTTGCGAATTTCCTTTAAATAAAAGATATTCTCTTTTTCTGATTTTTCCTTACCTACGTTTTAAGTAAACCAAGCAGTATTTTCCCGTCTTAGTGTCATTGGCAACATCTTTACAGGTTTTAAGCGTAATTTTGGCCTCTCTCTCTCTCTCTCTCTCTCTCTCTCTCTCTCTCTCTCTCTCTCTCTCTCTCTCTCTCTGTCGCTACTGCGCGGTTTTTGAGTTTGTATGAATTTTGTGCTATTCTATGTCATGAATAATTTCTCCTCTAGAGTCTAGACAATATATATATAGATATATATATATATATATATATATATATATATATATATATATATATATATATATATATATATATATATATATATATATATATATATATATATCGGCTTACATGTGACTGTAATTATCAATTTGATGCAAAATGTCACATGAATAATAATATTAATCTTATTGGACTTAATCCCATTTTCGTATTGTATGACTTATGTGATATCGAAATGCTCCCTTAATATATGAAATACAATTTTAAATTATTCAAAAATTCAAATAATATATGAGGAAAGAGATGACTGGTAAAAAATATTGGCTTTGTTTGAGATGCCAAAAAATTACTTCTTTATTGTCTAGACTATAGAGGAGAAATTATTCATGACATAGAATAGCACAAAATTCATACAAACTCAAAAACCGCGCACAAAGAGAGAGAGAGAGAGAGAGAGAGAGAGAGACGCCGAAATTACGCTTAAAAACTGTAAAGATGTTGCCAATGACACAAAGACAGGAAAATACTGCTTGGTTTACGTAAAACGTAGTTAAGGAAACATCAGATAAAGAGAATCTCTTTTATTTAAAGAAAATTCGCGAATACATTACTTCTATGAACAGCTGAACTGCCAATGGGAGTTAGGTCAAACGCCTTTCTAATTTTAAAAGTAAAACTTGGTTGAATGTCAGCCAGAGAATCTCAAATTCTTACAGACATTCTCGAGTATATGCAAATGGCTAAAACGATTACACTGCTGAAGACGATTTTTGGTTTCGCAAGGACGAAAAGACTATAAAAAAAAAAAAAAAAAAAAATTAATTCACTCTCAGCAAAGGGAAGAGAGAATAAGGAACGCTTGAAGTGAGTGGTTTTTAGTAAGATAGAAAAAAGGATTGAAGTACAGTGCATTGAGGTTAAACCTGCATGCACTCAGCAAAAAATATTTGTAGCATAGTCGATATAAAAAGGTATTGCATATTTACTTGTAGGCAAAAGCTTAGAAAGGCTTACCCAAATGAGAGTATTGTCAACTTTATTTTACTTATTGTTTATTTTTTTTATTCTTATTTAATTTTAATATTTTTGGTTTTTGGCGGGTGGGGGGGGGGAGGGGGGGCAGGCAATAAGTCATATTGGCATTCACAGTACAATTGTTAAGTATATGTTAGTGAAGGCGTACAGAGAAAAAATCAGATTTCTATCTGTACCCTTCATAGTGTATGCCCTTGGGTAATTTCGTATCAAATGTTTGTTAAAAGGGAACTACCACTTGATTTTGCATTATTAAATGATAGAGATACAAAAAATTAGGGTGGGATTTTTTTTTATTTATTTATTTTTTTTTTTTTGTAACAGCTAACGGTGGAAAAATTACCAAATCCAAGATGGCTGCCATGAAATTATAAGAAATACTTTTTGCCATAATCACTGGGACCAGATCAGATACAAACATGCTTAAAGGGTTGTTTTATATTTTCTTTTACATGAGGAATCTGTTTTTGCCATCTAGAGATCAAAGTTATTATATAAAATATAGATGGAATCCATATATGTGCGAAAAACAATTGAGGTTGGATAGGTTTTTGTACTACAGACTGTAGTGTATGACCTGTAGTGTATGACCAGCTGTTACTGAAACTAATGTTATGTATTATTGTTCTTTTCTATCTTCGTAAGAACCCTGGAGGACCATGAAGTAGAGGAGCCATTTTGAAGAGCCATAGTGTATAGGTAAAAAAAAAACATTGATCACCCTATGGCAGATCCTCCAACTAAAAATAGGTCTAAACAGATTTTGGACTTTGCTTCATATGCCAAACAAAAGGGTCATGGGGCTACAAAATCTGTTTATAAACACTTCAATTCAAGCCACTGGCAAACTGATCACAGCATCCAGTGAACATTGTAGGTGAACTGATGAAAAATGGTATTTCGTATCTTTAAAACTGCTATATAAATGTCACTCATGAACGTTCTGTTGATAGTGCAAGAGCTAGATTTGATAAAGGATCAATTTCAGGAGATGCTACAACTGCAGTAAGAAAAAGAGAGGACGACCTTCTGCCTGTGATTTAATAATGGCTACATGTAGTACAGCTGCCCAAATGAATGTCCGAGAACATTTCTACCAAAAACATAAATGTGTTATCTGCCAAGAGGATAGAGAGAGTAAACTTCATGATGTATATCATCTAAAAATATCGGGGCTCAGTTAATGACATTGGTCTAGAAACAAGTAATGAAATACTACGTGTCAGGTTAAGCAAGCTTGTGTGCTCATCTGATCCATTACAAGCAGTTGCTGAGGATATGATAAACCATTTGCCACATCTAGTTAAGGCTAAGAGATACATTTAGAAAGCTAAGCAACCAAAAAAAGATAAGGTTAAATTTGGTCAGCTCTTATCAGACCTTCAGATCCTTGACAAAGTTGAAACTGAGCTAAATAATGACAGTAAGGATGTTGTATTTAATATGATTGATGTTCACCAAATGTACATCCAGGTGCTTGAGAATAATGAGCACCCAATAGCAGAAGATCCTCGATACAAGTCATATCTTGAACAATTGACCCTAGATAATATCAAAGATGTTAATTTCAGAAGATTTCTAGATAAAACTATACCTGAGAAGATTCTTTCAACCAGAGGCAAAGATTGTCTGATAGCTAGTGCAGTAAATAAAGATCTAAAGTCGGGTCTGAAAATGCTTTTGAAAGCAGCGAAGATACTAAGAAAAGATATTATAACCTCCTGTCCATGGAAGTTTCATCAAACAATGACTAATTATGAACCACCTACATTGCTCAATACCTTTTGTAAGTATGCCGGTCATGTTATAGGAAGAATCAAATCTACAGTCAGAGAAATATGTCAATAAAAGCGCAAGTGTACTGGCACAACACTTTGTGGGGGTTTACAGATATAATAGACCGGTGTCATTCAAAACCAAGAATAATGATGGAGCTTTAAGACAACACTCTGAGACTCCACTCAGTGTTGGCCTAGCAGATCAGATTGGCCAATGAATGTTTGTGGAGTTTCTAACTGAACGCCTGACAGAGGGACGAACTTATGTGTGGGATAAAATGAAAAAGAAGCTCAAAGCATTCAAAATCTCAAATGCCATAATAGAATTAAATTGAGATGTAAAGCTAGTAAAGATGATAGAGTGTGGACTACTGCAGCGATTCGTTGTCATCTCAAGAAGTCGACTACAACTTGGTCTGAAGGAATTAGTTGGTGTTTATGAATTCGGCATAGTCCCAGAAAACACTATTTGCATTAGGTCGAGCAATCTTATTAGTTTATGACAAAGCAAAATTATTCCACCCTCTTGAGCTGCTAGCTTATAATGAACAATTGATCACTCACATTCCAGCCAAAGTATCATCCACAACTGATACATCTGACAATTAAAATGTTCAAGAGATGGATGCAGCAGAAGTCAGTTATGTCCCAGACATACTAGAAAGTGATGGCGCCTTGCCAAAGTATAAAGTTATTGTTATCGTTGGCATGGCCCTTGTGAATGCAATACCCAACACTGACCATATCACGATATGCAGTGATTTTGCTAAAGTATTTCTTGACCATCTCAGCAACATGGCCACCAATTTTGACGAAGTGAGGTTAGTATTCGACAAGTATATCGACACTTCCTCAAAGAAAAAATGAGAAAACGGACGAAAGTGGATATCGACATATTAATATGTCAAGGACACTACTTTAACCCTGAATATTTCTTTGAAGGATTTACTTTTAAATATCAAGACATAAAAAGAACTGACGAGTTACCAGACTGCAAAGTGTATAGATCATAGCAAGAGCAAAAGCAACCAAGAAGAAGCAGACTCCTTACTCCAGCTGCATGCTATTTCACACACTGATTTTTTCCTTCTTATCGTCCAAATGTACCCAAACTTACCCAGTGATATAGGCTTCCTTACAGGAAAGGGATACATTAAGAGAAAAATACTGGTCAAACCAATCTATGATAAATTAGGAGAAAGACACTTCAGCGTCATGAGGCTTTGATTCTCTAGCAGCATCTGGCATGTCTAGACGGTTTGCTGGGGGAACCAAAGAGTGGTGCTTCAAAGTGTTCTTGGCGTGTGATGATGATATAATTAATACTTTAGAATCGTTAGGATACCAAGACCTTGAATAAGAAGTATACGGCCGGTTGGAACGATTCTTTGCAAACTGTGCAAGTCAAGTGTATACACTAAAGTGAACGATCTAACAAATGAAGGAGAGTCCTCCCCAACGACTGGTTCCTAACCTTGAATATTCAGCGGGCACATTACATTGCAATGATTTGGAGAAAGGCTGGCAGAAACCATCCATGTCTCTATTGAATATGGGTGGACATTTGACGCCTCTTGGCATCATTATATTTCCGTAAGATGTTTGAATACTCCAGCCCCTGCAGCTGTGATGAACTTGGTAGAGTATATATGTAAAGGGGAAATGTAGTTGTTTGCATAACAATATTCCATGCACAGAAATGTGTTACTGCATAAACTTCAGCTGCAGTAAACCAACTTAGTCGTAAGATTTAAATGAAGTAACGGAAGTCTTGGATGTGGAAGGATGAGTTTGACAAAATGTGCTTATACCTAGATCTGCCTATAAGAACCATATGAGGATGGATGACTTAATGATGAAAATGCTAAAATATTTATGCATTTATGATATATACTGTTTGTTTATTAAGATTTAATGCTATAAGGACATATTTTGTAGTTTTTCTTTATGTTCCACTACGCTAATGGAAAATTGCTACTTCACCAAAAAAATATTTATTTTTCCATTAATGTTTTTAACTATAGATGTCAAAATCAGATTTCAAAGGTGTTAGAAGGTATAAAAAGACTTCTCATTTATGTTTTCATCTTCCTTGCTTGCAAAAATAAGGATTGGATGAGATATTTCTTGATTTCCATGGTGGCCATCTTGGATTTCCTCAATTTACCTACAGAGGGTAATCATAATCATTATAAAAAAGCAAATTCAACTGATAAATCACTTTTAACAAACATCTGACACGAAACCTAATTTCCCTACATAAGGCCCTTCACTATCATGGAATTATTCATGGAAATGCATGCAAGTATAACTATACATACAAGGCTATCTAACAAGCTAATAAATTCGTCTCCATTTATGTGTGTGAAATGAAATACCCTCATGACTTATGTAATAAAATTCCATTAGGAAAACGTGTTGGCAGACGCCATACAGAAAACAACCTTTTAATTTCATGCATTGTTTGAACCTTGTGTTAGTTTGTTTTTAAAGTTGTGATTATAGGAATTGCAGTCTCTTTTTGTCGCAACTTGTTACTGAGGTTACTTTACGAGAAAAAAATGACTGGAGAGATGGTCAACTAACGCGAACCTTTTGTCAATAGCATATTGGAAACTTAAGGAGTTTACCTTTTTTTTTTTTTTATTGTGGAGTCCCAAGACCTTGGCTTTCAAGGATGACCTGCTCACGTCCTTGCTGTAGACGCCTTGAATAGACAAAGATGCCCTTTTTTGACCAGTGTCCCTTCTACCCACCTCAAATGGGGCATTTATCACTGAAGGATAATCTTTCATTTTTTGCATGCATATCACTTGTAATATTTTCTTAATAACTTACTTACATTTTTTTGAATTATTTGGAATGATTTTTAATGGTACAGATTTTTCGGTAAGTATTATTATTGTTATTATTATTATCATTATTTTATTATTATTATTATTATTATTATTATTATTATTATTATTATTATTATTATTATTATTATTACAAGGCACCAGTTGTTCATGGGTTATTGCAAGTATAAAAAATGAATCCAGCCATAGTTTTAAGTAAAAAAATATTTTCTCTAAACGCTGAGACTTAATGAATAAAATGAAATAACGATCTATCGACACTCAACAACTGATTACTTATCCTCTATTATACAAATCATAATGATAAAGCCCATCCCCTCTCCCCCCAAATATATTAAAATTTATTTAAAGGAACGATACCATCCTACTATAATAATCAGAGAGAGAGAGAGAGAGAATCAGCAATTTCCAAACCTGTAACCAATTCTGGGTTTGAAACTACGCAAACAAACAGAGACACAGATAGGAGAGAAATGGGGAAAAGAGGAGAGAGAGAGAGAGAGAGAGAGAGAGAGAGAGAGAGGAGAGTTGGGAGAGAGAGAGAGAGAGAGAGAGAAAGGCGGGAGGGGCGGAGAGGGGGGGGTTGCCTGAAGGGAAGAAAAAGAAAGAAGGGAATAATGTGTCCCTATGCAAAAAAAAAAAAAAAAAAACGTAAGCCTGCCTCGAAAGTACAATTGACAAAATTTTTAGGACATTTCAGGATGTAGGTCCCATTTTGCTCCTTGTAAGTCAGTTTTTAAGCGACCCAATTTCGGCCCTGTAATATTGAGCATATTCAAAATGATTTGAACACTTACAGCCAAGTCATAAAAAAAGGTAATACCAAATGGCACGCATTGAACAATCCGAGATTCCTTCAATGACAAGTATTCTTTTTAAAATGCGTTGTTAGACACTACCCAAAAGGGGGCATCCTTTCGCTCCTCCCAGGCTTCTAACAGAAGAACGTGAGAGGATTCCCCTGGATAAGAAGAGCTCCTGGACTGCAAATCTAAGCCCCCAAAGAGGCCCACTCTCTAAAACTGTGCCTTTGGATTTCTCTGGAGAGCAATAGGGGGCCCTGCAACACCAGGGATCAAAGAGTCCTTTTGGCTTCCACTGAGGATTGCCTATGTTTATAAGATTGATTGATAGGCGTTCTGTAAAAGAAATATTAACATCCCATTTTAATAAGTGAGTGAGAGAGAGAGAGAGAGAGAGAGAGAGAGAGAGAGAGAGAGAGAGAGGCCAAAAAAAAAAAAAAAAATCGGAAGATTCGAAATTAGCAGTGACTTTAACAGTGCCAATTAATTCCTGGCAAACAGAAGGAGAGAGGGGTGGGAAGAGTGAAGAGGTTGGGGGAGTGAAATAGATAGAGATAGGAGAAAAAGGGTGAAGGATAAGTTCCGAACGTATGATAACTAACAAAATATATTTCGTAAATCCCTTATTAGTGTTATACAAATAGCTAATGTAGTACTTTTCATAAGAGGCGCAAAGTAATAAATTAACATTTTTATATACATAAGTAATAAATGTTAGCCTTTTGAAACAGGAGAGAGAGAGAGAGAGAGAGAGAGAGAGAGAGAGAGAGAGAGAGAGAGAGAGAGAGAGAGAGTACCGGTCCATTCCTAGTTCTGGCAGATCCCAAAACAAGAGGGATCAGTCAAGATAATTAAAGTCTTAATGCGATTATGGTCATTGGGCGCCTCAACTGAGTTCGTGCGAGTTTAAAATATGATTTTTAGCTGCAATTCAGATGACGCTCTCTCTCTCTCTCTCTCTCTCTCTCTCTCTCTCTCTCTCTCTCTCTCTCGCTTGTGGCGCTGGAAGTTAAATTGCGGTGACGTGGAATGGGGATATTACATGACGTTCCTGCCATTATTACAAGCCAGTAAGAGCGCTATTCTAAAATACTTGGCATATTATCCGGCTGGAGCCTAATAAAGATATTAAATTTGATAGCCGTAACCCTTAATAGGACGATCCTCTTGACATTTCGTGCTGAACGGTCCCTGTATCAATCATATCATATGAGTGTAGGACATTTCAGCACATTAGTATTGACAGCACCCATCAAAGTCCGTGGCATAGGATGCATCATAGACCTGTGATTTATAGCTGGAAATATTTTGCAAGATGTGCATTTTCCTATACTATTATATATAGATATATATATATATATATATATATATATATATATATATATATATATATATATATATATATATATATATATGTATATATCATTCAGTTCAGGACGGCGTGTAAGATTTTATTTTGGAAAATCTAGAGGTACGGGTTCCACTTTAAATTCTTTGGAAATCACAACTGACAAGGCGGTCTACCTCTTAGTAAAGACTATCACAAAACACATTAAAAAGAATTGAAGTTAAACACATTATGTTCACTTAAATTATAATTCACGAAGTTCATCTGAAATATAACAAAATTACAGGAGCTCTCACTTGCACCGTGGCACTGTATCACTACTGTATCAAAAACAAATGTGCCACACATTAAACCTAGGCTGGGGCGGAGTGCCGCATTCAAAGGCTACTGCAAAATGTGATTTAAGAGGGCATGACAGCCCCAATATATATAGATATATATATATATTATATTATTTGTTTTTTTTTAAATTATATAATATATTATAGATATTCTATATATATATTATATATATATATAATATATATATATATTAAGATATATATATACTATATAATGTTACATATATCTATTATAAATATAGATATATATATATATATATATATATATATCTATAGATATATATAATATATACATTATATAATATATATATATATATATATATATATATATTATATATATTTATTATAATATCTTGTGTGTGTGTATTATATTATATATATATTCATATATAATATATATATAATATATATATCTATATGATATATATATATATATTAGATATATATATATATATATATATATATATATATATATATATATATATATATATATATATATATATAATATATATATATATATATACATACATATATATATGTGTGTGTGTGTGTGTGTGTGTGTGTGTGTGTGTATGTCTATGCGTGTGTGCGTGCATACCCAATTTGGGTGTCCCCACTCATGATTCAAACTTATGCCTTTTGGGTTTGACACTGAGTTTAAAAGTTAATAATCCATTCAACCATTACATAAGTTAATTCATATAAGATATAAGGTTAATTCCTACCCTGCGATACATATTCCTGACGAACTCTGGTTCTGTGTTTGTATTCGAGATCAACCCATCGCCATATCTAAGAAGTGAGCTTGGAACGCTTGCCTATTTTTTTTTATAGTTTTGTCACTAATCAACTCGTGCCTCTAACTTACTGTGCCGTAGATATACTTATGTTTAATAGTTTTGGGTGTAAAATTTTCACAAGGAAAAGTAAATTCGATATTAAAGGGTATTTTTCCTCAATATGTGATTTAAAAGTGAATCTTAGAGAAGAATTTGTTCTGTCTATATAACTTTTCAATATCTTCAAGGATGGAGGGAGATGAGAGGTCTAAGAAAGGACAGCTGATAAGTGCAAAGATATGGCATAAGAATATGAGCGTCCTAATACTGATGTCTGCAAATAATTCTGTACAGTTCGGGTATAGTGAACAGAAGCTGTCAAAAGTAGTAAAGAATTTGAAAGTCTTTGCAAGAGGAGAATTTGACAATTGTAAGGAAGATGGCATAATGAAGGTTAATATTTAATGACGGAAGAATAGAAGTAGAGTGTTTGGATAGATACTTGGGAAAAGATATAGCAGATGATGGTCGGCTTAAAGAATTCACAGAATAGATGAAGCAAGAAAGGTAACAGCGTATGTCTAAAAGAATGTGTGTGCATTTTGATTGTCTATGAAAACAGTTTAGAAATGAATGACGGACATGTTAAGCCAGGCATTAAAATAAACTTTGTGAGAATATATTTGGTATAGGCGGTGAAAGAAATAGAAATGATGAGATGCATAGATGGGGTAAAAAGGCTGGAGTAGGTAGCATGTTGGATCAGTGCATTTTGAGATGCTTTGGCCATGTGGAAAGAATGGAGGAGAATAGCTGGCCGAAAACTATAATTCAAAAGCGTTAGGACCAAAGATAAGTGGTTAAGGGCTTTAACGTTCTGTAAGGACGATTGTGTATACAAGATGGACGTGAATATTGATTTATTATTTATGGATATTTAGCTATCAGGCCAAGCTCTGGGGCACTTTCAGCAAGTCAAACCTTATGGCATAAAAAGGGGGTTGGGGTGGTTGGACAGCAAGATGGAAGAAAGGAAGTAAGAACGGATGTAAAGTGAAAGGTTGAATAGTAGGTGCAACTAGAGCTCAAAGAGACGCTGTAAAATATTACCTTTAGTAAGGCACCACATGAGGCACAGTAACGACGCCAACCTTGGTCGATAATATCCCCCTATGGGGAAGACGTGAATGTTGCAGTTCGTACAGATGGTTAGATACGTTATCAGATGGTTAGGTACGCTACCGATGAGCTTTTCGTGTAAGTGCATAAAACCGCTAGTATTGGGGAAATTCCCTAGAATGGTTTCGTCTATGATCTAACAGTTAAAGCATGAGCGTGGCAGTGACAGTCGTGCTGTTTCTTCCCAAGAGCCACCTTATTTTAGGGGAAAGTGCTCAAAGTTTGAGAATTATTTGTATACTTGCATGTGTGATTATACTTTACATTCTAATTTTGATGATTTTCCCATTTGTTTATTAAAAAGAAAAGTCTCATTCTTTGTGTCTGTTTATATCTAGTAAACAATTCAAATAAGTACATCAGTTTCCGACATCTTTAACATCATTACTGACTATGTTCAAATTAGGTTCATTATTTCTTTACTAATAATCATATATTCGGGATCTCAATTCGGCTCTCGTATTTTCATCTTAAGTATATTTCCTATTTCAAAACGTTTCAGTAGATGCGTGCTTGCGTGTGTACGTATGTGTGCTATGTGTGCATGTGTGCCCCAGAGAAGCAATTGGGAGCAAACGCTGTGCTACAGTAGTCTGCTTTTCTTCTTCTGTGTTTATTTGTTTACTCTGAGCTACTATAAACAAAGGAGAGCTGCACCCAATAAAACTCTTGTAGCAACTGCAAACTCGGTGTAATTCTTTTTTGGAAAAAATTTTAACAGCCTTTTTTGCTTGTAAGAAGTTTTCCATAAAGTTTCTCATCACTTTATATAACATACATACATAAATACATACATACATACATACATACAAGGAAAAATGAAATGAAATATAGTGATCCTGAACAGTTTTGTTTATTTTAGCCACGAAGAAAGGCAAAATGGGTCTTGATTCATATGTATTTTTCCTGTGGCACTTTGACTTGAAAAATCACGTGTTACTTTGATTTTAAGAATACAAAGAAGGAATATATATTACAAAAAAATTAAAAATAAATAAATCATAAGTAATATATATGTATATATGTATATATATGTATGTATGTATGTACGTATGTATGTACATATGTGTCTGTGTGTACACACACTTTCAAACATAGTTGTCAAAGGCAATCGTTTTTCTGCCGAGCCTTTTCCGAACTTAGTTAAGTGCGTAGTGATTATATATTCTGATAGATCTTTTGCGATGTAAAAGACAACATGACAGTATCTATGAATATATTTAATACAGATAAAAACGAAAACAGCATATTTTTACCTTTCCTTATAAGGTTAATGTTTGCATAATGAAAACCTATTTTCATCAGAAAGGCAGAACATTTCCACTTCATACAAAGTCAGTTATTACGAAATTTTTTTTCAGGAAGTAAGATTTTAAATTCTCCCTTACAATATAAGTTGTCTACAATTTTGCTGAGACATGTCCTATTATCCATACTGTTCTCGGAAGAAACACTTTCTTTAACTAAAAATGCTTGCTCTTCAAGGGTGGTCAAAATTTATACACTAAAGTCCCTTGGAAACAGCATGAAATACAATTAAATATCGACATAAAATAAACAAAAAACAATCTTATTTGATTATGGCAAATCTTAGCATTTTACTATCTAAATTAGATCATGCTGACCAGTAAGGAATCTGCAATTAACTGCTATTTTTTATTCAGGTCACTCTGATGGCAAAAGAATAACTTCCTTTAACTAGCGTATGTAAGCAACGATCAGAAAATGCGATCCGTTTTCCTCTTCACTGAATGACTCCTCTTTTGTTAACTGCCCAAAAACATCTATGAACCTGACAAATACCGAGTATTAGAATCACAGCAAAGTCCATTTATTGGTAACTGTTGGCAATAAAGTAACGCTTACGCCTTGTATGTGGTAGCTTTCCCAGTAGAGAGAAAAGACAGAGGCAGTTTTTTTCTGCTCCAGACTACGGCCATTTCCCAGCCGAGTTTATCAAAGGAGAGGAACCAAGTTAATCCTCAAAGGCACTTTGGCCTTCCCTGAAACATAAAGGGATTTATTTTTCAGAGCTGATGTCGGGCACTGCAAGCAAGCCCAACAAAATCTCGTTTGTATGCCGCGTCCATCAAGTCCTGAAGACCAAAAAATGGACGGTTATTTGTACACGTAATTAAATTCAGTTTTCACATCGCTTTTCTTGCAAAGAAAATATTCTCTCTAAAAGCAGAGAAAAGAGAACCAAAAATAAAACCTAAGAACATTGTAGACATAACGACAGGAAAATATTAGATGGTGAAGTTCGAGAGAGAGTTTGTTTCGTAAATGACATATTTTCTTTCAAAAGAAAGAGTTGACGTTATGTTTTCTGAACACCTCTTCCCTTATAACAGGAAACTATCGCCCAAGTTAAGAGAAAAGTATTTAATTGATATACTCTTTGATAAAAAAGACTATCACTAAATTATAAAATACACTTGCACTTGATTTCATTGTTCTATGACAGTTTTCTTCTCGATTAAATGGAGACAAAGCGGAAAAGCAAATTTAATAATAAGTAATTGGGTTTCTTCGGTGTAGCACTACTACCCATTTGTTAACACTGCACTTCCTAAACTGATTTCTGCTTCCTCCCAAAATTCTAGATTTAGCTCATTCATTTCCCAATGTTATCCCTGCCATTTTATCTGCATGACTATTCCATCTCAAATTACTTCAGTGTCTTTCAGAGACTCCATGAATCATTATTCCTGCTACATTTATAAGATTCAACGAGACATATTTTTCCAGCTCTCTAGGTGTGAAGTACTTCTTTAATAACAGCGAGTAACTTAAGTCTGGAAAAGCGTTCATAATCCTCATTCAGACATGTCATGGAAAAACAGAAGTGAATAAAATTTACTGAGAGGTGAAACCTCTCCTTGCATGGTGAGCTCAGTAAGTGTTCAGAACAATATGCCAATGGTTACTACAAGCTATCAAAAGAATAACAATATTATATGAGATAAGAATAGTCTAGAACTTCCTGCATAGGCTCCAGTAGCTACCTTGAAAAGAGAGGGTTATTTGAAAAAGGATGGCAAGGATACAAGACAATCATACTAATTATTTTCATAATTAGAAATAACATTTTTGAAGCATCCTCTTGACTTTACAGATCATACAAACACGTATCCAAGAGCCCACTTGTATGTAAGGAAAAACAGGCAAAATGCATTGTATATATAATTATATAGGGAAAATACACTGTATGTATAAGCACAGTGTATATAAGAATATAGACTGAGGGCACTGCATATATAAGTATAAAAGCAGAAGGCACTGTAATATAACTATATAGGAAAAGGTCACTATATATATATATATATATATATATATATATATATATATATATATATATATATATATATATATATATATATATATATATATATATATATATATATATATATATATATATATATATATAATACACTGTTCGTATGAGTAGATTAGCAAAAAACACTGTGTAAGTATAAAGGCAAAAGGCACTGTATATATATATATATATATATATATATATATATATATATATATATATATATATATATGTATGTATATATATATATATATATATATATATATATATATATATAATATATATATATATATATATATATATATATATATAGCAATTGAACCACCACCAGGGAAGCGCCATCTACATACCAGTAATGACACCAGGGCCAAAACCCGGAACAGCATTTTGTACAACTTTATTGGGACATGTTTCGAGCAGTGCTATCACTCGTTATCAACCTACAAATTAAAATGAATGGAGTTATATTTCTTGTAATCAAATTCACAATAATACAGCAAAATAAAATATAAAAATTATAAGAATACATTAATAATAAAGAAAATGGCTAATTAAAACAATTTATTAAATATGCAAATTTAAGTAACAAAAACGGAAAGCACAAAGGAACAGTAAATACACTATACAAACTAGTAAAACGCAGACTAAAAACACAAAAGTGATGTTACAACCACATTTCTAGCCAAAGAAGGCTTTATGTTGACAGAATATAGAAATGTTAAAATGTAGACATCTGTGACAAACTGAGCAGAAGTTAAAACAGAAAAATCATCAATATGTGAAGGGTGACCAGTCTCCTCACTGTGTTTTCTAATTGCACTATAACTAGGTCTTGAAAGATAATTGCCTGTACGAAATGACCTACCAAGGTGTTCAAACCATCCCATGCAAGCTGATATGGCAGTTTTCCCAACGTAAGTAGCATCACAACCACTACACTACCATTTATAAATCAGATTGGACTGAAGGCTTGTTGGTATTCACGTAATTCAACGGATAGCCATTGTTTTTTTAGGTCACTTTTGCTGCATGATTGTGAATTTGATTACAAGAAATATAATGTTATTCATTATAGTTTGTAGATTGATAACGGGTGATAGTACTGTTTGAAACTTAAGGTTATACAAAATGTTGTTCCATGTTTTGTCCTTTGTGTCCTTACTGATATTATACACACACACACACACACACACACACACACACACACACAACATATATATATATATATATATTATATATATATATATATATATATATTATATATATATATATATATATATATATATATATATATAAAGTATATAGACAAAAGGTATTTTATACATAAGTGAAATATATGCTTTCTGGCAGTGCTAACAGCAGCCTACATTCGTCTTGATTAAACGAGTCTCACATTTCTCTCTGCATTCCTCCACGGAGCAGAACAAATCTCGTATCTTTTATTCGGCTTCGGTGATTCCTCTTTCGTATCCTGATTTGTCAAATGAATCTGATCACAGCTTAACGTCACATCCTTTAGCTTCACACTACGTTCACTCCTCCCTTCACTGCGAGTTTCCTCCTCACTCTCTGGAGTCTTATGGGTCGTGCAAATTGTTCATTCTGCCTCACCCCACGTTCATTCGTTTCTTTTTTTTTTTTTTTTTACACTTTCTCTTTGCTCTCCGTGACGCTCTTACATTTATCTTCTTTTTTTTTTCAAACCTGCTCTTTTATCTTCTATAAATCACGTTTCCCCATTTTGCCCTTTTCTCCAAAATCTTTCTACAGTATACAACACAATACATATACTGGGTCGTTACTATACCCAGGGTTTTTTTTTATGCTTGAATACATTTCCCGATGAATTTTAAAAGTGCATTCCGAATTTATTGTAGATGAAAATTCGTCATCTGTTTCTATTTTTTTTTTTCATGATTTTAAATCAAAAGGTAATTATTCTACAGAAAATGCAATGTTTTCTTTTGAACTTCTCATATTTTCTAAGGAGCCACAGATTTTTAAGGGATAAAGAAAGTGAAAAGATCAACTTGAAGCCCTGTTTGGCTTTGACCTCTGACCCCGAGAAAAAAAAAAAATCCTTCCTCATAGAAAGAGAAAAAAAATTCTTAATATTAGGAGTAAGAATTATCAAAGCAAAAAAGTAAGAAAAGAATGGTTAACGAGTCCTGTAACTCCAATACTGTAACTCTAAGAGGATTGTCGATTTCCATAGGTTACAAATTTATATCGTTATATCTGACATTTTGAGAATTTCTCTGAGTATGGGTAAAATTTTAAAGAATGGCGGATGGCTGGTAGAGTTTAGGTCAGCCTTATGCCGACAGGCCTTTGATGAGTCCTAAAGGGCGTAGGAGACCTGATAACGACCTCCAAACACTGGCCAACCAACATACACAACAGATAAATATACAAATATATCTAGAAGGGTAAATAAGTAAAAAGAAATAAATGAATAAAATAAAATATGAACACTGGAGTGGCAACAGATTTCACTATATCATTTTGTCCGTATATTTAAAACAATATATTAGAAGTTAAAATGCAATATGTATTCGAAGCATACATACAAATATGTGAACATACAGCAGTGCAATGTAGCTTTCGGAAATTAAATGTAAATGCAACGCTTTCTGTCCAGCAACATTGCATTTTGCTTATTACTTTCCGTCACCCTTTTTTCATTTCTTTTCTCTTCTCTCTGTTTGGGTTGGATGACGGAATGGAAAAGGATATCTCTGAAATAGTTACATCCAAAGAATTATAAATAAACTGTAGTTTAGGAAGATTAAAATGCACCATGTATTATTGGATTTGGAATAAACCATGCAAACACACTGTGGCAATAAACAAGCGTGCTGTCAGCGTAATCTTGAGATATACCTGTTGAAGGTAACGTGCTTCTGTCTGGAATTGGCTATATGCTTCATCATGCTTATTCTCTTCATTATCATTATCATCATACATGTGATTACTTAGCTTTTATCTTTATTTGGTAAGATGTAAAAATAGTTTTCCGCGCTCTCGGGAACCAGTTTTCCTTAGCACACTTTTGATTGTAACAGACACAGAAGTAGAATGGAGCAATCGAGAAAGATTTATTTGTAATGGTTTTCCAAATAATGAGTGTCAGAATTTTCGCTTTAATTGAGCAAGAAACAGCATTGCTATATCATACCATCGTTTGAGTTCATCAGCTGATTAGTAACTCCTATTAAATTTTCTGCAATTATTTAACCGGGCGTAAAATTGGAAATTAAATTACAGAGAATGTTCTACCTCGCTTATTTACAATTTTAGATATCTTTATGAAATTAGTCACAGACACGAAAAAAGGGTTTTGCGATGAACACGAATTTAAATTTAGTTAAACAATTGATTTGATCCAGTAGTCAACTTGAAACAGACATACACTATATATATATATATATATATATATATATATATATATATATTATATATATATATATATATATATATATGTGTGTGTGTGTGTGTGTGTGTGTGTGTGTGTGTGTGTGTGTGTGTGTGTGTGTGTGTGTGTGTGTGTGTGTGTGTGTGTATAAAACAGAAAGAGAGATATAGCTTGGCCGTGCAGTAGGTCTGCATCACGAAATATGCTCTTCGTTCAAAAATTAAATCTGTGAATATATTTTTAGGAACAAGACCAGATGGGCAATTCTCCTGACCTCCACAGCATGATAAAATACTTTCCTCTTTTTTACCTTTGCGTCCCTGGCCTTCTTCTCCTCCACCTCCTCCTCCTCCGCCTCCTCCTCCTCCGCCTCCTCCCTTGCACCTGCGAGAACGATATTTCAAAAAGTGGAAAAAGTAATACCCAGAAAGAGCCGTCCTATTAAAGACATAAATCTCTGGCCCTTCCGCTCCCTGGTGTTCTTTCCCTCTCGGTATCAGCGGTGATGAAAGAGGGCCGGGCATACATTACTAGGCTGTCTCTAGCAGCCTCATTACCACAAATCACGTGACATTCCTGATGATAATTACCCGATCCGTGATGAGGATCCTCATTTATCACACTCAGTCGTACTCAAGCAGTGTTTAATTGTCATCCCTTGACATTAGGTTCAAGGAAATTCAGCGCTAAAATTGATTAGCACAGTATTCAGTTTGGTTTAAATTACCCAGATGGGGGACACATTTTTGGTCATTTTAATTATATTACGAGACTTTTATAAGCAATGTAGGATCAGAACATTTGTCAGGATCTACTTTACACATTAGTTATTAGATATTCCATTTAATACAAAGGCTTTAGATGATGTAAACCATCAAGTTCAATTTGTTTACAAGGGTAACTTCATAAATATTGTTGAATTTGAACAAGACTATTTAAAATGAAAAAAAAATATAAAGCTTTAAATGACAAATTGTGCAAGCTTGTTTATCCTTTCCCCATAAAGTATATATTTATTTACAGTTAAACTTTAAGATATTTCAAAGGTATAAACCAACAACAAAATCTTATCTAACATACACAAACAAACGCGCACATCCGTTTTACCAATTCTCTCTCTCTCTCTCTCTCTCTCTCTCTCTCTCTCTCTCTCTCTCTCTCTCTCTCTCTCTCTCTCTCTCTCTCTCTCTCTCTTTCTCGTTTTACAAATTTCTACAGGAAAAAAAATATCTGTAACGCTTGAGTAAACATTCCTGTTCCTTGTTCGGAGACATATCGTAAATTGTTAATCTTCACACTTACGGTAATGGCATTAAGAAAATTAAAGAGCCGATGTAACAGCTCCTATATGAGAATGCTAATGCCATTTACCGCCAGTAGCAATAAACAGATCGCATTGAAAAATGACGGTAAGCCTATACAGTTTGATATGAACAAAGCTCGTGCCGCTGTAATTCCCTAACTTTACCCTGTCGAGAAATAAGAGATAATATAATTCGCAAGAAATGAGATGCAATTTCCCTAAACGGTCTTAGAAGTCCGAACAACAGCTGTGCTCAGAATGCTGTAGTAATTTAGGCAACTCTCGGGAAATGAGGCGCAACTATTGCTATGTCTATTAGGGTTCCAGGTATTCTGATTGATGACGTAGCTGTTTACGGTATCATCCACACAAGTAAGAAGCGTGTAAGTTGTATTTTGTTTCAACACCAGTGCGGATTTTGAACGCATTTAAATTCCTCTCTCAGTGACTCGTTTATCGGTATTTATCTATTTAATGTGTATATTAATTAGGTTCCTGAATAAGTAGAGGTTTAATAATAGAGAACATACAATATACAGTAATAAAGTTGAATAAATGAAAGTAAATCAGTAAAGTGAAATGTATATACCTACCATGTCACGTTCAAAGGGAAACGGAAAATCTTGTTCAGATATGGTCTTTAAATGTACATGAAAATTAACGCAGTTATTTTTTTTATAAACTTAAATTAAAATGTTTGGTGTTGTCATTTTTTTCAGATTAGAAAAAACGGATATAGTCACTTAAGACAATGGCAGGAGATTTGCTCACATGAATTCTAGAAAAAAATGCTGTTTTTTATACGAAATTTTGATGGAGATAGGCTTCCTAGAATATTGAGTTTAATTGTATCACTTGGACATTTTCACTTTTTGTTGTTGAAGGCGATCAAATTTTTCTGGGCGCTGTATCATGATCGAATGCTTCATTGTTGGGTTTACCGTGAGAGGTTGAATCCAACTTTCTTTTGAGACTTGGATTTCAAGTCAGTGGTCACTCTATGCATGTTCCGAGTGAATAGGTTTCATCTCCTGAAATAATAACTAAAGTAGATAATTTACACTTTGTAAACCAGGTTAAAGAATGAAAACTTACCGTCAGCGAGATCTCATTCAGTTTAAAACTGTCTAGCCTATACTGTACTGAAATCATTCAAAGACTTCGCCGTCTTCTTGTCATCATTAGTGACGTGATTTGTCTTAAATAATGACAAAATGAAATGAAGAAGATAGCTTTAAGTTATTTTCCTAACCAGTAACTACCACTCATGAGAGGGATCCAACGGGGATTGGCAAAAAATTCAAAATAAAGCTGTGATGTAAGTGAAATCTAGAATGTATTGTTAGAAGGATTTCATATCTTTTATATCACATAAATCTAGTTAAATAAAAGTATCGATGGTATTCACAGCTGTGTCAAAATATAAAAGTAAAAAAAATAAAGGGTCTATATTCTTTGATTTTTATCAGACTTCCTTATTCCATTCGTTTATGAACATGCATTTAATGATGCCGAGAATTCACTAATTGTTCAACAACATATTAATATAGTTCCCGTAGAGAGGTAGATTAAACTCTTCTCATTAAAATTTTTCTGTGAATAAGAATACCTTTGGATCTTTAACTATGCCTTTATGCCTGATGGTAGATTATATTCCAGCTGGGAAAGGACGATAAACTGTTAAATGTTTTGTGTCAGAATAATTCAAAATGATCTTTGCCATATTCAACATGGAAAATTCGTGAGAGATATCGAAGTGTCCCTACATTCCCTATTCAAGCGGTAGAAAACCAAAAATCCTCATGAACCGTAGACAGTTAGCATTATAAATTTCTTTCTTCACAGAAAAATCAAGTTGATTAGTGATTATAATTCGAATAAACTGGCTATTTCCAACCTTTATTGATTATAAATTTCCAGGTAATCGATTTCATTTTCACTTAAAATGTTCATGGCAGAAGTAAAACTTCAAATATGTGGATTTGCCTTGACAATCATGTTTTCAAGTATCTCTTCAGTTATACTTTACAATATTTCATTACCATGTTTAATAATAAAAGAAATAGCAATGATAAAAAATAATACCAGTACTAGTAATAATGATAATGGTAATAATAATCGTATTATATAACACGTATTGTGTATTTGTTACGAACCCCGAGAGGTCCGCCTCAGGTTTGATATTAGAATAAACAAAAAGAATTCAACACCAACAGTTGAAACTGGGAATACGAATATAGAAAGATACACAAACAAAACAAAGGTTTATTTACAAGTTTACTAACAAAGATAAATGCAAAATGGTTTCTTTTATTTACATAACAAAAGTAAAATCTTACACTGCATGAACTGGGGAAACAGTGAAGTAATGAAAATACTTGCTGGGTTGTTTTGCAGCTGTCAAAAAAGGATGCTCGAAGCGATGGCTTCACAAAAAGAGAGCTGTAACTACCGACGTTTTCTTGACTCCATATTGCAGAAAACAATGTCTATTCTTGATACTTGAAGGGCAGGAACTCCTCGAAACTTCCTGTAGAGCGTTTCTTCGCTGAAGGCTTGCTCAACGTCGAAATACCTCTGTCGTTTTCTCTAACTGGACGACTTGACTCGAATCCGACCAAACTCCTGTGCGCCAACTTCCTCTCGTATCCTACGTCTGTTCCTTCTTTTCTTATCTCTCTCTGATGATCGCTTTGATCCCTCAGGGCATATATATAGATATATATATATATATATATATATATATATATATATATATGGCGAACTGCGGCGGGGTTGAAGGGGGCGGATCATAACAGCAAACGTCACAGGAACTTTTAGAAGGATATAGATGAAATGTTGCATCATAATGTTCCTCATGACATGTCGGCGTCTGTTGAGTTCCATATCACACCTGACGGTTCTAGAACAATCATGAGAACAGGCACCTCCAACACGTCCGCGAATGCCTCCTTGCTGCAGAACTTCTCGAAAAAGATGCGTTTTCTTTTCCTTTAACTTTGATATAAAGCGATTACCATGACACGTTCCCCCAAAATGAAAAAAAATTTAATCAACTGATTTTGCTTTTTTTCTAAAGAGAAACAAGAATTAACAGCAGGGGAACAATTCTGCATAAAGCTTTAATCCAGTTAACACACACACTTCTCCATTCACTCACTCGTGCCAAAACAGAAAACGGTCATAAGGCTACTCATTCTGAAAAATCTCTAGAGAGGCTATCAGCTATAACATTATCCTTTCCCCTTATATGAACTATCTTCAAGTTATAGTCTTGTAATTCTAAACTCCAACGCATGAGACGTTTATTCTTATTCTTAAACCTCTCCAAATAAACTAACGGATTATGATCCGTATACACAGTTAAAATCTCAAAGTGTTGCAAGGCTGTAACTAAACCAAACAATTCCTTTTCAATAGTGGAATAGTTCTGTTGTGCTTTATTCAGTTTCTTTGAATAATACACAACTTGTAGTTTCATGCCATTCACTTCTTGTAATAAAACCCCTCCTACGCCAATATCACTGGCATCGATCACAAAATTAAATTCATTACCAAAATCAGGTAATAATAGAACTGGCTCGTGAATCATTATAGCCCTTAACTTGTTGAAGGCTTCCACACACGCGATATCAAATACACAACTGTGTCCTTTCTTAAACAGATTAGCTATGGGAGCACTTATTTCTGAGAAATTTGGTCTGGATCTTCAGAAATACGAAACCATTCTTAGAAATCTTATGGCCTGTTTTTTAGTTGCTGGGATTGAGAAATTCATAATGGCTTCTATGTTCCGATCCTTTGGACAGATTTTAAGGAGACCTACCTTATTACCTAGATAAGTAATAGAGGCTTTCCCAAATTTGCATTTCCTTAGATTAAGAACGAGATTCGCTTTGGTAAGGGCCTCCAAGACTCTTGCCAAAATCCTTACATGATCCTCCCAAGTCTCTAAAAATATCATAAGATCATCTAAGGATACGACACAGTTGTTGATGCCATCTAAAACTTTATTCATTAACCTTTGGAAGGTGCTGGCTGCGTTCTTCAAGCCAAAAGCCATAACTTTGGGCTCGAAACTACCAAATGGCATTATAAAGGCGGATATTTTCTGGGCTCATTCACTTAAAGGTACTTTCCAATAACCTTTAGCCAAATCAAGCTTTGAGATGAACTTGGAATTTCCGATTCTACCTAAGCAATCATCAATCCTGGGTAAGGGCAAATGACTTTGCTTAGTTACACTGTTTTACCTTCCGGAAATCAATGCACAATCTATCTGATCCATCTTCCTTTTTCCCCAGAACTACCGGGAACTCCATTCACTCTCACTAGGTACGATCAAATCATTATCTAGCATGTAACTAATTTCCTTCCTCACAGATTCTGCCTTTTCTGGGCTCAAACGATGTGGACTTTGCCTAATGGGTTTCGTGTCCTGCAACTCAATATCATGTTCTAAAGGCCTAGTTTGTCACTAATAGTTTCAGGATAATTCACTAAAACATTACGTACTTCCCTCACCTTTTCCTTTCCTAAACCCTGATTATAAACTTCGAAATTCTTAAGCACCTTGGAGTTTTTCTCAAAACTAATTTCTTTCTGAGATACCGTTCATTATATTTCTTAAGCAAGTTTGCATGCAGCCACTTTGCTCTACGCTTACCCATATCTATTAAATAATTTAGATTCCCCCTCTTCTCTAAAATTGAAAACGGACCTTCGAACTTATACGATAAAGAGGGGCCTTCTTTCTGGATTAGTACTAAAACATTATCTCCCACACAGAAACTTCTTTCTTTTGCTTTGAGATCATTTTTCCGTTTAGTCTCCCTTTGACTCCCACTCTCGTTCTCCTTTGCTAGTTGCCAAGCATCTCTTAAATTGTTTTCATAATACTCTAGATTAGTTATGTAGTCCTCACTATCCTCTTTAAGCATTAAGTTACTTTTTAGCATTTCCAAAGGACCTTTAGTGGTGTGACAGAAAACCAGCTCGAAAGGACTAAATCCTGTAGTGTCGTTCGGTGCAAACCTTAAAGCTAACAGAGCAAATGGTAACTTTTCTTCCCTTTCCTGTTCGAAGTTCTTACACAATTTCCGTAAACAACCCTTTAATGTTTGGTGAAACCGCTCCACAATGCCTTGTGATTTGGGATGATAAGGTGTGGAAGTTACGAGTTTAATGCCTAACTCTTTCATTCTATCCTTGAAATATTTGGATACAAAATTACTACCATTATCACTCTGTATAGTACGAGGCAGACCAAACTTAGAAAAACAATCTAACAATCGTTTAACTGCGGACCTTGCGTTACAGCTTTTTACAGGTATCGCCACGGGATAGCGAGTTAGTCTATCACTGATTGTTAACAGATTTATACTCCCTCCCTTACTTCTAGGAACGGTCTGACCATATCGATAACTACATTCTCAAAAGGTTCGCCTACTGAAGGAATATTACACAATGGAGCTCTGGGAATTACTTGATTCAGTTTCCTGGCAATTTGGCATTCATGACAGCTTAAAACATATCTCTTTACGTCACTCTTCATTTTAGGTCAAAAGTACGCCCTACTAATACACCTGAAAGTTTTATTTACTCCCAAATGTCCTTGCTCATCATGTGCTAACTTCAAAACTAACTCACGAAGTTTCCTAGAAACTACTAATTGTTTTGTGATTTCCTCTTTACTACCTGACTTAGGCCAAACATAATGACACAAAACTTCGTTTTTCAAACAAAGCGTTTCCTTACACACATTATCGAGATCAGCATTCAGTTCACTTTCAAAAATTCGGGTTAGTGTCTCATCCTCTCTCTGAAACTTGACTACTTCATCCTTATTCAAAAGGTTAGTGCCTAATTCATCATCGTAACTAGTACTTGATTCCACTACATCGACTATGTTACTCTCGACAGCTACACCTTCTGTTTAGCTATCACTGTCAACGATAGATTCAGGTCTCTCAGCCACACTCACGCCAAGATCAACCTCGCCACCTGTATCACACTCGTTCGAATCCACGAATTCACTCTCGTTCAAATCCATGAACTCACACTCGTTCGAATCCACGAACAAATTATGACCGTTGTCTATGTCTGTATCTAAACCTGACCTAGTTACTACCATTTCAGGCACTGGAATATCACTCACAAGAGGATTCACATTCTTGGATAAAGCTAAGTCATTACCGACAATAATGTCAATGCCATCAACGGCAAACTGTCCATAACTGCAAGTTTCACTTCTTCTGACACTACCTGACTTTCTAAGTTTAACTTCAACAAAGGACAAAGAACACAAGTGTTAGAAAATCCACCTAACATGACTTTTTCTTCCATATTGATTTCCGCCCTGTCTGGCACACTCTCTCTCCTAATCAGTGAGACAGCAGCTCCTGTGTCTCGAAGCAAGACTACTCTCAAATCTACTTCTCCAAGAGAGGAAACTACGCCTTCTGACAGAAATTCACCAAAAATTTTCTTAGTTTCTGTCATCACATCATTCCTACTTGATGAAAGGTTAACTAGAGACACAGGTTTCTTACCATCCTTCCTTTCTAGCCACTAGATGCCACTTTACTCTTACAAACCTTAGACGTATGACCTGGTTTTCCGCATGTATAACAGGAATAGTCACTTTTA
>NC_061087.1:75250458-75252958 GCF_015104395.2 Macrobrachium nipponense
TTTCAAGGTCACTGAAATGTATAGTGATAGTCCAAATTCAGCCCTGATAGAAGTGTTGAGTAAGAACAGGCGAGAAATAACTGAAAATTACAGATATTAGCATCTCATCCATAGTTTTTGAGGTCCCTCAGGTGAATAGTGACATTCCCGATGACCTTTAAGTCAAAGTTCAGCCTCAGTAAGAAGGAAGGGAGAGGAGGGGTGTAAAATAGGATGTAAAAAATTACATATATTGGTGTCTAATCCAAAGATTTTGATGTTGCTGGGATGAATATAGATGCTCCTAAAGCCCTTTAATTCCAAATTCAGCCCCAATAGGAATGGGGGTGAGGAGTGAAATATAATGTCAAAAATGCTGGGTAATGTGACGGAAGTATCTATATTAACAGTCAAGGGAGAGAGAGAGAGAGAGAGAGAGAGAGAGAGAGAGAGAGAGAGAGAGAGAGAGAGAGAGAGAGGATGTTAAGGAGGAGGAAAAGGGAAAGAGTAAGGGATGGTTGGAAAGAGTGAGAAGGAGAGGGAGAGAAAATAAGAAAGGGAGATGAGGGAGGAGAAAGAGGGAAGAGTGAGGGAGACTTGCAGATAGGGGCAGAAACTTTGTTGGTTGTTATTCAGAGTTTTCCTTGGCAGCACCAGGTTGTCAGCTAGTATATATATATATATATATATATATATATATATATATATATATATTATATATATATATATATATATATATATATATATTCATAACGTTCTTGGGTTTCAGTGGACACAACCATTTATAGTTCAAGCAAGCAGACAGACAGTGATATCATTTAATCTTCTTAGTAAAAAAAAAAGACAAGCTGTAGTAAATATAAGAGAGAGAGAGAGAGAGAGAGAGAGAGAGAGAGAGAGAGAGAGAGAGGCACGATGTCTTGGAAAGCGACATTGCGTTACCAAATAAATAGACAAAATCGTTGAACAAATATTGTCACAACATTTATCCGGGAATTGAAACGCTTTGCATTATATTTTTTTCTCAACCTTGTAAACAGCCTAGGCTGTTTGGGGACGTTAGTTCTGCGCTTCTCTCATCTTGGCCTCGGTTTATTTTTTCGTGTCTTTCACGCTTCATATCTCTCTCTCTCTCTCTCTCTCTCTCTCTCTCTCTCTCTCTCTCTCTCTCTCTCTCTCTCTCTTCGTATGCATAGATAGTTTACTAGTATATTGCAAGTATATCTGAAGAACGATGGTTCCTGTTGTGTATTTTATACAAATGCGATAAGATACGTAACATGGCAAATCATCGACGTTCCACAACGAACAAAAAATATAGATTGTAATCTTCGACTGATTCCACGTGTCAGTCCAATGCGTTATGTCTAACCTGGCAATCGTGCCTGTGAATGAAGATTAATCATGCAGGAGCGTCCACCAAGTCGTTAGCATGTAAATGACTTTTAAGAGCGCGTACATGCAAACTATCTGACATGGAAAAGCGAATTAAATCAATGTCTGGCGAAATTCGGAAGCTACGAAGAAAAAATATCCTCACGGAGTGGTTGTCCATGAAGTTGCTATTTTCCTTAGTTTTCCTTCTCTCGCCGACAACACTCGAAGGATAAGATTGGTCACATGGGCATTCACAGTATGTTCGCATTTGGACAGAATTTTCAGGTGTATTATGAAGGTAAATTTAAGAAGACGACTTCTCTCTTTTCGGTTAAGGCATCTTGCAAAAAAGGTGTTTGCTATGTATGACTGAGCCTGTCTAGACTCATTCCAAGTCAGGGTGGAGGACACTTGTCAGTAATGACGTCTTTTGTAATATGGAGGAAAGAAAGAAATTTTGGTGGCATTATGACTAATTGTAAAAATGCACTACAACTGTGCAGACTATATATTTATATTAATATATATATAGATATATATATATATATATATATATATATATATATATATATATATATATATATATATACACAATATATATATATATATATAAATATATATATATATATCTTGATTTTGTGATATATTAACTTTGATTTAATTTTACATAGTTAATTAAAGATTTAATTAAACTTTGTGTTGTTTTCAAGTAACAGTAAATTTCCCTGAGATTGTGAATTTTCACTTATAAATTTTGAGTTTAATAATATATTTTCTTTTTCACCAGTATGTATATGATTTGTGTAGGTAGAAACATAATGCTAATTGAGCTGTTTTCCTTCAATTTACTTGAAGTGAGTTAGAACCAGGGAAGTACTTACACTTTTGAAATTAGGGAAATACTTAGACTTTTAAAGTTGTTGATGGAATGATGCCCTTTAATTAATTTCATTACATATAAGATTACCTCATACCTGTTTTAATGAACATAGTCTGATTTTCTGCAATACTGGTAAGTTGTTTAAGGGACCAATGTTACCTATAGAGTACTCAATCGTATTTTACCTGTGATGAAGGTTCAAGTGTTTGGCTGTTATGAGGTACTCATTTCATTATTGGTATGTGTAGTAACCAGATATTTGTC
>NC_061087.1:75262958-75271507 GCF_015104395.2 Macrobrachium nipponense
CAGGATTTGACGATGGTCCCCCAGCAATTTTCCAAGGGATTCATATCACACCCCTTACTTGGCCAGTCCAGCAGGTCAATGTCTCGTTCCTCAAACCATCGCTTAACTATCCTGGCTGTGTGAATGGGACAGTTGTCCTGCAAAACAAAACGTCACATATATAGTATATATTAATTATTTTTACAAGAGGCGTCAAATTGTGAAGGGTGAGCTGGACATAATCTTTAATTTAAGGTTCTGCCTGTTTCTCCCTGTTTAGAACTCTCCTTTCTCCTGGTTTGAAAAGCTGAGAGATATTCACCTTCGACTCGTCCCAAAGAGCTCGAAACTATAAGCACGTGAAGTTGAAGTCTATCGTGGAGAGGAAGAAGGTGGAATTTCGCTTAGCTTTTCAAACCAGGAGGAAGGAGAGATTTGAACTGGGAGACGGAACCTTACGTTAAAGATTATGCCCAGCTCACCCTTCCGACAAATGACACCTCATATGATACTTGCATATCTATATATATATATATATATATATATATAATATATATATATATATATATATATATATATATATATATATATATATATATATAATATATATATATATATATATATATATATATATATACATATATATATATATATATATATATATAGATATATATATATATATATATCATATATATATATATATATATATATATATATATATATATATATATATTATGAGAAATGTATATTAAAAATACTAAAAGACTGGAGCTTTCGTCTAATTGATTAGTAGACCTCATCAGCCGTACTGATATTTCCTTTCATAAATATACACAAAATTTACGAAGGGACAGGCAGGACTCTGGAACCGTCTCCAGAAGAGGGTAGTTCAACCACGACGATAGGCTCGTCTTTTGGCCAGACATTTGAACGAGGGAATAACATGATTTGAGATAGTTTGTTTTGGTTGTTATCTCCCTTGGAGACGGTTCCAGAGTCCTGCCTGTCCTTCGTAAATTCTTTTTGTATATTTATTGAAAAAGGAAATATCAGTACGGCTGATGAGGTCTAACTAATCAATTAGAACGATCAAGTAGACGAAAGCTCCAGTCTTTTATGTATTTTTAATACGCAATTTATAGTGTGGACTTTTATTACTTCATATATGATAATAATAATAATAATAATAATAATAATAATAATAATAATAATAATAATAATAATAATAATAATAATAAGTCAGTTATTACCAGTTGCCTACTAATTAATACCAAATGAATGGCAGATATTCTGTAGTTACAACACTCAGTGCTGAGTCGTTGCGAGTCAAAAAGGAAACAAAAGCCTTGAAGTAGTTTCTTAAAACAAGGAACAAAAAATCACCCTTGAAACTTTGATGCCAGAAGATGGCGAATACCTCAAGAACCAACAACCATACGACTGATTCGTTCTCACGGAGCCCAAAATGTCTCTTCTGACTCGCAACAACTCATATATTTTTGAATTTTGTAACAAGTTCTGTATAATAGAAGAAGTTAATAATACAAGTTAATGAAACCAGCACTACAACAGAGTTTTCCTATTACTGCAATTTGCGAGATGAAACTCTACATACTTGCATGAACAGAATGCGCTCTGGGTAGGGAAATGCCATGGCTCGAACAATTGGGACCATCACGTCTTCCAGTATTTCTAGGTATTGGTCGGCGTTGAATCTTCATTGGATTTCTGCCAGCTCACCCAGGGTGTATAAGCTAACCCATCCCACACGTTACAGGCTTGTTCATAGATGTGCTCACTGGAGATCTTGTATTATTGCGTCGCCAACAGTGCAACTGTCCGTGCGAGGTCGACGCAAATGTCCTCCATCAGAAAAAAGCAACTCTTGCCCAGAAACCTAAGTCTTCGTTGACATACTGCCGGGCAAAATGAAGGCGCCAGCGATGGTGGATGGACTAAATACTGATACTGTAACAGAAGGGAGGAGGCATTTTTGGTAGCGGGAGAATTTGTTCAGAAAAATCTTAATAAAACTAAGATATTGTTGTTGTCTGAAGTGTAATGTGCTTTCATTGAGACTAAGCAATAGTTTGCTTTTGGTCGTATCTTATTATATAACATATTTCATATTAAATGGTTATTTTCAATCTATTGTGTATCCTTAATTATAGGGTGCTGTAATATTTGTCCCTTAATTACGTATACGTTCAAAATGTTACTAATATCAGGTTTGGACGTCAAATGATTATATATATATATATATATATATATCTATATATATATATATATATATATATATATATATATATATATAAGGATATAATCTTATTATTACTTGATACATTCTTAACGTGGGAATTCACACGCAGGACGAACACAAACAAAAACGCACATGCTTGCCATCGATAAATGTAGACGTATGCCGAGCAGTTAAAATCATGCAGAAACGTACGAGAATTTGACCCAATGTCGGATGTGATCCAATGATAGTCGGTTGTGACCAAACAAACGTCCAACCATAAAGGAAGAATCGACTCCCATAATAAACCCCTATGACAAGTCAAGACCTATGCCCCCATTAAACTTAAGAGGGTAATGGTGCCCCACCTGTGACACCCGCCACACTCTCAGCTCTATCACGTGTCTCCTTTCCGTCTGCCTCCTTCTTGCTGTTGTCCTATCTCTTATAACTGTCTCTTTGTTTCTCCTTCTTCAGCGTCTTCTAGGCCTATGGAGGTCTTTCTCTCCTCAAACTTATGCCTTCTTTATTTCTTCATGCTTAATTTGAGTTACGTAAGGTCCTACACGATCTGATGCTAGTTGTCTTTGTAATAATAACGAATTTGGAATGCGGCTGTTGATATTACAATATAATTAAAGAGTAGTAGGTATGCTGTTATTGATAAACAAGGGTTTATTGGTAGATAGCTAAATACCCATTATTACAAGAGCGCCACGAAAACCGAGTTAATTCTTCTGTCTGTAACAGCAAGTAATATTATTACGACAAAAAGTTGAACAGACGGGTTTTTCTCGCCTCCATGATGAGAAGATAATAAACCTACAGAATAGATTCAGTTATATTATTTTCCTTAAAGGAGGAAATAGAGAGAGGAGCAGAAGTTATAAACGTGTGCTTGAAAGGGTAGGAGTGAAGGTTAGAGGGAAAAATGTTTGGGAAGAGATGTGGAGGGCTGGGAGGGCCACGGTGGAGGGGTGGGTTTCATGCGTGCGTCTGGAGACACAGTTCCAGTGTTACCAGATCACATCCAGCCCTGTGGCTGAAATGTGTTTACTTATATGTGTGGCCGACTGTACATAATAGAGCAGACGCAATTACAACCTCCTGGCTGGACCACTGCATCACATCTCCACAACTTCATGATTCTAATATGACCTGCAATATTCACTACGATCTTGCAACGGGCTACGATCACATCCCTTTACAGGTGTCATTCAGTACCCCATCCCTCCCTACGTGAACCCACTAACTGACCGCCCACCAGCGGTTTAAACTGGGAGTTTAAAAAACCAACAGAAAATCAGATACTTTAGGGCGACCACAGAAACCAGGTTGCGGTCAATAATTCAACCGGCTGACGCCTTACTTTGTACCAACACAAAATGTAGAAAATGACCACCACAAGAGGGATCTGAATGAATTCTATTCGAACATAATCTGCTATGCTTGCTTCGGCAGGACTGCCTATAGATTTCGTCAGGTAATTCTCGTAATATACCTGGTTGGAATGACTTGTTAAGGATCTGTATACATACTCACAAGAAATGTTTTTACTGTGGGGGCAAAATGGCAGCCCGAGGGAAGGACACACTGCATTACTAATGAGGCAGGCGAGAGCGCAATTCAAACTTGCTCTTAAGCACTGCAGGTTAAATGAAAAACAACTAAGAGCCGATGCAATGTCTAGAAACGTAGAATCTGGTGATTACCCTCGTCTTTGGAAAGATATCCAGTCCTTAAATCCCAAAACTAAAAAGCTATCACAGAGAGTAGGGGAAGCAGTCGGAGACGAGGCTATCGCAAGGATGTGGGTGATCACTTCAAACAATATCCTGAATTGCATAAATGATCGGGACTCCCGAAGCGAGGTAGATAACCTCCTTAATGACAACATTCAATTTCATTTTGCAGACTGTTATTACGCCAGGTAACATCAGCGATGCCATAAACAGCATACCTAATAATAAATCGCCCGGCGGCTGTGATGGTCTTCCCGCAGAGGCTTTCAAATTCTGCCATCCGATAATTTAAACATTTTGCTAGCTGCCTTATTCAATGCGTGCATAATTCACCAGTTTCTTCCAGACTCCCTACTCTTAGTTCACTTGATACCATTAATCAAAAACAAGCTAAAGGATGCAGCTGACCCTGGCAACTACCGGCCAATTGCAATCACAACGATCGCATCGAAGATACTTGAGTCAGCTCTTCTTGTGAGACTTCTCCCATTTCTACACACCACTGACAACCAGTTCGGGTTTAAAGCAAACCACTCAACCGACACCTGCATCTACATACTGAAAGAATTGCTGAACTACTACCTATCATCAGCATCTCCTGTTTTCCTGTGTTTCGTAGATGTGAGAAAAGCATTTGACAGAGTAAACTATCTGAAGCTATTCCTGAAGCTGCATAAAAGGGGCACACCCCTATATCTAACTGGCATTTTACATTGCTGGTTCTCCACACAGCAATTCTGTGTCAAATGGGGCAACGTATTATCGTACACCTTCGGCTCCCTAAACGGGGGTTCGGCAAGGGGGCATTCTCTCTCCATACCTGTTTAATACGTACACGATGCCTTGAATGTCAACTGAACTCACTCCCAATCGGATGCACTGTCAATGAAACAACTATAAACAACCTCTGTTACGCCGACGATATGGTTCTGATTTCCCATCAGTGCATGGCCTCTAACGACTCATCGACACTTGCCGCCAATAGCAGAGGAATTTGATATAATCTACAACGAAACCAAGACCCAGTGCATGTCGCTGCTCCTGAGATATTGCAGAACCACAAATTTTCCTCGGAAACCATCGGCTGGAATTTGTGCGCGAATTTCCGTATTTGGGTCACATTATTACCGACGACCTAAAAGATACAGCAGACATTGAACAGAGGCGTCGTAAACTATGTGCAACTTCCAACATGATTGCAAGGAGGTTTGCCTTCTGTCACTGAGACGTGAAACTGCTGCTCTTCCGCTCGTTACTGCTACAGTATCTATGGGTGTTCCCTCTGGACGAACTATACCCGAGAGACCATGAGACGTATCAATGTTGTGCACAATGACATTCTGAGACGCCTCACAAACACTCCAGCTACCACTCCGCCACACAGATGTTCTTAGAAACCACCTGGACAATTTAAAAATCATTGTAAGGCGAACAATGTCCAGTCTGGTAACCCGAGTGAGAAAAACAGCGGCAACTCGCTCATACAAAGCATCCTAAGGAGTGAAGCAAGAAAAAGATCTAAATTGTGGGAAAGATGGGAAAATGAGGCCTTTGTCCCCTAAAGGACAATTAATTATGCTGATATTTTATTTTTTTCATTATTACTGTGATTACTATCAAGTTAAAGTTTTTTTTTTCTACATACAATTTATGTATTTAGCCCTCTGGACCTGACTACTGTAACCACCAAAGGTCTCTAGTTGAAATTTAAGTTATATGATCTGTGCACTAACTGTTATAACTCTCGATGCATTTTTTTTTCTCACAAATATTATTACTGTTATTACCAGTATTATGATTACTATCTTTTATGCTACCTCAGCTATTTTGTGGATAAGTGCCGATTACTCATTTTATTTATCATGTTGACTCATTTATCTAGATTGTGTATGTTACTGTTGTGTTTTGTATATCATTGTATTATGAACCGAAATAAAGGATATTATATTATTATTATTATTATTATTATTATTATTATTATTATTATTATTATAATAAAACACAAAATAATAAGCAGGAACAAAATTGTGCCAATTGTGGTTATTCCAACCACACAACTCAGAATTGTAGGCGACCAAGGTATTGTTCTCATTGTAATAGGACAGGTCACCTAACACAAAATTGTTGGTTCAGAAATACCAATACTAACCATAATGCCCAAAGTAATTACCCCATATAATAATCAGACTCAGTGACAATTACAGAAGGAGGTATACAAAAAGAAGCTTCCTTACCAGTAGAAAATGAGAATGAAATAGTTACGGTAGGTCAGGAGAATAATTTCAAGTTGCCTTTTGAAGTAAATAAGGAGATAGTATTTTCAGTGAAGGATAAAGAAATATGCCCAGAAGATTTACCTATCATCCAAACAAGAATTAATAATAAACCATGCTCAATCCTTTTAGATACAGGCAGTACAGTAAATATATAGATAAACAAACATTTAACAAAACATTTAAGCTTTGCAGATACCGACATACAAGGTCCTGGTAGAATTATAAGGGGAATAGCCGGAAAACAAATAAAGGCGCTAGGCAATGTCACACTGGACATAGAGATTTTAGACAAAACTTTTAAGGAAGTATTTGTAGTATTAGAGGAAAGGTTTTATCCTACGCAAGCGCTGTTTTCATATAAGGCTATGCAGAGATGTAGAATAATGTTAGATTGTGGAGAAAATAAAATACAAATTTACGCACGCAGAAATAGAGGAAAATGTTTGTTTTCAGCTAGAAGAAGGAAAGTCTGCATAAATCTTGATCAATTTATCTGAGACGACATCTTCTAGAGAAGCGAACATCCAAGAAACTAAGATAGATAATAATGCTAGCACAGATAATAGTGGAATAAGTGGTAGAAATAATAGCTTACAAGAAATGTCCTTAGCCAGGAAGGATTCTATGATAGATTGTGACAAATAAATAATATTAACAATGCAAGCCTTGATACTCAGACTTCTGAGCAGAGTTTGACTCTGACAAATTAACGCAGCTGAACAATTTAATGCCCCTGAACAATTCATTGCCGCGGAACATATTAATGCATGCGAACAAATTTATGAAGATGAATCAGAAATTGATTGTACATATCTTATAATGGATGAAAATAAAGAAGAAAAATATATCAATGAAGTCCTGTTATTAGGTTACAATAAATAAGGGCGAATTAAACTCAAACAATACTACTGGATGAAAGTTCGGATGAAACAGATGTCTGTTATTTCAGAGATACGCGATGACGAAGAAATATGTTTAATTAGTACTGCAGATGACCATACTGTCAGATTTGTGCTTAATAGAGAAGTAGTTTTGTACCCGCAATGTCTAACCAAAGTTTGTCTTAGAGCTAAAACAGACGAAGACTTGCATGAAAAGACGTAATGCTAACTAATGCTAACTAGTTCACGTGAAAGGTAATAACTGTGAGACATACGTCCAGAATTTTTCAGACAAAAGACTAATACTAAGACCTGGTATCGAATTTTGTACAGGAATTGTAGTGAATAATCTTTTACTAACACTAAGTGAAAAAGCATTCTTCTCTAGCACAGAACCAAGTTCAATTCTAAATAAAGAAGTAAATAATACAGACTTTCCTCAGAATAGAGTTAAACTATACAAATATTGGAGAGGTATAGAGATGTCATTGCCTTAGAGGAGATAGTTAGGCAGAGCAGATACTTTGCAACATAAGATTTAATACAAGATGGAACTAAACCATTTTATATCCCTAACTATAAGTTGCCAATAAGTCAACGACCGATCGTAGATCAGTTAATTGAAGAAATGAAGCAAGATGGTGTGATAGTACCTTCTAAATCACCATATAATTCACCTCTCTTATTAGTTCCAAAGAAAGATGGCACTTGGAGAATGGTAATAAATTATCGGAAATTAAATTCACATACCATTCCAGATAGGATGCCAATGCCAGTTATAAATGATATGTTAGCTCAATTAGGTGGAGCAAAATATTTACGTCATTAGACTTGCTTAGTGGATATTGGCAAGTACCTTTAGACGAAGAATCCAAGCCCTTAACAGCTTTTAGTACTCATAAGGAACATTTACAGTTTGAAGTCATGCCCTTTGGTCTTACATCAGCCCCACTAACATTTACTCGATTAATGCTCCAAATCTTAGGAGACATAGAGGATGTTTCAGTATATCTAGATGATGTAGTCATTTCTAGCAAGGACTTGGATAGTCACTTTAAGACATTAGAAACAGTGTTAGAAAGACTAAAAAGTGCAGGATTAAAGATAAAGATTAAGAAATGTCAATTCATGATGAAATCATTAGAATATTTAGGACATGTCATCAGTGGAAAATGGCTGCGTATGCAGGAAGGTAAAATAAAGGCAATTGTAGCATATCCAGCCCCAAGTAATTTGAAAGCTTTAAGAAGATTCTTGGGGATGGTTGGCTATTACCGCCCTTTTATTAAGGGATTTGCCACTATAGCTAAACCATTAACAGATTTAACTAAGAAGGATGTAGTTTATGAATGGAAGTCAGAACATGAAAGAGCTTTCCAAGCACTCAAGAAAATGATGACAAGGAATCCAATTTTAGTGTATCCAGATTTCT
>NC_061087.1:75277007-75294507 GCF_015104395.2 Macrobrachium nipponense
TTTGCCCTTATACTTTAAGTCAGGGGAGTAACTAAACACAAAGATAAATAGCAATCACAACAGAATATATAATTCTTAAAAGCTGAAACCTCTATTAGAAAAATACCAATATGTCGAGGAACGTTTTCTAAACTACATTATAACTTCCTAATGCAAACAAGAAATTTAATGGTTAAGCTTGAGTCTGACACAAAAATTTGGGGAAAAACAAGTCCATTATTATTTCGTTTGCCAAAATTTCATTGGGAGGGGAGAGATGAGGAAGAAGATGCAGGAGATAAAAAAAAAATCAAATTGGTTAAATACTCATTTTTGTGTTTCAGTAAAATAGAAATTCTAAGCTTCACATCTATTTCTAAGGGCGAGTTATGATATATTTTCGGCATGTCTGATGCGTATTATATCTTATACGTGCTTTCCAGCAGTTCTCTAATTTTTGGGGATGGGAGGTAGGTAGAGCCTAAGAATGGTCCATCTTTTAATGGGTTTCAATAACTATATGTTTTGTCTGATATAAAACTAAATTCACGTGGCAACTTAATGTTTAAGCTTTGCATGTTGTGGGAGTTTATATACTTCTCTTCGAGCCAGCCAAAGAAGAATAATAAGAAATAAAAACAAAGAAACTAGTAGTCAAATTAAGAGGACATTCATAATTAATATCGTTGAATTTGAAGACCTGGATCCTCAAATTCTCCCAGACTAGGTGACAATAGACATTTCCTATACACATTTCTATTTAAAACGATTGGTTCTGTTCTGAAGACCCTGGTCTGTATTCAACTTTAGTCCAGTTGAACCTCAGTCATTAGTAAATCAGTATCTTTAGCGCAGAAAAAGCAACCGCTTTCTTGAATAAGCAAATCCTAATACTGGTTCTAATGTGAAGCGGGGTGTAATATAACTTAGGATACATGTCAGTGGATAATGTATGGCAAACGCAAAAATTTGCTTCCGCTTGCAATTATTAGTTGAGTTCTGCGTTTTTTCTTTCATTTTGAAGATGGTTTTCAGTTATCTATTCACAAAAGTGTTTACTCCCGAGAATTTTTGAATGCCGAAAAACCAGCAATGTTTATTGTGATAAGCAGAATTTACTTTGATCCCATATTGTAAATACCAGAACCAAAAATACTCGCGTTTCGAAATTTCTTGTCTCAAAGTTCCCATTTACTTTTACCCACAACCAAATTCACAAACACAAATACACGGACATGCACACATACATACACGCACACAACACGCAAAACCATATATTTATATACATGAATGTTTTTTATGTATGTTTAATCCGCTAATAAACGCAACGGTTGACAGCTAATATTAATCTTACTAAAGCCGAATTATACATGAACACAAATTTGCAAATAGCGAACAAATATGTAAATTAAAGGAAATATCTTTCAATAAAAGTTTCGGAATATCATTGTTCTACTTTAAAGAATAACTAATTAGTAATCTCCTGACATTGAAATACATTCACATATGCATGAAAACTAATTATCATCATATGCAATTTGGACTTTACGTAGATTACTGGGAAATGCAGGCTTTCAATGATTTTTTGTTTCAGACGTCCAGATGATAAGCTTCTGTAAATTCCCCATTTTATGAGTTTTGCAAATAGATAAGATCAACTTATACCTGGAAAATCAACCCACACGGTATTTCAATATAAATTCGGGCAATTAGCACTAACACGCAGATTACTTAAAATGATCCTGACTTTCCTATTATGAATTCCATCTAAGTGATGCTTTGCTTTGTATTTTCAAATCAACAAAAAATTAACGTTGAATGTCACCGCATCGGATGTTGGTGGAGAAGATTTCACAGCTTCATGTACTATCACGAATACAGTTTTGGTTGAAATGGAATGAGATTACAATGCTTAAAGATCTGCTTTTGAATATTACTTAGGCCAACTAAACCTTACATCCAGTCGTTTATATGATTCTATTGCTTTATCTAATTATCTTTTTTTATAAATATTACTAATCATGACCTAAATAGTGAAGGTGTTCAAAAGTGAAAGCGTTCAAACAGAAATTAAAACAAAACCCAACTTTCAGCTCAAAAACCACGTACAAGATAAAAGAAAAAAAATCACGTCGATAGTAAAATTGAGAAAAATTATTTCATACATATGACAGTATTATCAGTTTGTGACACAATGACAATGTATTCGTGGTCCTTTTAATTGACCAAATGGTGATGAAAACGAAAGAGGGAATAAACGCTGTGTCGTCTTGTTGAAATTCTTGTATTCAATTCATTTATAAGTATTGTATGGTGAATACATACGTACTGAAATAATATCGGTATCTGCTAATTGAATTGTATCTTAAAAAAAAAATAAATAAAAAATAACAGCCACCTTGCGTTATTGCAGATTTATGTGGATCTCGCAGGACACCTAAAGGAGATAGTGTCTGGAATGCATGTTCTATGTATGAGTATCAATTATACATATTTAGAATTAAATAAACATTTATGTTTTAAACATGCCAGGCGTTGATTGGAGAACTTGTTCCGAAAGTTTAAGTGTTAGTTTATTTGAAAGGTTTTCTGCATGATAAAAACGAATCTGTTAAGGCCAATGGGTTGTATATTATCAAAAACTCGACAAATCCCTTTGATTTGATCTAATGCAATACAAAGTCATTCATTCATTCTCTCAGCGGCGCTTTGATGCAAAAGGGAACTCTACAGGTTGTTCGCATGAAACAATTACAGAAACAATTACAGACTATTAATTATCTCAACAGACTTTCCCCATATTGGTTAGCAGTAACCGACATGTCAGGTGGAAAGGAGGTCAATATATTATTATATTACTGGTAGAAAGGAGTATAAAATAGCTATAGGTATTCTCTCTCTCTCTCTCTCTCTCTCTCTCTCTCTCTCTCTCTCTCTTTACAGACACACACACACACACACACACACACACACACACACACACACAACACACACATATATATATATATATATATATATATATATATATATATATATATATATATATATATATATATATATATATATATATATTAGAGAAAGCTCGTTTTTCGTAACAAAAAATGAAGGATGCAAGCAATAAATGGACCTGGGAGTATTTTTCCCATGCCATGCAAATACGGCAGGAAAGGAAAACATCACTAAAAAAGAAAAAGAAGAAGAAGAAAAAAATATTTGGAATTCTCTCTCTGAATGTGAGTCATGTTTTATGGTATCATCATTCGATACACTATAGGAAAAAGAACATGTGAATAATATTTTACTGATATTAATTTGAAGTATTAAGAATCCTTAATATTTAGGCAAATCTATGCGGTCAGTCACTTACATGGATAGTGGGCATACTCTCTCAAGCCCTCAAAATGAAATTCGCTAATCACTGGAGAACTCCCTACAAAGAATTATTTCTTTCCCTCTAATGATAATTCTTTAAATTTTCTGCTGCCCGCTTTTTCCGTGACTCACATTACCCATCATATGTATCAATGCAGGTTGAAATCCTAACATAAAATGATAATAACAAATTGCAATAACTCTTTGAAGGTTGGATTGAGCAAGTAATGAAACCTGAGAGACCGAAAGCGTTAATGATTTTACAAAAATTCCCCCATTATAACAGAAATTTTGCAAATCATTTTTGTGGTTGTGAAAAGTGAACTAAAACTAGATCTGAGTAATAACTTTGTGCAGAGGACGTGCTTTAAATTAACCTATGAACTTTGCAACGACAATTCACTACCTTCCTGGACCTCTTGGAGAAAAAAGTGGCAAGTAAATATACGACTTCGGTATACAATATAAGCAAAACCTCGGGATAGCTCTTACCTAGGGCTCTTCTTATGATAATGTACACAATGGGCTTCACAAGTCTTAGTGAACAACGAACACTCATCCAATGGAACTCATAAATGCATATATAAACAATCAGAGAGAGTTACGAAATGCCATCAGCCAGACAACACACATTCCCCTATAAAACTATATTGCCGGTATTACACGTCTACAGTCTAAAATTGAAGAACGCGTTATAAAGGAAATAGTAAAAAGGAGAATTGCTCCAGTTAATGGCAACGAAGCCGTCGAATTTATTATATTTTAAAAGGACAGGAAGACTCGTAGCCTCGCCATGAAAAATAGGCTTTCTGATTTCTGATGTGAACAGCGACATTAATCGCACTGGCGTGGTGAATTCATCAATATTCATAACCAGTCGGAGACTGTCAGCTCCGCAATATTTCATATATATATATGGGATGACCGCTGCTACGCTTTCTAGTCGCCTAACATACCACCTCCAGTTTGGAACACCAAAAACGCATACACTAAAGCGCAGGGCACTAGCTAAACAAGAGGTGCCAGGGATAAACACCTTTATATTGGATAGTTATAATATGAAAAGGCGCCCTCAGATAAAAGGTGGCCTTGCATATAAGCGAGAACTGCCCCCCCCCCCAATTTGTGCTGATTGTTCCTACATCTATTCTTATGCCTTCATTCAATCGACCCTTACTAGCATTGGGATATTTACGAGGTTAATTAGTTTTTATTCTTTTTAGTTTTAATAATACTCTCTGTGTTGCCTTTTGTTGGTGACAACAGTCAATTATTTTAACTGACAATCTATATTTGGAGCCAGTTCCATGTGTATACTTTTCAGAATTGCTTTGATTAATTTTAGAAAAATGATGACAAGAAAATTATCATTGTTTGTTCAAGCTAGTTTAAATAGTTCCATCGTTGACCATGACTCTTTTATCCAATGTATATTTAAGCACTTCTGTCTTCTGTCACTGAATGCAATTGGACTATTATGTAGTTTGTACTGATATAGTATCTGTTTTCCTTCCTTTTTGTAATCACGAGTAACTTCTTGCCATTACATTTTCTTTATTTTGAGCAGTTGCTATTTGAATCTTGTATGGACAGACATGGACTTTGGCAGCCTTATTTTTAACCAGCGAAGTAAAAAAGATCTTCTGTGATAGAAATAGAAAAATTAAGCACAAAGCTTATATCGGCGAATTTTTCAGTCATCTCTTTAAATAAGGTGTATTTACAGGTAAGTCTGCTTCCTGAACCAACACATTATACGTATATATACTATATATATATATATATATATATATATATATATATATATATATATATATATATATACAAATATATATATATATATATATATATATATATATATTATATATATATATATATATATATATATATATATATATTACATAATCTGCACAAACGGAAAGTAATTAGCAATGTACTCCTGCATTTCATAGTAATCTACGTTAAGTACAAATTGCATTTGATGATAATAAGTTCTCATGCATTTGCTTATGCAGTTCAACATCAGCAGATTACTGGTATATTTCTATTCAAAGTAGCACGATATTGTTCTGAAACTAGTGTTGAAATCTATTGCTAATAATTTGTAAACGTTTTTCGCTAGTTGCAAATTCGCTGTCAAGTATTATCCGGGTTTAGTTAGTTTATTAACGCATTAAACATGCATAAATACATACATGTATGTATATGTGATACACAGAGATAATATATATGTATATATATATATATATATATATATATATATATATATATATATATATATATATATATATATATGTATGTATGTATGTATGTATGTATGTATATAAGCAAATACCATAGGAAAATGATAGTCAGAAATCCAAGCGTTTTCGTCTTTACTAAGACATTGTCAAGGAGAGAATGAAATACAATTGGAGAGAAAGGTCTCAGGTACACAACAAGATCAAGAATACCAGATGGTTAATTATCAAAATGGTAAAAATTAAAAGAGATAATCCAGGATTATCGGATATCACACGGTCACAAACCTAAACAGATTTGACCCTAACCGAAATTACAAAGTATCTTTACAGTCCAAAACATGTAAAAACTGAATATATTAATTTTGTTGCTTATATTTATCTACAACTTTTTTCATTATGAATGCATCAAGTTTAAATAAACCAAGACTTAAATTTAGAACATTTCTATTATTTGACTTGATGAAACAAGATTCAATGATAGTCCTTTTAACTGTGTCATTACATGGGATTAAGGCTCTTGCTTGACTCCAGTTAATAGGATGATCTAAATCTCTCATATGTACGAATAATGCATTCGATTTTTGCCCAGTTCTCACAGAATATTGGTGCTGTTTGAGACGTTGTGAAAGAGATTTACCGGTCTGTCCGTAACAGACTATCACACATTTTGCAAGGAATTTCGTATATGCAGCGTGGAAGATCTTTAGGAGAATTTTTGATTACTAAACTCTTGACATTAATATTACTGAAAATAACATTTATGTTAAAAAGCTTTAAAATTCTAGGAATATCTAAAAACCTTTCATCATAGGGTAATTTTAGAATGTTATGTTTACTGAATTCAAGTTTGTCATTAGTTGAATAAAATTTTTGTCTAGCTCTTTTCCATGGCACATCTACAACCATATATTTCGAAAACTTCCTTCTGTGCTCCTGATCAGGCAGAAGGAAGTGCTCGAAATATATGGTCGATTGGATGACTGTGATAAAAAAATAAATGGTTAGTAGTAGTAACAGTATTTGACATCTAGGAAATATTTCCTGTATTACTGATTCTGAAATCCTCGTTGACGCACTTTAAGGAAACACTGGTCATAGTAGCACTTTCTTTCCACTAAAGCCCCAGACATAATGCTAACCTTCGATTTTTTTTCTTTTTTTCTACAAAATTTTGGTTAAGGAAGACGGAAAGCTGTTTTCGTTTGTTGAATACGGCCTTAACACTGAGCGGCATTTTCACAAACAGAAAACAAAAGGTGTTACTTAATTCCTGGTGATGGCAATGACTTGTGTTTGTGAACGGAACAGGAAGTTGTTATCTTTTCCATGAGCGCGGGACATGTACTTTTCTAACTTGGATTTCAATAAACATTTGCTTTATTCATATTGTTGTTCCAAATTTTTCTAAGCACTCCATTTAAAAATTTCCTAAAAATAAATAAGTTATTTGTAGTTCCAGCAGGAAACAGAATTCAACTTGATTTACCTGAACTAAAGTTTTGTAGATTATTCATTGGCATTCAACCCTGTGTTTCTATCTATTCACAACCCGACGCTAATTAATCAAATTCCGCCTCGTAGTCAAGGAAGCCAAAAAAGCTGAACTGGATTCATTTTTATTAACATTTCAGCAATCATAATTTGTAGCTTATCCCCGAAAGCTCTGAACCTCAAATATATATATATATATATATATATATATATATATATAATATATATATATATATATATATATATATATATAATATATATATATATAAACTTTTTGGCACCATTTGTTTCCTACAGTCGATTCCATAGAGCACACAATGTCAGCTTGGAGGCAAGGCTGAAGAAATCCCGTTGTTTAGGAAGATAAACATAGCAAGGAAAAGATATAAGCTTTGTTGTTGGCAAGGGAGAGGCACCAACCCAAGACTTCGCGATAACTATTTCGGGGAGATTTCCTGACTCCTGAATCCCCGATTCTTGCCTCAGATGTGAAATTCATGGCAGCTGGCATGTCGTTGCCAGCCTGGCAAAGAGGCCATCGAATTCTCGTTCGTTGTACCGCATTCTATGTAGGCAACATGTCCTCTGTGATACGATCCGGTTAAGATCACGGGAAAGTCAGAAATAATGTGACGAACAGCACATGGAATTCCGCTTTTACTCGCCTTTAAATAATTCTCTGTTAGTAGTGATCTCTAACTGTTGATGGAGAGGAAGGGAAGGAGAACAGAATTTTTGAAAATAAAAAAAATGAAAAGAGGATTTAGCCAACTGTGAAAGAAACTCCGTCAGCAATATATCTTTGAGAAGAGAGAAGGAGAGCTCATTTGATTTTCCATAGATTGTTTCTCTTGTCAGTAATGTATTCTAAATAATTCTCGATATTAGTAGGGCATTATTTTGAATCAATAGAAAATACATATTTTTTCCTCTAAACGCTTTGAGTTTTTTTTTATATGTTCATGTATGCTATAGTTTCTTCAGTGTGGACATAATGGGTCCATTATTGATTTTTAGCGATAAAAACTTGCAATCCAATTTATTCGGTGTGCGAGTTGCTTTAATCATCAAAAACCAAGAAAAGAAAGCAATGACCGTCAGGCAATTATTGATGACGCGATATTCAAGGTTACTTTGAAATTTTCGACAAAATTGTGTGAGAATGAGATTAATATTACGTTTAAGAGTAAAGGGGTAAAAATTCAAGACATTTTAGTCTTTTGAATTTAAACTCAACCACTATATGATAGGGTGATTATAGTGAAGGTATTCGACGCCAGTCCATCACCAAAGAAATTAGTATATTAAAAAATACATTTTAATATAATCAGTTGTCTTCAAAATATAAATATAGTCTCTCTCTCTCTCTCTCTCTCTCTCTCTCTCTCTCTCTCTCTCTCTCTCTCTCTCTCTCTGGGATACCAATTTAGATATTACAGAATATACATCTGTAACTACCGGATGACTCTACAGTAGCTGCGAATGCAAGTTTCCTTTGTCAATAGTACTGAACTCCCCTGGTGGCAGCAACTAATGGTAGAGTTGCAGTTGCCCCAACAAAGATTTTCATCGTTAAAGTGCACCCTTATATATATATATATTATATAATATACTATATATATATATATATATAATATATCTTATACTATAATATAATATATTATAATATAGTATATGGGGACACAATCCACAATGAAGTAAATTCCTCTTGTAGTTTAAAATATATAGTTCTTGTATAGGATTATAATCCTATACAAGAACTAATATGTTTTATAAACTACAAGAGGAATTTACTTCATTGTGGATTTTGTCCCATTTACTTGGAGGTGCGACATGGTGCCTGGCTTCTGCATATATGTATATATATGGGACCGCTTCGCGCGAACTGCCGTCCCAAATATACAAAATAAAGCATTAGGTAAACACTAAACAGCAATTGTACGTTTCCACATGATAAAGAAGGAATGAATCTGTTCCTCTTGAAAAATCTGCAAACTTGTACATGATTATTTTCTCACCATTTTATATCCCTGTCCTCTATAGATTTACTTTATCCGTGCCCTCCACGGATTTATTTGACAGGCCTTATCTTGCAAAAGTGTTGCAACTTGTAATTTTGCCACTAGCAAGATGCTGTTGATGGGAAAATACAATTCACTGAAAATATAAAGTATTTTATAGTATATGTAACTATAAACTGAACAACAAGTCCACAACCATCATGCAGTCAAATTTGTCCTTATTTTTGTACTGAATTTTATCCCGGGATTTCCCGACATGAGCAAAAATATCCCGGGATTATTAACCCTTGAAAACTGTCCGGGATCCCTAGTCGTGGTAGGTTGATAACAACTCGTAAATAACGAATACCTGAGCAAGACAGGGATTTGCAGGTGAGAGCGGCACTAACTTATACCTATCGTGATAGACGTTTGGTACTGTTTGTTTGCTCCCTGTAGCCAACAAATTTCTTATCATCTAAAAATTTCCCCTACTGTTAACATATACGAAAATAATAACTCTGAGGTAGAGTGAATTAGATATTAAAGGACATTTGTAGCTTAATGCATATATTATATAAATCACGGTAATGTGATAGGTCTCATAATATGGCTATGTGAGACAAAAGCTCTACTAAGTTATCAAGGTCGAGATGATTTGATGCTGAATCCAAAACAACGAATACCTGAGCGCGACAAGGATTTGTAGGTGAGTCGGTGATTACTTATACCTCTCGTGATAGTTGTGCAGTTTAGAGTGGTTCACTGTAAGTCCTGAATATATATATATATATATATATATATATATATATATATATATTATATATATATATATATATATATATATATATATATATATATATGAATAACTTGATCACGAAGTATATAAGATGTGATGCTATGTATAAATAAAGGTTTTTTGCCACGAAGGAAAAACATGAAAAAACGAGAAAACCAAGCACTTTCGGTCTAGTGCGATTAGTCAGGCAGAACTGATCTTACAGAGGAAAAACATAGTCAAAGTAGGCTTAATATCCAAACTGACATTACAAGATTAGCAATAAGGTCGATTTCCCTCTACAGAAACGAGGAAACGCCTGAGGGGAGGATAAGCGAATTTTAAGCCGCCACACCTTGGAGGATACACACGTGGTCAACAGATGATCCATCCAGAAGACAATACATTTAAAAAAAAATAAGGAGGCATATACAAGTTATTACCATGAAATTTACAAAAATGTTCCCCCAAAAAATTAATGAAAAGATGAAAAAGAGAATATAAATATATCGAGCAAGAGAGACAGGCAGACAGACAGACGAGAGAAAGAGACAGAGAGAGAGAGAGAGAGAGAAATAGTAACTATGTCCATGTGGGACTAATTTATTAGTAGTTCATTTATTTTAAGGTCCTTCATAAACATTTTATAAATATAAGGGTCCAAATGGTACAATCCCAGACTAAGATTTAGGTTGTTTTTATTAGCGATTTGTATATTTGCTGATTCCAGTAAATTTTTTGAAACATAATCATTAGATCTAGCAATTACAGAGGTATCACCCTAATTAATACGATGAGATCTTTCACTCAGATGGATAAACAGTGCATTTGAAGTCTGGGCTGTTCTAACTGAATACATATGCTGCTTAATACGTACACATAAATTTTTACTTGACTGTCCAACGTAAAAAGATGGGCAATCCTTACAAGGAATTTTGTAAATGATGTTATTTGTTTCGGGACTATTCTTAATTAGCATATCTATAATAGTAATGTAATAAGAGAACACTACATTAACATTAAACGATTTAAATATTGATTTTACTGGTTTCAAATCCACGAAAGTAAGGCAAGCTAAGTACATTTTTAGGCATTTCTTTTCCATTACTAGCAATACTGTAAAACTTTTTGTGAGCTTTTTGATAACATAAATCAATTATATGAGGTGGGTAGCAGAGATCGTTTCCTATCTTTTCTATGTATTCTATTTCTTGGTCCAGATATTATGGACTCGTGATACGCAAAACCCGTAGGAACATAGAAGAAAAAATTTAAAATTTTAATATTAAGATGGTGGCCAGAATAAAAAATGTACATATGTTAAAATTAAATTATTTGTGGGTTTTCTATATATACTGAATTTACATTGGAAAGATACTCTATGTATTAATACATCTAAGAGAGGGATGGCATTGTTATTTTCAATTTCAACAGTGAATTTTATGGATGGCACTAAATTATTCAATTTAGACAATAAATCATTTACATCAATACCAACAGGTAAGACTACTAAGATGTCATCTACATATCTGTACCATTTTCAAGGGACAAGTGTGATATTCGGGAGGTGTTGTCTTTCAAAAAATTCCATATATAAGTTTGAAAAGAGAGGTGCTAAAGGGTTACCTATAGCCATACCAAAAATATTTGTTGGTAATATTCTCCATTAAAAATAAATCAGTAATCACAAATACTTAACTAATCAATTAAATTATGTGACTAACGGACATAGGCAATTCATGCAATACAAGTTCATTATTTAAATATTCTAGCACAGAGTCAATAGGGACTTTTGTAAACAAGGAACATGCATCAAAACTAACAAAGATATCACTAGGGTTTAATACAATGTTATTTAATTTTTCCACAAGATCAAGAGAATTCCGGATGTGGGAATTAGATACAGTTCCTAGTACCGGGGATAACAATTTAGTAAGATATTTAGATAGTTTATAAGCAACTGAGTGCTAATAATTGGGCACATAGGTTTGTTTTCCTTATGAGTTTTGACTAGGCCATATAAATAAGGTAATGAGGGACACTTTACAGTTAACTTACACAAAAGTTCTTTTTCATCTTTAAGAATTTGTTTGATATTGATATTAAAGTTTTTTATTACTTGGTCCAACGGATTTTTTGCGAGTTTTTTGTAAGTTATTTCATCTTCTAGAAAAGTATGCATGTGTGATATGTAGTCCGTTTTGTCCAGAACTACTAAACTATTGGATTTATCAGCCTTAGTAATGTGTAAGCTATTATCATTCGTCAATTCTTTTAAACTTTTTCTGTAGTGAGCGGGGAAGTTATTTTCATGATAGGCATGCGTAGCACTATATGTCATGCCTTTATCACCTCTCCTTTCAAACTTATATTTGGAATTTTTTGAAAGACAACACCTCCCGAATATCCCACTTGTCCACTTAAAATGGTACAGATATGTAGATGACATCTTAGTCGTCTTACCTGTTGTTATCGATGTAAAAGGGCTGTTGCCTTGTATAATAAGGCGCCCTATGAGGTAATGTTAGACTTGCGATAATCTTACGCTAAGTCGGTTGGTTATGCACTTCCATACTCATTGGAGTGTCTTGGGGTTTGATGATAACTTTCAAAGTGGTTAGGACGACGATGTGTTAAACTCATGATGATATCTTCTTTCTGATGTGAGGTTTCTAGTAGAAAACACGATATATAAAAAATACATATATTCTTCTGAGATTACATGATGAATATCAGATAGGATTATACAGGTCTTCTAATGACGATGGCTTGATCGCTTTTGCCAATGATGATGGCTAATTCCACTCTGACTACCATCTCTGTTACAAATCATAAAGGAAGCAGACAGTAGCTCGAACATATGAACATACATACAGATGACATTACAAGTCACGTAGGCCGTTTGAATTACAGGTCGCGGTAGTTGTCTCAAGCAGGAAGCTTGGACTAATGTTTTCAAAACAAATGAAGGACCACAGGTGACGGCATGTCATCTTAGCCAACTTTATTGTATACGTCATCTTAGCATACTTTATTGTCTCTGGTCTGATCACATTCCTGCAAGCAATCTGGTTGACCTCTTTAGTTTTAGTTTTTTTTATAAATATGGAATAACATTCCATATTTTTATTATGTAATACTTACAGATGTAAATGATTTATTGTCTAAATTGAATAATTTAGTGCCATCCATAAAATTCACTGTTGAAATTGAAAATAACAATGTCATCCCTTTCTTAGATGTATTAATACATAGAGAATCTTTCCAATGTAAATTCAGTATTTATAGAAAACCCACAAATAATTTAACATATGTACATTTTTATTCTGGTCACCATCTTAATATTAAAATTAAAATTTTTCTTCTATGTTCCTACGTGTTTTGCGTATCACGAGTCCACAATATCTGGACCAAGAAATAAAATACATAAAAAAGATAGGAAACGATCTCTGCTACCCACCTCATATAATTGATTTATGTTATCAAAAAGCTCACAAAAAGTTTTATAGTGTTGCTAGTAATGACAAAGAAATGCCTAAAAATGTACTTAGCTTGCCTTACGTTCGTGGATTTGAAACCAAAAATCAATATTTAAATTGTTTAATGTTAATGTAGTGTTCTCTTATAAAAATACCATTAAAGATATGCTAATTAAGAATAGTCCTGAAACAAATAACAACATTGTTTACAAAATTCCTTGTAAGGATTGCCCTTCTTTTTACGATGGACAGTCAAGGTAAAAAATTTTAAAAAATGTGTATGTATTAAGCAGCATATGTATTCAGTTAGAACAGCCCAGACTTCAAACGAACTGTTTATCAATCTGAGTGAAAAATTCTCATTGTATTAATTTGGGATGGATACCTCTGTAATTGCTAGATCTAATGATTATGTTTCAAGAAATTTACAGGAATCAGCAATTATACAAATCACTAATAAAAACAAACTAAATCTTAGTCTGGGATTGTACCATTTGACCTGTATATTTGTAAAATGGGTATATACATATATATATATATATATATATATATATATATATATATATATATATATATATATATATATATATATATATATATATATATATATATATATATATATATATATATATATAATATATATATATATATATATATATATATATATATATATATATGCTGTCTGATTCTTAATTCTAAGCCCTTGCTAATTTGCTTTCCCTGGGGCCATTTTTTACATTCCTTGGAGTGTGTTATTATAGGAAAAACGAGGTTGACATTAAAAGATTTTAACAATGATTTTATGGTTTCATAACCCTTAAAATAAGGCAAACTGAGAATGTTCTTAGAATTTTCTTTCTCCGTGTTACTTACACTCTAAAACTTTCTGTAGTCTTTATTATAGCAAAAATCTAATATATGTGAAGGATAACATAAATCTTTCCCTATTTTTCTTATGAATTCAATCTATTGATCCAAATATTGGGAGCTGACAATGCGCAATGCTCGTAAAAACATAGAAGAAAAAATTTATATTTTGATATTAAGAGTGTGGCCTGAATTGAAATGAACGTAAGTTAAGTTGTAGGTTGGTTTCCTATAAATACTGAATTTTCATTGAAATGGTTCTCTATGTATCAAAACATCTGAGAAAGGGAGGCATTTGTCTTTTTCCAATTCTAGAGTAAACTTAATCGATGTTACCTGGTTATTTAATTTAGGGAGTAAATCATTTACATCAATACCAGCAGGCAAAGCAGCTAAAATATCAACATATCTATACCACTTTAAAGGAATATAAATGATATTAGGTAGTGTTTTTCAAAGAATTCCATGTACAAGTTTGAGAGGAGTGGTGATAAAGGGTTGCCCATTGCCATGCCAAATATTTGTTGATAAAATTCACCATTAAATATAAACTTACATTCACAAATGCAAAACCAAGTAAGTGAAATAATGTAACTTACAGGTAGAGGTAATTCATGCTGAGTTAGTTCATTACTAAGATACTCTAAAATAGAGTCTATAGGGTCTTTAGTAAAAAGAGAACATACATCATATATAACGAATCTTTCAGTAGGCTAAAAAGTAATTATGTTTAATTTATCAACTAAATCTAGATTTTCATATAAATAACTCGTGGCCTGTTTCATTTAGATCTTTGTATTTGCCGCCCTGTATTATCCTTTAATTGTCTTGTCCCTGTTCTGAGCAGTTAAACTTAATCTTTTTGTTAAACTCTCAGTAAATTGTATCCATGTTTATGTTCGTTTGGGAAGGTTACTAATTCTCCAGGTGTATTGGAATCTAGGTCCTAATATCCTTATAATCCCAATATGTCACTTATATGACCCTTCCTTGCCCTCCCAGTTTCTCATGTATGTCAGTCAGCCTGCTAAGTAAAGGACATTGAGTCAAAAGATCTTGCAGCTGTCCAGTATTTTGCTTTCCTTTGGGGCTTAATACCTTTATATATATATATATATATATATATATATATATATATATATATATATATATATATATATATATATATATATATGTGTGTGTGTGTGTGTGTGTGGTGTGTGTGTATATATACATATATATATATATATATATATATATATATATATATATATATATATATATATATATATATATATATATATATATATATATATATATATTACGAGGTCAAAATGACACTCATTTAAAGAAACAAAAAAACCCCTAACTTGGTAACTGTGGCCTACCTTTCCATGTTGTATGCCATCTCTGAAGTTAGCTGAAAATCAAAGTATCAAACTAGGTTAATATAAACTCCTGCTGTTTACAAAAATATACTTTTTAATTCCCAAAATTAGCTAACATGAAAATGGAATAAAATGAGTTAAGAATAACCAAAAAAGAAATTTTAACTATCATATTCTTCCCATAATCATATTTAAGTAAGTACCCCCTTTTTCTCTTTCTGTCCAAACATTCATAGTTTATCAAAGTCAAAAACCCGTCGAGAAAACTTCGAATCCATCTGATGAAATAAAGAGACCATAATTATCTCACCATTAAACATCAAAGTTCGTCAATAAAATGTGTCACATCGCACTTCCCTTTCTCAAGAACTTAAGTAATTGTTGCTTCAAATGTTAACTTTTCCAAAGTTAACATTTTTCGAAAACCCTGTTGTCCACTTTGACGATGGCCGTTTCCAATTTCCTCTTTCCCAATTACATACCCAGCGATTATAAGTCATTTTCTGTGACATGCATAACGAACTCACACCACTAATCGACATACATACTCGAGAACTTTGGAATGCGTCAATGACCTCAATTGTGCAAGTTTCCTTTTTTTTTTTTTTTTTTTTTTTTTTATCTTAGCATCTTCGAGGTATCCAGCATTTTGCATGTCTCTAACCGGCAAGAGCTAATGTTATCAACCCGACTATTTAATATTATATATTGCTATCAGTGTCTTTTAAGAGATATATATATATATATATATATATATATATATATATATATATATATATATATATATGTATGTATGTATGTATGTATGTATGTATGTATGTATGTGTGTGTGTGTATACATGTGTGTTAGTGTATGCAATAATGAAAGCTTTTACTTATTTCCGTTTATTTCACAGGTAATCGAAGGCTTTCTGGAAAATTTTCCGTACTATGCTTCTATCAGAAAATTTTCAATAAATAATTTAGGTAACAATAAAAAGTTTTAAATTTGGGTTAATCATGTGTTATTATTTATTTGCAAAATACACCAAAAAAACACCTTTAGTGTGTGCTATTTTATTGTTGTTTCGCGTCTTATATAGATTTCCATTTTAGAATTGCGAATTTAAACTGTCTTTGATGAAAGTAACTGGCTTTTTCTCAAATGGCCAGATGCTCCTGTGAAAAATAGTATATTTCTTTGTCTCATTCACAAAGGAGATTTTTGATCAAAACCATATTGTCAAAGTTTTGAAAAGGCAACCATATTAACATAAAAACTTCGGTGACGATGGTTATTGTATTTCATAGGTGCCAAACATAAGGCTTGATGATTTTGTTTGTTTTGCAAATATCCCTTGATTTCTATGCTCTGTTAATTATCAATTATTAGCCAAAATAATTCCGAATTCTTTATTGCTTTACAAGCTATATTGTATTGTTTTTAATCTATATTTCTTATAGGGAACGTTTCAAATAAAGGATGAAAGATTGATCTTCCTTTTCTCAGACACAAGTAATATCCTTTTCCTGCACTTTCAAACGCTACCAAATGCCTCGCCTTCACTGATCCACAGCCTGGAATTTATCCCCCAGCAACTTACATTTGCGCTTTTAACTTCCCCTTCGACTTGCTCGATAAAACCTCACGTAAATTCGCTCGCATTGGAGTGTCTCTCCCCTCATTCCCTTGGTATCATCCCTAAGTTCTAAGCAAAAGGTTTGAAGAAGCACCCTTACATAGCGCGTCAATAAAGGGTCGGTGACCAGACCGGAAGCTAATAGTTCCGATATTCGGGAATTATTCTTTAGGATCGATGTCCCCTCGATACCTTTGTACATAACGAATACATCTGATGTATAAATTCATTAGCTAGATTTCTGGAATGTTCGGAGAGGGTATTTGAAACGGGTGAAAAACGGGGATTGTCACATTTCATGTGAG
>NC_061087.1:75299507-75317007 GCF_015104395.2 Macrobrachium nipponense
TTTGCCTTGACACATTAAAGGAGACACTAACCATAATCTCACTGTCTTTCCACTGACGTTCTACATCAGACAACAAACTTTGTTTTTTTGTACAAAGTGTTTGTTAAGAATAATGTAATGTTATCCCGTTTGCTGCTGGTTAGCACTTTCACGAATAAGAGACAGATGCTGTAGCTGAATTTCTGAGTGACAATGCATCAAGGCTGGAGTCATATTTCAAGCGTACACCTTTTCACTTGTGCCAGAGCGGGGATAGCCTCAACCCTATGCTCCTTTAAGTGTTTAAATTCTTATGTCTTCCTCAAGTTTTGCAATATACAAAAATAAGCAACTTAATGTTTTGCAACTTGACGATTCCTTGCATTGTCGTAACCTTTTAACTTTAATATCTGTACCGGATATATAAAAACTGCTAATATTATTATATTAACACTAAAAATATATTTTGTAATATTTTGATATGCCATCAATAGAACTAGATATAACAATTATCAAATCAGTATTGCATTTGAACTCTTATTTCTAGCTCTTACCTTCTTACAATCCTTCGAAGGTAAGGTCTCTCAATTCATTTTCATTACTTCCTCAAGCCTGGAGCTACTTATAGAATGAGTGACAGTCCCACTTGTTTCAGAATCTAAATAAAAACTAAAATTTTTGTCTTCATTCTTCACCGTTCAATATAAGATAAAAACGTTGGCCGTCGCGACTGGATGGACCAGATATATGGACAGGAACTTTTAATCAAACGTCAGTAATGATCCTTTGGCTCTGCCTATCTGTAAATGGACTATCAGATGAAGATTGCTGATATAGTATTTCACCTCTTCGCTACGGTCAGCGTAACATCTGCCAGTGACAATGTACATTGTAGGAAACATCGAACGCCTTGTTTAAATGTACATAGAGAATTGATTGATTTTGCAGAGACATGGCCAGCAGACATACGACTTTGTCTTCATGTCCTAGTCTCTCCCCATAAACAAGATAACAATCACTACACACTCATACACAAACATATATATATATAATATATATATATATATATATATATATATATATTATATATATTATTATATAGTAAGGTATATATATATATATTATATATATATATATTTATATATATATATATATATATATATATATATATTATATTATATATTATATATTTAATATATATATAGAATATATATATATATAATATAATATCAATATACACACTCACATAAGGAAGAACAGGAATAGCCAGAGGTACGTGGTAATATTGCAGACATTATCATTTATAGAATGATACAAAAAATAAACGGAAAAAGTAAAAAGAAATTATAGATACTGACTATATCTAAAGATATCAAAACAGCTATAATTGACGCGTTTAAATACATAACATAAAGTAGGATAAGGAACATAAAAACATAAGTTAAATGCAAATCACAAGTGACAAAAGCGCAATCACAATCATAGTTTTGATTTCCAGTAAACTTAGGTTTTTATGTTCCTTTTTTAATTTATGTTTTGTATTTTAAAGTGTCAATCATAAATGTTTTAATATTTTTAGACATGGTCAATCAATATAGTGTTCTTACTGTTTCCGTTTATTTACCGTCTCATTCTATAGATAAGTGACCCTGATGATGGAAAAAGATGTGTATTCCCGAAAGCTCGGCTGTGCCTCTGTTTTATTCTAAAGAGAAAACGGTAATGGCTGGAATATTACCATGCGTTTCTGGCTATATATATATATATATATATATATATATATATATATATATATATATATATATATATATTATTATATATATATATATATATATATATATATATATATATATATATATATATATATATATATATATATATATATATATATATATATTATATATATAATATATATATTATATATATATATATATATATATATATATATATATATATATATATATATATATATGTATATATATACTTGGGATGTCCGTAATATAAGGTTCATAAGGAGTTGCAATTGCAAGAAACGCTATTATGCGAGATCCGGCAACACTGGCATGTAGCTTGGTTCCCCCTCTCCCAGTCCCCCCCCTCCCCCTCCCCCTGGGCGATCTGTCTGCAACGCTCAGCCTTGGCTTGTCAGCCGATAGAGATGGAACTCCCACTCCCTTATCCTGCCAGGTGCGAATTACGCTCTGTGATTCGTTTTTTGTGTGCAAAAAACACTGCACTGGTGGACATTCATTCCCAACTGTGTGAAGTCTACGGAGAAAAGTGTATGAGCGTACAACACGTGCGGTAATGGAGTAGAGAATTCAAAGACGGGCGTACAGACGTCCATAACGCATTTCAGAACCAGAGAGGAGCTGAAAGAAGAGGTTTTGAGCTACCTTCGCTGAGCGTCGGGAGGTTCGGTACGATTCATGCATAAGGAAGATGGCACACTGCATGCAAAAATGCATTGATCTCAATGGCGATTAAGTCAAAGAATAGTACAAAGTCTAAGATTCCCTAAAATGTATTATTCAGTGCCAATAATCATATTTTATTGTGATAAATCTTTGGGAACCTTTTTTACGGACAACCCTCTTATTTATATATAAATATATATATATATATATATATATATATATATATATATATATATATATATATATATATGTATGTATAGTATATATATATATATATATATATATATATATATATATATATAGTATATATAGTATATATATATATATATGTATGTATATATATATATATATATATATATATATATATATATATATATATTATATATATATATATATATATATATATATATATATATATATATAATATATCAGGCTTCATTTCTCATAAAATAAACTGGAATGAATTCTACACATAGAAGTTATACTAGTTATAATACATCAACTAAAAGAGTAAATTAAAAAAAATATAGGTTTAATACATGTACGTTTAACAATATTAAACGTATGCTAAACCCCACCATATGCCAAAAACAAAATTACCACTGCTCATCAGAATGTTAGTTAGGTTTTTATTTATTATTTTCCTTTTGTCTTCATTTTGCCTAAAAAGCTTACCACTGCTTTGCGTTTTTATCTTATTAAATGTTGGTATACGAAGATGAAGGCAATAATGGGAAACGCTAAATCGCGATGCCAAGTTAAACAACCTTTTGATACTATTATTAATACAATCTCTCAAATTGGAAATGTTAGATATATTTATTCTAAAAACAAGGGATACACAATAAAAGGATGTGCAAAAACTCTAGAAAAGAAGGCATTTCACATCTGCTGTGATTTCTGAGAAGTTTTGCAGTAACATATTTGCTCGAATGTGCAAATCCCTGCACATGTTTGCAAAATGATCGCCATCATTGATAATAGAGGTCAGGGTGAAACCCAAATACCAATAATGTTAATATAATTCTATGGCTTTTCATTGTTCTTGCAATTGCTGAAGTATTTACATTTAACTTCACAGAATTTATGTATTTAGAGCACTCATCAGCCAGGCACAGCAAACCACTCATGATGGACAAAAAGCAACAATACCATCAGCACAAATGATGTGGGTGACAATCTCGCTACTCAGGACGCAGCCAATTTTGTGACTACGTGCTTAGCTTTTGCGATAAGCTGAAAGGATGGAGTGATATCACAGAGCCCGGTATATCAGTACCCAATTTTACATTCATTATTTGAGTCAAATACACGCACACATACATACAAACATGCATACATACATATACACATACATACAAACATACATACATACACGCACACACACTGACATATATATATATATATATATATATATATATATATATATATATATATATATATAATGTATGTATATATATATATAGATATATATATATATATACCTATATTATATATATATCAATTCAAGCTACAAATGTCCTTTAATATCTAAATTCACTACATATATGAAAATATATCATTTGGGAGGTAAAGTGAATTTAGATATTAAAGGACATTTGTAGCTTGAATTGATATATAAATGGATCACGGTTCGATGTGATAATTATTCATATATATATATATATATATATATATTACATATATATATATATATATATATATATATATATATATATATATATATATATTAGTATAATATATATATATATATATATATATATATAACTTGATCACGAAATATATAAAACGTGATGCTATGTATAAATAAAGGTAATGTCACAGACGCAAATGAAAAGACTAGTCCTGCCGAGATCTTTTGGTCTTAACGACCCTTTACGTAAGGCAAGACTGATCAGAACAAAGAGAAACGCAGTAGAGGTAAGTATACCAACGGACAACACAGGATGAACAAAAGGTCTAATTCACTTTAAAGAAACGAAAAAAACTCCCTAGGCCTAGATAAAAGATTTAGAAGCAGCCACCACACGTGGTCACAGGTAATTCAGTCAGATGAAAATACATTTTAAAAACAAGGAGGCATATACGGCTGGACAGCACAAGTTAAGTAAATTCGCGAAGGATAGATTAAGGATTTAGGATGGGTGCCATTGAAGGCAATTTAATTCGAAAAACAATACACTTTGTTTTAGTAACATCTAATTTACAAAAATGTTCAAACAATGAGTGAGATCGAACTATAAAAATAAATATAGCAAGCAAGAGAGAGGGAGAGAGAAAGATAATAACAATTAAAAACATGTGGGACTAATTTATTGGTAGTTAATTCATTTAGTTTAACGTCCTCATAAACATTTTACAAATATATGGTCCAAATGGTACAATCCCAGGCTACGTTGTAGGTTTTTTTTATTAGTGATTTGTATAATTATTAATGCCAGCAAATTTCTTGAAACATGATCATTAGACCTAACAGTTTGTAGAGCTAATGCACCATTTCATACAATGAGATTTTTCACTCAGATGGATAAATATGCATTTTAGATGGGTTGTTCTAACTGAATACATATGCTGCTTAATTCGTAAATCTAAATGTTTGCTTGATTGACCGACATAAAAATTGGGCAATCCTTACAAGGAATTTTGTAAATGATGTTTTTGTTTGTTACGGGACTATTCTTAAGTAGCATACCTTTATAGCTATGTTATAAGAGAACACAATAATAATAATTAAAAATTCAAATATTGATTTTATGGTTTCAAATCCACAAAAGTAAGGAAAACTAAGTACTTTTTATTTTTAGGGATTTCTTTTTCATTACTAACAACCCTATAAAACTTTATGTTAGCTTTTTGATAACATAAATCAATTTATATGAGGTGGGTAACAGAGATAATTCTTATCTTTTTTTATGTATTCTATTTTTAGGGGACAAGTGTGATATTCGGGAGGCGTTGTCTTTAAAAAAAATTACATATATAGATTTGATAGAGTGATAAGGGGTTACCCATGGCCATACCAACTATTTGTTGGTTATATTGTGACCAGTCTTGCCTTAAGTAAAGAGTTGTTAAGACCGAAAGATCTCGACAGTTTTCGTCTTTTTCATTTACCTCGACACACACACACACACACACACACACATATATATATATATATATATATATATATATATATATCTATATATATATATATATATATATATATATATATATACAGCCCATCCGCAATGATGCGGAGGGCCAATACCTTCGATGAGAGAAAATGGGAAAAGTTTGCTTACCAAATCTATTTCTATAATCATTGTGATATTTATTGTCATCGTTTCTTTCATAGACCATTCTCGAAACCTATTGTAGTCCATCACTTGACAGGATCAGATGGGGGGCTCATGTATTAATTAAGGAAAATCTAGTACTAAAGCTCGAACCAGTATCCCCTTAACAGTGTATCAGGGAGTAAGGTAAAAGTTCTGAGCTTTTATCTTTCCCGATATTGTATTTGTTTAGAATTGGTTGGCCTATAAATGCATACCATTTACTTTTACATCAAGAAAATCAGAGTTTAAATGAATGGTTAATTTAACCCTACCTCATTTAGATCACATTTTTTTTCGTTAGCCTAATAAAACTCTCAAAAGATTTTTTTTTTAATCACAGCTTTTACAAAGCTTGCCTTTTCATTCTTTTATATTATTTACCATATCCCTGCCCCGATCTATCTCTTGAAAACGTATTATAGCCTGTAACAACAATTCCGTTGCATTCAGCAATCTCCCAAGACGAAACAATGTAGCCTTAGTCCGTTTGCAATAGTTGTCATTCTCTCTCTCTCTCTCTCTCTCTCTCTCTCTCTCTCTCTCTCTCTCTCTCGCAACTTCACCAGCAAATATTTTTGGTAGACTACACAGCTTGTACTGGCAGCCATATGTTTCGAGCTAAGATGTATGTCATAAATGGTAATATGAATATAGTTAGCTTGTGACGATGAAAGGCAATTTCGATATATCATCTAAACCGGCGCCGAATTTGAAACCAAACCCTTGCTCGTATTAAAAAATCTATTTCTGATGCGTATGTCAGAGCAGTACTTGTTCGGAATCGTCCGTGATTAGAACGCGTTATTAATTTACGTGTGAGGGAACAATGGTAAAACGACAGGGAAAAGTGACTTAATTTTAGCAAAAGATCAATGGGACCCCTAAATTCGCAACGGAGCTCTCATGACTAATAACTGGGAAATTACAATAGACATAAGGCATCTCTGATCCACATGATACCAGAGAATCTATCAGCGCAATTAATTGGTTAGTTTTTGACAAAAATTTACTCGTATTCATGATGCTCATTCCCATGGACATCTTCAAATTTTCTCAGAGTAACTTCAAAGATTTAAATCTAACAAACATCCTGGTATAGAAATAAATATCATAGATTAAGAGTAACTTTTTGCTAAAATCTAACCAAAACTGTTTGTTGGTCTTTCCATATTTTCTAATCTTTTTGCGAGTTTTTACCTAATGAGATTTTCATATTAGTTTATAAGGCATATATATGTAACTGATAATCTGATAATGTTTAAAACGAATTTTATAGGAAAACAACGTGTGTTGCTTGCTACGTATTTCTGCTTCCTATTCCATATATATATATATATATATATATTATATATATGTATATATATATATATATATATATATATATATATAGTATATATAGGATATATATATATATATATATATATATATATATATATATATATATATATATATGATATATATATATATATATATATATATATATATATATATATATATATATATATATATATATATATATATATATATATATCTATATATATATATATATATATATATATATATATATATATATACATATATATATATATATATCATATATATATATATATGATAGTATATATATATATATATATATATATATATATATATATCATATATATATATATATATATATATATATATATATATATATATATATATATATATATGTATATATAAAGTCCAGAGGAGTCCATGATACTATATTTAAAAGGCCAAGTTTATTATATGAGACGTTTCGCACAACTGTGTGCATCATCAGTCTGTGAATAAAATACAAAGACATATTAAAATCATATAAAGTTAAAAGGAATTCACAATTTTAAAAATAAGTCAAAAAAAAGATTAAAAAGAGCAGTAAATAAAAAGAGAGACTACTAAAAACACAACCGTCCATGATCAGAGGTGAAGATGGAATGAGTTACAGTGGCAGAGAGAAGCGACGACAACTATGCCAGGTACAGAGGTGACGAGGACAAATTACCGTTTAATGAGGGCACCAGTCTTTTAATATATAACGACTTCAAAGCGTTGTTATTTGGTCAGGATGTTTTTACATAATCAATTATTGTAAAATGTTCTTTTTTAATTTCAGTCTTGCATATTATTGAGTGGTTTCTGATATTGGAAAATTCTGGTTGTTTTATCCTTTGACCTGTACGGAAGCTAAAGCCCAAATGGCTACAATATCTGACCCTCAGCAAACCTCCGAGTCGATCCAACGTAAGAGCCGGACATCCAGGGCATGTGAATTTATAAATAACGTTGGATCTCATGAAGGGCTGAAGGCGATCTTTAAAGTTAAAAAACGATCGAATAGTGCAAGGATTACTCGACACAAGCCTGACTTTAAGACACGGAATTTCCTGTTCAATATACGAGTGAGGTTTAAGATAAATTTTGATCTGAAAAATACGGAACAGTAGCATAAAATATTTTCTTCGGTACATCAAAAGTAGTTGTTGATGGATGCAAGAATTTGTTAAGTACCTTGTTGGTAATTTTATGTACTAAATCTTGTGGAAATAAATTGGGCTTTGAAAAGTTTGCCAAGAAAGACATTTCATTGTGAAATAAAAATTGCCATGAGGAAGAATATTTGAGAGCTCTATTAATCAGCGTATAGATGGTGTTGAGTTTAAATGAGTATTGGCAAGAGCTATAAAAAGTGATTGGGTTAAACCCGTATAAGTTCGTTTTCTGTATACGCCGTGGTGAATTCCGAGTTATTTCTCGTTACCTTAATGTTCAAGATATGGAAGGCTGCCCTCGCTCTCTACCTCCATAGTAAAATTAATCTGAGAATGAGCGTTATTAATGAATTCTAAAAACAAGGAGCACTGCCATGAATGTCTAAATAAGCAAAAGTATCATCCACATATCTTCGATATAAAAATGGTTTAAAATTAGGGTCACAACCGTTTAAAAGTTTTGATTCTAAATCAGACATAAAAAAGTTAGCAAAAAAATAGGGCCTAAAGGAGACCTCATAGCAACTCCATCGACCTGCGAGTAGAGTTGTTTATTAAAAATGAACATCGAATCTTGCACAGCAAGATCGAGAAACTGTTTAAAAGTCAACCGGTCAAAACCATGAAATGTTGTATCATCATCAATAAAAATTTTGTCAAGTATAATATTAATAGTATCATTTAGTGGAACATTTGTAAAGAGGGACTCAACGTCGAAGCTGACCATGTAATAGTCCCCATCTTGCTTAGTGATTAATTGCTGAATTCATAGCCGTTTCTTAAGGAATACTCATTGTTACTTAATTCAGACAGTAATCCAGCTAAAAATTTAGAGATAGAGAAAGAGGGGCTATTATATGCAGCCATAATTGGTCTAAGTGGCAAGTCAGGCTTATGTATTTTTGGTTGTCCATATAGTATGCTAAATGACGAACCAGTAACAAACAGTTGTTGATAGATAGTTTCATTTATAATGTTGTCATTTTTAATTTTTCTAAGAAATCTGTTGATCTTACTCTTCCTCTTATATATATCAAGAAATGTTGGTTCACCATGAGACTTAAACTTCGTAAAGTCAGATAAGATATTTTCCATTTTCCTGACATAATCATTTTTGTTCAAAATAACAACTCCCTTGCCTTTTATCAGGTTTACATATAACAATATCTTCTCTCTCTTTAAGTTTCAACAGTATTTTCAAATCATTTGGTCTAAAAAATGGTGTCCAGTTAATCTTAAAACTAACTGGACACCATTTTTTTTAGACCAAATGATTTTGAAAATACTGTTGAAACTTAAAGAGAGAGAAGATATTGTTATATGTAAACCTGATAAAGGCAAGGAGTTGTTATTTTTGAACAAATGATTATGTCAGGAAAATGGAAAATATCTTATCTGACTGTACGAAGTTTAAGTCTCATGGTGAACCAACATTTCTTGATATATATAAGAGAAGAATAAGATCAACAGATTTCTTAGAAAAATTAAAAATGACAACATTATAAATGAAACTATCTATCAACAACTGTTTGTTACTGGTTCGTCATTTAGCATACTATATGGACAACCAAAAATACATAAGCTGACTTGCCACTTAGACCAATTATGGCTGCATATAATAGCCCCTCTTTCTCTATCTCTAAATTTTTAGCTGGCTTACTGTCTGAATTAAGTAACAATGAGTATTCCTTAAGAAAGCGGCTATGAATTCCAGCAATTAATCACTAAGCAAGATGGGACTATTACATGGTCAGCTTCGACGTTGAGTCCCTCTTTACAAATGTTCCACTAAATGATAACTATTATATTATACTTGACAAATTTTTATTTTTATTGGATGATGATACACATTTCATGGTTTTTTTTGACCGGTTGACTTTTAAACAGTTTCCTCGATCTTGCTGTGCGAAGATTCGATGTTCATTTTTAATAAACAACTCTACTCGCAGGTCGATGGAGTTGCTATGGGGGTCTCCTTTAGGCCCATATTTTTGCTAACTTTTTTATGTCTGATTTAGAATCAAAACTTTTTTAACGGTTGTGACCCTAATTTTAAACCATTTTTTATATCGAAGATATGTGGATGATACTTTTGCTTTATTTAGACATTCATGGCAGTGCTCTTGTTTTTTATTTTAGAATTCATTAATAACGCTCATTCTCAGATTAATTTTACTATGGAGGTAGAGAGCGAGGGCAGCCTTCCATATCTTGATATTAAGGTAACGAGAAATAACTCGGAATTCACCACGGCAGTATACAGAACGAACTATACGGGTTTAACCAATACTTTTATAGCTCTTGCCAATACTCATTTAAACTCAACACCATCTATACGCTGATTAATAGAGCTCTCAAATATTCTTCCTCATGGCAAATCTTTCACTGAAATGTCTTTCTTGGCAAACTTTTTCAAAGCCCAATTCATTTCCACAAGATTTAGTACATAAAATTACCAACAAGGTACTTAACAAATTCTTGCATCCATCAACAAACTACTTTTGATGTACCGAAGAAAATATTTTATGCTACTGTTCCGTATTTTTCAGATTCAAAATTTATCTTAAACCTCACTCGTATAATTGAACAGGAAATTCCGTGTCTTAAAGTCAGGCTTGTGTCGAGTAATCCTTGCACTATTCGATCGTTTTTTAACTTTAAAGATCGCCTTCAGCCCTTCATGAGATCCAACGTTATTTATAAATTCACATGCCCTGGATGTCCGGGCTCTTACGTTGGATCGACTCGGAGGTTGCTGAGGTCAGATATTGTAGCCATTTGGGCTTTAGCTTCCGTACAGGTCAAAGGATAAAACAACCAGAATTTTCCAATATCAGGAAACCACTCTAATAATATGCAAGACTGAAATTAAAAAAGAACATTTTACAATAATTGATTATGTAAAAACATCCTGACCAACTAACAACGCTTGAGTCGTTATATATTAAAAGACTGGTGCCCTCATTAAACGGTAATTTGTCCTCGTCACCTCTGTACCTGGCATAGTTGTCGTCGCTTCTCTCTGCCAACTGTAACTCATTCCATCTTCACCTCTGATCATGGACGGTTGGTGTTTTTAGTAGTCTCTTTTTATTTACTGCTCTTTTTAATCTTTTTTTGACTTATTTTTTAAAATGTGAATTCCTTTTAACTTATATGATTTTAATATGTCTTTGTATTTTATTCACAAGACTGATGATGCACAGTTGTGCGAAACGTCTCATATATAATAAACTTGGCCTTTTAAATAGTAGTATCATGGACTCCTTCTGGACTTTTTATAATTGAATGCTGAAGCACCGTATATATATATATATATATATATATATATATATATATATATATATATATATATGTACATATATAAATATATGTGTATATATATATCTATATATATATATATGTGTGTGTGTGTGTGTGTGTGTGTGTGTGTGTGTGTGTGTGTGTGTGTGTGTGTGTTTGTGTGTGGGTGTGACATGTGAAGAGTCTGTATGTGGGATGATTTATGATTTATTGGGAATGTTATGTGAGCCGTCATGAAAATTCATGACTTCAGTTGCTATAAATATTTGCGATCATAATAAATATGTTATGGCTATAAATGAACTCAAAGCAATTTAGTTTTAACGTATGTTAATTAATATTCCATAATGAGTTACGCATGTAAATGACAGCATGCTCTATTATTAAAGTAACTAATTTCATTTAGGCTAAAAATATGTATATAGGGTAATATGATATCGATTATAAATTAAATTTTAGAACTATTTATTATTAATGCTGAATCATGGAGGAGATTCGATGCGGCAACCTTACCCAACCTCAGCTGCTTCATATAATAAATAGGTAGACTACAGCTGAACCCACGACCCTTTCAGACTCGTGAAAATATGATGAGATTGTGCTGTCACAATGTAGCCTGAAATTGCAGAGAAACTGAGGACATTACTTTGATAACAATAAGATCCCTAAGTACTATACTCCGTTTTTTTCCATCTGTCCATCGGCCTGTGGTGTTTGTGCATGGTAACACTGCGTCCCGGACTTTAAATAGTTACGCTATGGGTAAGTATTAGGTAAATAAAAGGATATCTTGGTGTACATTTGCAACTGAAAAGTGTTTTCAATAATTTACTGTATGCGAATTACACCGTTAATATTCGAAATAGGGTGTTTATTTAAAGCCCGGGACGCAGTGTTACCGTGCGCAAACACCACAGGCGGATGGACAGATAAAAAAAAAAACAGAGTATAGAGATGGAAATGTTATAATTCCGCTAAAATAACAAGGTTTTTTTTCTATATAATTAGCTTTGGCAATATAATTTATGGAGATTCTCTGAGCCACTGTGCTAAAAAAATTATTAGGAAAGGTATTCGAAAAGAAATTTTTTTAATGGTTTTAATTTAATCTTCGGTATATCAGAAATTATTAACTATTCTTCGGTAGCAGGATATTAGGTCGAGCAGTAGTTTAGGGAATTTGCATTTAAAAGGCAAATTTATTTGGATTATGTCAGCTGCGCAATGTTTGAATATATGTGTGTATATATATATATATATATATATATATATATATATATATATATATATATATATATATATATATATAAAGCCTTTAAAAAAAACCATTGATATACAAATACCTTGTACAACTTTAAGCTTAAGGGGTTGAAAATAATTTGAAAGAATCCCCAAAAGTGTGCCTTTTAAAATGCAATAGTTTGCAAAGCCACTGCTCAAGCTATGTCCTGCTCCGAAAGACTAGTTAATAATTTATTTCAGATATACCGAAGATGTAATTAGAAACATTTCTTTAAAGTAGATATATCCTATACAGACAACGCACTCGTGAAGATTTAACACTACACATGATAAACAAACGAAAATTAAGATTTCAGCAACACACACACACGCACACACACACACACACACACACACACATAATATATATATATATATATATATATATATATATATATATATATATATATATATATATATATATATATATATATATATATATATTATATATATATACATACATACATATGTCGTGTATGTATTTGGGCGCATATGTGTGTGTACGTATATGAATATGCTGAAGTATCTTAATAGTAAAATCATGAGCGAAAATCCGTATTTATCGAATTCTATTATTGTGCTTCAGCCAAATGATAAAGGCCTTTTATTCGCAATGGTGTTTTGTCACTTCATGCTACCTTTGTTATAAAATGAACACTATTAGAATCAGCTTTTACAATAAAATGAATGGCATTCGTATCCACACCCAACAGTTCCAGTTTCATATATATATATATATATATATATATATATATATATATATATATATATATATATATATATATATATATATATCTATATATAGATATATATATATATATATATATATATTATATATATCATATATATATATATATATATTATATATATATATATCTATATATATATCTATATATATATGATATATCTATATATATATATATATATATATATATATATATATATATATATATATATATATATATATATATATATATATATATATGTATATATATATATATATATATACTATAATATATATATATATATAGATATATATATATATATATATATATATATATATATATATATATATATATATATATATATATATATATATATATATATATATATATATATAAAATACATGCCATTAACTGCCAGATATAGTTACAAGATCATTTTCTGTTGTAAAATGAAAACAATTCGTGACTACCTCCGCTGTGTGTTGAACTCAAAGATTATCATGAAAAAGTTCCAAATTTAATGTGCCCGAAAATTCAATTAAAACGGGCCTTATTGTTCAGGTTTGTGGTGAATTTATTGGAGTAGATGTTTCGTATAGAAGTTTTGTGACAAACTATTGGCTTCGGTGGCTATTAGTAGTAATATTCGTATACGCAAAGAAAACCTTTATGTAAAAAGACTGTGTCCGCAGATATTTTAAAAATGTTTTGGTGTTCGGGATTTATACCGGTTCTCTTGCTTGTTATTTTCCATTTTTTCTGTAAGCACAAAAAAATATAAATAAATAATAATAAAAATAATTTAACAGTAGCATTCGTCTCTCTCTCTCTCTCTCTCTCTCTCTCTCTCTCTCTCTCTCTCTCTCTCTCTCTCTCTCTCTCTCTCTCTCTGTTCATCAATGTCTTACCAACAGTAAAGAACACCAGTAGCACATACAAACACATGCACTAAAAAATACTGAATTTTGCTGTAAGCGAAAGTATCGATACGACTAGCTGTCGGCAGTGAAGATTATACTGGCCACCATTTTCTTAGGATAAAAGCACCCATAAACCAGATATATACTGATGTCTCTTCACCAGTCTTTTTAAGGTGATATTTCTAATTGGCTTTTCAGTTAGCTACTTGATTTTCTTTTCACCAGTCAGCATTTTGTAGTATATTTATTCGACTATTCAAAAGTCTATACCTTGCAGCAAAACTAATCTTTCTTCACCAGTTTGTTTCATGTAACATTTTTTTTCAGGTATGTCTTGAAATTTAATTACAATTTCGTCAACAGTTTCCTTTATGCCTGGATTTAATATTTACTCACTAGTCTGCGTCATGCGATCTGTTTAATCATCAGATCATTAGTCTGTATTATGAAGTTTAACTAATTGTTTCTTCATCAGCATGCTTCGTGTTGTATATTTGAGGATGGGAGTTCAGTACGGTCCCATACGGTTCTAGAGATTCTTTGAGATATGGCCTTGGGTACCCACTGCAGAGTTAATCTTTTTATTGCTGTTAGGCGAAAAATTCTCACTTTAATTAACCTGATTGTTTTGATTTTCCCTGAGAAAATGGGACTGACAATTTGTCTTTATGTTAATTCTCTTCACATTACTTAGACTAACTTTTTCTTTTTAATTTACTAGTTTAACTATGTTGATTCTCCCTTGATTAATTGTTTAATTGTTTCGGTTTTTCTCCTGCCAAATAGCTACATTCTTCAGAATAGTCATGTTATGGTTTTTTCATAGTTAATATTTGATTTTTTTAGGCTGGTTGTTTTTGTGATTATTATTTAGGTAATCACTTTGTCTATTAGTAGGCTAATAGTCTAGTTTTCTTAAGGCAATTATTTGCTTTAATTCTTCTTAGGCCAACTACTTGAAGCTACCTTACACTAATTATTTATAACCTTCAAAGCTAATACTTTAAAATTACCTTAATGGTCATGACATCAAAAAAGTAATAGCTCTTGTAGATTTTAAAAGCACAACATAAAGATCTCGTATATTTGATTAAAAGTGAGGGACTGACTAGAAACTTTCCGCCATCCAAGAGAAGTGAAATATTTTTCACCCATAAAATGTGGAGCTAAGAATGATAGGTTGCCACGTAGATGATTGAATGGTGAAATTCTGACGAAAAGGGTCTCTCTCTCTCTCTCTCTCTCTCTCTCTCTCTCTCTCTCTCTCTCTCTCTCTCTCTCTCTCTCCTCGAGCAACGATCAAATAATTTTTTAAGATCCTTTCGGTCCCACGCGTAAGCGATTTGTACTACTAACCATAAACTATCTACTAATTTATCACCATTCACCAAAAAAATTGGAAAATCATCTTATTACGCTCATGAATTTTTCAAAAACTGCTTGGCTTTTGCTAAATATTCTCGTTAATTGATATGGTTTATTTCCAGAAAACAATATCCCTGAATTTAAAGAAAACATTTTTCCCTTAAAAACTGAAGAACGTCCTGTACTGGTACTTTTGTGAATAGGGAGTCTACGTCGAGGCTTAAAAGTTTTATGTTGTGAAGTGATATATGTGCTTCTCTGAATTTGTGACCTTCCCAAAACTCACAAAGACAATCTTCCATTCAGACCCATCGTTTCATGCGCTGGAGCTTTAAATTACAAAATTTCTAGAAGGTTAGCTGGCCTCCTTTCACCTTTTTTAGGCACTTTTTCTCCCAGTCACATTAAACACTCGGAAGATTTTTGTCACAAATTCAGAGAAGCACATATACCACTTCACAACATAAAACTTTTAAGCCTCGACTAAGACTCCCTATTCACAAAAGTACCAGTACAGGACGTTCTTCAGTTTTTAAGGGAAAAATTATTCCCTTATTCAGATCATTTCCCATTGGCACTTGACAAAATAATAAAGTTAGTTGAATTATGTGCTTCTAATAACGTATTTTCATTCGGGGAATCATTCTACAAGCAAAAATTCGGGTGTAGTATGGGTAGTCCTTTAAGTCCTGTTTTAGCCAATATGTACATGGAATACTTTGAAACTACAGTAATAAATGCAATAAAACTCAAAAACATGCTGTGGATGAGATACGTGGATGACATCCTAACATTTTGGGATAATAAGTTGGGTAATTTTAATGAATTCCTCTCAAAATTAAACGCATTAGTGCCCAGCATTAAATTTAAAGTTGAATGGGAAACAGACAACAAAATTCCTTTTCTTGATGTTTTAATAATCAGAGACACGACAGAATACAAATTTACCATATACAGAAAACCAACGTTCTCACTTTCATATATTCACTACTTCAGCTATCACGACATTACTATCAAGATAGGTGTAGCTAGCAACCTATTCTTAAGAGCCTTACGAATTTGTTCCCAGATTTCTCCTGGAAAAAGAATTTGAACTAATTCGCAAGCAACTTTCATCTTAAAGTATCCTGACCATATAATTGAGAAAGCAATTCAAAAAGCAAACGTAATTTTCTACCGACACCCTAAAGACAGACCAGAGAACACACCCAACAATAAAATAAAATTCCTCACCTGGAGACGATTAAAAGAATAACCTACACCCTTGGGAAATCCAACCCTTTTGCATTTACCTACCCAAATACCTTAGCCAAATCCCTGATTAACGTCCAACAAAAGACATCTCCCAAAATAAAGACTCTGGGGGTATATGAGATCCCATGCCAGGACTGTGACCAATCTTACATCGGATTTACAGGTAAATCACTTCCCAGAGATTAATACAACACAAACGGTCCAGTTAGGTATGGACAACAGAACTCGGCTATTTTCAACCATATAAATGAACATAACCATAGAATAAACTGGAATTTGTCACATATAATTTATAGCAGCAACTGCCGGTACAAGAGTCAAATGATGGAATCGGCCTTAATAAAAGAGAAGCAGGTAATGAACATCTCAAAAGGCGGGTGATCTCAGATGTCGTCGACGAAGTTTTCATTCAACCAACGCCTTAAG
>NC_061087.1:75319507-75324817 GCF_015104395.2 Macrobrachium nipponense
TTTATAAGAATTCTTCAATTCTGCTAGATTCCAGGTACATATTTTTCCTTTGCAATCCCTATCTGTCATTTATACGACACAAGAAACAGTTTTCCTCAGTCCGGTCAACATGATTTTTTTTCTTTTCGTGTGTGTATCTTTTTTTTTTTTAATCTGAAATTATAGTTTTTCCATATAATTTTTATTTCCATGTACAAGATTTTTCAGGTCAAACCGCACCATTTCGCTTTTTTTAGGTCCTTGTTTGTCTTAATTATTTGTGGGTTGATATATATTTTTCTAAGCCTTGAAATCTTATGTTTATCATTCATTTTCAACAGCTAATCTCTAATCATTGTCTCAACTGAATCTGGATACGTGATTCTAGATAATACTATGAAACCATCTCCACCTGTATCAGATACTGTGACAATCTCACAATATTTTTTTGTTGAATTTGTAAATATAAAACAACGCATCATTTAGATGGGATGGGATAATCTGGATCATTGCCAGCTAACCTGCTTAGTGCTAATTACCTGAATATGAATTGCAATACAATGGACGTGAATTTTTTGGGCATTAGTTGATCGCATCCATTTGAAAAATCATGAAATAGTGAATTTTCAGAAGCTTTCCATCTGAACATCTGCAAACAATGTAATTAGCAATGAACACCTGCATTTCATGGTAATCTACGTAAAGTACAAATTGCATTTGATGAAAATTAGTTTTCATGCATCTCTGAACGTGCTTTAATATCTGCAAATTACTAACAATTTGCTCTCTAAAGCAGACCAGTAATATCGTTAAAGGCATGCCCTTGAACTTATGTAACCTTTTTGTTTTTACAATTCCGGTTTTACATATAAATCGGTTGCTCTCTCTCTCTCTCTCTCTCTCTCTCTCTGTATATATATATATATATATATATATATATATATATATATATATATATATATATATATATATATATATATATATATATCCTTAAATTCACGGTAGTAATGTGAGTGAAAAATTCGGGACTTCGAACAAGTACTTTCATAGTATATTCTACTTTTTCAAGTTCACACTGAATAAAGTAGAAGTCGACAGACCTTTATATACAAAAACAGAAAGGGGGCGGAGTTACAGTATGTATATATAGGTGATCCGACCTCTAGCTTACTCGACATGCGTGCTAGAATCTACGGTGAAATAGACCATTGTTTCTCCATCAAAAATTAAAATAAATACGCTATATTTTATTAGAGATAATTGTTCTGTATTGTTTAACATGCACATTATTATTTCTTTACATTTTCATTTTAATAAGTAAATCATAAATAACCTATCCTAAAATTCCTGCATCTTTTACTCAACGAGAAACACCTTTTTCAGACCTTTTTGGGCTTTTCCATAGGGCTTTCCTACCCCCTAACAACATCAAAAACAAAGTAGTTTATAGGCTTACTCCCCTGGGAAGCGATAACTGAACTGGGCACGGAGTGCAAAAATCGTGGGTATACATTTTAGGCTGTTGCTCTTTAAGACTTTGTTGAATGTTTTTTTATATATATAAATCATTCCACAATTCCTCTAACATGCATCACGTGTTAAACTTTGATTTTACTCCAGTTGGTAATATATATCGTCCAAAATTTTTATCCGGCTATTTTTTTCCATTTATAACGAGTCTTTTTACTTTTATTATTTAATATACTACATAGAAATAAAGCTCAATCTGTGTATAGGTTAACAGCATCTCATACCTTACTGAGCTTAAAGAAAAACATATTAATTGACTAAAAATCTATTAATTACAGGTAAAGACCCTTACATACTCTCGTTCTCAAAAATACTTTCGCCAAAGAATAAGAGGTTACCATAAGTAACGTTTTGAATAGTTCTGAAAAAGAGCTTTGTATTTCATAAAGACCGATGCACAGAATGTAGAGACTGCCAGGGAAAATTCCTCGTGAAATGCCAAACAGCTTGAGTGCTTTCGGGAGAGGACAGAGAGGAGCCGAGTTAAAAATGAATCCCCTCTCGAAGGCAGCCTCGCCCTTGAAAGCGAATCCAACTGGTCGAGTACTTCAGCAAATATGAGACAGCTTTCCCAACTTCCCTCATAACTTAGTAAAAAGTAACAACCAAAATAGTCATGGGAATTCTGCATATCTCCGTCTTCGAACTTTACTAAATTGATTAAGATTGTTCTCTAATTTGACTATCTGTATAATTTCTTTATTATTTTTATTATTTTGCATATTGGCTGTATTGAAAGAGAAATAATTAAACTCCTATGATGTATGAAGCTTAAAAGACAAATGTGCTATATCAATATAGATTTCCATTGTGCAAAATTCCTTCTCTTTGCAAAAAAGATAGGCAATTGCTGGAAAACATGAATAGCCTATAACAGGTATTGAGTGTATTGGAAAATGTTTCATTATCCACCCTCAAATGAAATTAAAATTTCTTAAATATTCATGAAACACTAATTTAAGATTATTTCGCCAATTTAGGTTTTGTTTTTTTCAGTTTCTGTTGCATCCTCTTTCTTATCTCCCCTTACCAAGGAAATTTCTGTAAACAAAATATTAATGGATTTTCATTTTCCCAACAATTGTTGGGTTAAACTCTTGCATAATCATTATTAAAATCGAGGACTGCATTAAAAAGTTATAATGTAGTTAAGAAACTTTCGTCGATATTTTGGTATTTTTACTCCTTGAGTTTTCTGTTGTTGCTGTAAATGTTATGTATGTTTGCATTTACGCACCAGTCTGACTTACAGCATAAAGGGTAAAATAACATGAATTAAAAATGAGTTTATTAACTGAACTATACAGATCTGTACTCACTAAATACATTATATATCAGTGGTATATTTTGCAAAACTAATTTTAATCGTATGCTTTAACTGAGAGTTTATATATTCCTAATTACTGAGGAATCTCTTTCCGCAGATTATAGCATGTTGTGAACTTTGAGTTTTATATGTCTTAATATGTTACTAAATACGAAATGACACATTTTTTCCTTGGAAAAATAGGTTAAACTTGCAAAACAATATCACTGATAACACATGCAGGCAGCTGCCTACAAATCTTCCTTCGAACCAATATGCAATTCGCCTCGAATGTTAATCCTATTTTACGCAGCTCACACATCTAACATTAAAAACAACTGCAGACTGCCATACAGAAATGCTGGTAATACCATTTAAGTTATGAATTAAACTAGGATTTTGTATGGTTGATTGGTATGATCTAAACAAATTAAAAACCTTTCGATGTAAGGATTTGTCCTCTGCGCTAAATATTTTGTTATACCCTCCTATTTTTATGATAATCGGGGGATTTCTATGAAATCCCTAATATCTTTGGTCTCTTGGGTTTCATTGTGACCCTCAGTGGCTTGTACCAGACTTCCAAGATCTATTAGAATTTGTAATTATGCCTTATTTTACGTAGGATTGACGAAATTGGCTTATCCAATAAACCTGCTCAAGAAAAAGAATGTAATTGCAGAATATCAATTAACAAAAGAGGGAGGGAGATAGAACATTGAACTGCAGGGAAATAAAAGATTGGAATGCGGAATGCGATATTTTGTCATTTTCACGAGAGCACATAAGCACTTTACATAAAAGTTACTATCAAATTAAATTCCTCTAAATATGAAGGACTTTTCCTGGATTTTATATTAATATATGAGTTAAAAAATATCGTTCAAATGTTGTCGTTCTAATATGTTGTCATTCTAATAGTATACTGATAATGATTCCAGAAATCTTGATTTACACATTTACGGGCAGAGATAAATGCAGAAATAAAAGTTCATGGGGAAAAAGAGAAATAAATGAACCGCGAATATTGTCAAGCAGATTCGTTTTATCACTCCATAATTTCCTCTTACTGCCTCTGAGAAGAGAATCCCATATCTTTTTTCAGTGTTGTTTTCCTTTCCCGCTGTATTTCCATGGCATGGGAAAAACATTCCCAGTTCCATTTATTGCTTGCATTCTTCATTTTCTGCTACGAAAAACAAGTCCTATATAGTAGAGAGAGAGAGAGAGAGAGAGAGAGAGAGAGAGAGAGAGAGAGAGAGAGAGAGAGAGAGATTTTATATTCCTATCTTCCAGAAACATGATAATAAAGGTCTCCTTTCCACCTGACTTGTCGGGGAGTCTCTGACAGATCCAGCCAGAGGAGAATCTGTTTAGATGATTGATGATCATGTAATTAATTGTTTGATACTTGCAACCTGCAGAGTTTCTTATGGCTTCAAAGTGTCACTGAGTGAATGAATGATTGAATGGCTCAAATAGGCGTTACGTGTTGAATGTTATGTAATGTGCAATTTATCGACCATGGACAGATGCCTTTCTATCATAAACAAAAGCTTTCAAATAAACATAGTACTTACACCCTTGCAGTAAGGTCCGTGCATGTTTAAAACATAAAATGTTATTTAATTCTAGATATATGTATAGTTTATACTTATATAAAGAACATACGATTTATACATCTCCTTATATCTCTTAAAAAATTCACAGAAATCAATAATATTGTACTGAGGACGCTTTTTTTTAAAGATACAGATCCATTAGAAGGAAACGAAAATATTTTAGTACGTATGCAATCCAACATATACTGAAAAATTAATTGAATACAAGATTTATTTTTTACAAAAGGACAGACCGTTTTGTTGTCTTTTTTTATTTTCATCACCATCTGGTCAATTAGATTATGAACACACTATGATTATGTCGCAAACTTAAAATTCTGTAATGATCATGTAGTCATTGTTTTGAATATTATTTCCAACGGGATATCCTTTAGCTTATATGTTGTTTTTAACTGAAAGCGGGGGTTTTCTTTTATTTCAGCTTAAACTAGAACACTTTCTCTTTTATGGGTCTATGTTTGTATTGATTATGAGAAATGAGATTGTATATAGCAATAAAATCATAACAGAGACCGAACACAGTTCTGTTGGTCGTTAAGTCATAGGTGTATAATGTATATTCAAATGCAGACATCTAACCCTTTAATCACTTTCCATTTCAACTAAAACTGTTTCCGTGATACACCATAAAAGAGCGAAATCATCTCCACCAATATCAGACACAGAAAAATGTTCATGTTATTATTTTCTTTTTATTTGTAAAGGTAAAGCAACGCATCATTTAGATAGGATTCGGAGTGGGATAATCCATATCACTGCCAACTAATCTGCTTAGTACTAATTACCTGAATATGTATTGCAATACGTGGGCGTAGATTTTCTGGGTATTAGTTGATTCTATCCATTTGCAAAAATCACACAATATGGAATTTA
>NC_061087.1:75325317-75340317 GCF_015104395.2 Macrobrachium nipponense
GGTCAACGTTCACAAGTTCATGGGTCTTGTTCAAAGTGCCTCTGAGAAACTGGTTGTAGCCAGTAATATGAGGCGTTGCCGAGTGTCGAAGTGTGCATTCGTATGTGTGTGTGCACCTCTTCTATTCTTAATGGCATCCTTAGCCAAGTCTATGGGGAAGACTTGCATAGAGATCCGTGGGAGAAAGGCAAGATACCGGGAGAGCCCTGCGAAAGTTTATTTGTATTTAGTGCATAGTATTCTGGGCTGCAATGGGTGAGTGTTGAATTACTTTAGCCAAAAGGAATTGCCTGTTAATACATTGTAAGAATGTTTAATCTTTAAATTTGTCTTTAAACTTATGTGTCCTAACGAGTGTGTTTCTCGTGTCTTTGAAACAGACAATTCTGGTGAGGGAATTGAGTGCTCTGGCAAAGGGGGGACCGAGGGTCCCGTATGGGAGAATAGACAATTGGTGTGACTAATTACTTTTTTAGACATTTTAATGTTGGGGGGTTAACTGAGTTAAGTTAGTCTGTGAGACTTGGATTATTATCTTTTTATTGTTGAATAAGCATTTATTTTTTATATAACTTTGACTCTCATTTTGATTACCTGTCAGAATGGAGAGAGAGTGGAGAGAGAGAGAGGTCGCTTGGAGAGAGAGAGAGAGAGAGAGAGAGAGAGAGAGAGAGAGAGAGAGAGAGAGAGAGAGAGAGAGAGAGAGAGAGAGAGGGGGGCTGTGTGTATTAGTTTGCCTGATGCTCGGGGTTCCACATTTACCAAATAAATAACGAGATGAATATCTGCGTTAACATAAATATATATATATATATATATATATATATATATATATATATATATATATATATATGTATATATATATAATATATATAATAATATATATATATATATATATATATATATATATATATATATATATATGTGTGTGTGTGTGTGTGTGTGTGTGTGTGTGTGTGTGTGTGAGTGTGTGTGTGTGTGTGTGGTGTGCTGTCTGATTCTTAATTCTAATCCTTTGCTAATTTGCCCAAGATAAAAGGAGGGTCAGTCCATACATGGAATTTTATATATTATGGTGTTGCTTTACCTGGGGCCATTTTTTTAACATTCCTTTTAGTGTGTTATTATAGGAAAAACGAGGTCGACATTAAAAGATTTTAACAATGATTTTATGGTTTCATAACCCTTAAAATAAGGCAAGCTGAGAATATTCTTAGAATTCTCTTTCTCCGTGTTACTTACATTATAAAACTTTTTGTGGTCTTTATTATAGCAAATATCTAATATATGTGAAGGATAACATAATTTTTTTCCTATTTTTCTTATGAATTTAATCTATTGATCCAAATATTGGGAGCTGACAATGCGCAATGCTCGTAAAAACATAGACGAAAAAATTTAAATTTTGATATTAAGAGTGTGGCCTGAATTGAAATGAACGAAAGTTAAGTTGTAGGTTGGTTTCCTATAAATACTGAATTTTCATTGAAATGGTTCTCTATGTATCAAAACATCCCAGAAAGGGAGGCATTTGTTTTTTTCCAATTCTAGAGTAAACTTAATCGATATTACCTGGTTATTTAATTTAGGGAGTAAATCATTTACATCATTACCAGCAGGCAAAACAGCTAAAATATCAACATATCTATACCTCTTTAACGGAATATAAATGATATTAGGTAGTGTTTTTCAAAGAATTCCATGTATAAGTTTGAGAGGAGTGGTGATAAACGGTTGCCCATTGCCATGCCAAATATTTGTTGATAAAATTCACCATTAAATATAAACTTATAATCACAAATGCATAACCTAGTGAGTGAAATAATGTAACTTAAAGGTAGAGGTAATTCATGCTGAGTTAGTTCATTACTAAGATACTCTAAAATAGAGTCTATAGGGACTTTAGTAAAAAGAGAACATACATCATATATAACGAATCTTTCAGTGGGCCAAAAAGTAATTATGTAAATTTAATTTATCAACTAAATCTAGATTTTCATATTTATAATTCGTGGCCTGTTTCATTTAGACCTTTGCATTTGCCACCCTGTATTATCCTTTATTTGTCTTTTCCCTGTTCTGAGCAGTTGAACTTAATCTTTTTGTTAAACTCTCAGTAAATTGTTTCTATGTTTATGTTCGTTTGGGAAGGTTACTAATTCTCCAGGTGTATTGGATTCTAGGTCCTAATCTCCTTATAATCTCAATCTGTCACTTATATGACCCTTCCTTGCCCTCTCAGTTTCTCATGTATGTCAGTCAGTCTGCTAAGTAAAGGACATTAAGTCGAAAGATCTTGCAGCTGCCCAGTATTTTGCTTTCCTTCGTGGGTTTTATACCTTAATACATACATATATATTATATATATATATATATATATATATATATATATATATATATATATATATATATATATATATATATATATATATATATATATATATATATTTATATGTGTGTGTATGCGTGTATATATACATACATGCATATATGTATATATATATATATATATATATATATATATATATATATATATATATATATATATATATATTACGAGGTCAAAATGACACTCGTTTAAAGAAACGAAAAAACCCCTAACTGGTAACGTGGCCTACCTTTCCATGTTGTATGCCATCTCTGAAGTTAGCTGAAAATCAAAGTATCAAACTAGGCTAATATAAACTCCCGCTGTTACAAAAATATACTTCTTATTTCCCAAAATTAGCTAACATGAAAATGGAATAAAATGAGTTAAGAATAACCAAAAAAGAAATTTTAACTATCATATTCTTCCCATAATCATATTTAAGTAAGTACCCCCTTTTTCTCTTTCTGTCCAAACATTCATAGTTTATCAAAGTCAAAAACCCGTCTAGAAAACTTCGAATCCATCTGAAATAAAGAGACCATAATTACCTCACCATTAAACATCAAAGTTCGTCAATAAAATGTGTCACATCGCACTTCCCTTTCTCAAGAACTGAAGTAATTGTTGCTTCAAATGTTAACTTTTCCAAAGTTAACATTTTTCGAAAACCCTGTTGTCCACTTTGACAGTTGGCCGTCCAATTCCTCTGCCAATTCACATACCAGAGATTATATGTCATTTTCTGTGACATGCATAACGAACTCACACTCACTAATCGACGTACATACTCGAGAACTTTGGAATGCGTCAATGACCTCAATTGTGTAAGTTTCCTTTTTTTTTTTTTTATCTTAGCAAATTGTCTTTTAAGATATATATATATATATATATATATATATATATATATATATATCTATATATATATATATATATATATATATATATATATATATATATATATATATATATATATATATATATATATATATATATATATATATACATATATATATATATATATATATATATATATATATATATATATATATATATATATATATATATTATATATATATATATATATATATATATATATATATATATATATATATACATATATATATATATATATATATATATATATATATATATATATATATATATATATATATATATATATATATATATATATATATATATGTATGTATGTATGTATGGGTGTGTATACATGTGTGTTAGTGTATGCAATAATGAAAGATTTTACTTATTTCCGTTTATTTCACAGGTAATCGAAGGGTTTCTGGAAAATTTTCCGTACTATGCTTCTATCAGAAAATTTTCAATAAATAATTTAGGTAACAATAAAAAGTTTTAAATTTGGGTTAATCATGTGTTAATTATTTATTTGCAAATACACCAAAACACCTTTAGTGTGTGCCATTTTATTGTTGATTCGTGTCTTATATAGATTTTCATTTTCGAATTGCGAATTTAAACTGTCATTATGAAAGTAACTGGCTTTTTCTCAAATGGCCAGATGTTCCTGTGAAAAATATATCTCTTTGTCTCATTCACAAGGAGGATGATTTTTTTATCAAAACCATATTGACAAAGTTTTGAAAAGGCAACCATATTAACATAAAGACTTCGGTGACGATGGGTTATGTATTTCATAGGTGCCAAACATAAGGCTTGATGATTTTGTTTGTTTTGCAAATATCCCTTGATTTCTATGCTCTGTTAATTATCAATTATTAGCCAAAATAATTCCGAATTCTTCATTGTTTTACAAGCTGTATTGTATTTTTTAAATCTATATTTCCTATAGGGGACGTTTCAAATAAAGGATGAAAGATTGATCTTCCTTTTCTCAGACACAAGGAATATCCTTTTCCTGCACTTTCAAACGCTACCAAATGCCTCGCCTTCACTGATCCACAGCCTGGAATTTATCCCCCAGCAACTTACATTTGCGCTTTTAACTTCCCCTTCGACTTGCTCGATAAAACCTCACGTAAATTCGCTCGCATTGGAGTGTCTCTCCCCTCATTCCCTTGGTATCATCCCTAAGTTCTAAGCAAAAGGTTTGAAGAAGCACCCTTACATAGCGCGTCAATAAAGGGTCGGTGACCAGACCGGAAGCTAATAGTTCCGATATTCGGGAATTATTCTTTAGGATCGATGTCCCCTCGATACCTTTGTACATAACGAATACATCTGATGTATAAATTCATTAGCTAGATTTCTGGAATGTTCGGAGAGGGTATTTGAAACGGGTGAAAAACGGAGATTGTCACATTCAGTGAGGCAGTTATATTTACGTGGTGTCCTGAACGAAAGGGAGTATTATTATTAATTTCATATTGGGGAATGCGAATATAACATATCTCCTGCGTTCTCTTACTTTTTTGTTTACGTTACTCGTGAAACTGTTCAATAAAGCGAATTTCATTACTCTCTCTACTCTCTCTCTCTCTCTCTCTCTCTCTCTCTCTCTTCTCTCTCTCTCTGAATGTAAAGCATCTATATTTTACAATTTCTTCAGCTTAACCACCGCCATCTTATCATGGCCTAAGGCTGAAAAAATTGCTTAAATTAGGTCCTTATATATTTAAATGCGTGTGTGTCTCGTTATAAAATTAAAAACTTTCAAACCGACTCTAACTTGTTTTCAAAGTCCAGGAATCAATAACTATATGAACTTGCCTAGTTTTAGGTACAAGTTTGCAATCAGAATGAGTATGTCTAATGTCTAATAGCACTTAACCGCGAATACTTAAATATCGGCCCTTATTCGTCCTGATTTCAGTTCTTAGGGAAGTCGATAAAGCACAGTGTTCAACTTGGAGCAAAGGCGAAGAAATACCATTGTTAGGGAGATACACAATACAAGGAAAATATATAAGCGTAAAGTGTTTTGACAATGAAAAAAATACCAATCCGAGGACATTGCGATAACTATTTTGGATGCAATTCCACGACTGTGGAATCCCTGATTCTTGCCTTTGATGCGAAATTCACGGCAGCTGGCATGTCGTTGCCAGCTTGGCAAGTAGGTTCTCCAATTCTCGTTCGTTGCGCCGCATGTAGGCAACATGTCCTTTGTGATACGTTCCCGTTAAGATCACGGCAAAGCTAGAAACAACGTGGCAAGCAGCAGATGGTATTCCGCATTTACTCGCATCTGAATAATTCTGGGTTGGAAGAGATCTCGTACCTTTGTTGGAAAAGACAGAGAAGAATAATTGGGATTTAGGAAATACAGTCTTCAGCTAATTGTGAAAAAAGCTTTGCCCGCTGTTTATGATTCCAGAGAGAGAGAGAGAGAGAGAGAGAGAGAGAGAGAGAGAGAGAGAGAGAGAGAGAGAGAGAGATTTTATTTAACTTTCCATAGATTGTGTCCCCTCTGAGTAAGGTACATTTTGCACCCTCGTCATTTTAGGTGGATATTGTTTTAATTCCATATTACAAAACAGATTTGTAGGACAGTTAGAACGAACAGTCACCAGAATTATTTTTTTCTTATAAAGCTTGAATTTTTAATAGATTTTTTTTCTTTTGTGCTTCCATTTGGTTTGCTGAAAAGAATCGAAGATGAAAAAAGAAAACAATTCATGAAAACTCAAAACATTTTTCGAAATGATAGACTTCAGAAGCAACGCATAACAGCCTACAATAAAGAAATTTAATATTACGACTCATAATCAAAATACTACCTGTCTATAGGTATTTAGTCTACAGAATATACCTGATCAAAGAACATACAATCTATGGACAGTGAAATAAGCTCTCCCTCTCTCCCCACCATGATGAGTTTTATTATGGAGAATCTTTAAAAATTAGCCGGATCTTCTATTTCCTACAACTAAATTATCTCTATTTTCCTTTCCGCTTTTTCATTTAGTTAATTTGCTCTATCCTTCCTTTGATGTCTCGATTTAGATTTGGTTACAGAATCAGCAAAAGCAAGATAAAGGTGACTTTTTCTTCCTGCCATGGAAGTTACCGTGATAAAAGTTTTGAAAGGTATAAGGAAAGCATTTGAATAAATTCTGTATGCAAGAAGGGAACTCAAATTCGAAATATACTATTGTAGTTCCTCTTATTTCCAAGGAGAAGCAACCTTTAACTCATACTAATTATTGACCAGAGCCGAAGACGCGAGTACCAGATCGGATGCTCCAAGAGCTTGAAAACGAAATTACAAATTCCTTTCTGGGACAGAAAGCAGGAAATAGATGCCCGTAAATAGTTTGTATGAAAATAAATGAAGGAAAAGGGGAGTCAAAAAGTGCATTCTTATTCGTCGGATTCTATTTCCAAATGGAATTTCTATGCAGTATGCAGCGTAAATTTCATTACAACCAGCGGTAGAGTCCCAGTCATGCTGTATATTCATGATTCCTCTGAGCTTGTGGAAAGTTTATCCTCTCGCAACACCGAGGAACGAAAATGTTTGGGAGAACACTTTGACAGGGAAATAGAAAATATGGTGTTGCATGAGGCGTCCAGTCGCCTTCTATCTTTATCTTTTTGCGATAACACTAAGCAAAATCCAAGTGGCACAAGATGAAGTAAAATTCGAAAGATTTGTGTTTTTTTACTCCTGATGTTTGTGCTAATTGGATGAATCCTTTGCCCGCCCCCTCACCGCCACCCCCCCCCCCCCTTTTTTTTTTGCCTACCTCATACCTTGAGATTGAAATTCGTAATGCGATTTTTTTGTCTTTTAGTAAACGCCTCTTCACATAAAGTTGGTTCTAGAAGATGTAAACCATCTGGATTCAGCTAATTCTTTTGGACCAAGTCTGCTATCCCTATGACATAAAAGTACTTTTTCTAATTGTTCTAAAAGGATAGCTTTATTAGATTGTAATTTATTTTTCTATAGTATGCACTTACTAAAGTGTTGTATAACTTCTCTGCCGCATGGTATATTACGGGATTTTTCATTCCTTTGTCTTTTAACTCATAAAAACTAAACATGATTTTTTCTGTCCTTACTTTAAGAATAGATTAGGGTGTAAATGCCAAGTTAACAAAAGTTGACGGCAGGAGCACACAGACGCGCGCGCACACACACACACACACATATATATATATATATATATATATATATATATATTATATATACATATAATAACGAAATGAATCAAGATTAAGTAAGTTAACATTCTGGAAGAATTTCAGAGAAAATAAACAAAAACTTTGATGGTCAAGTTAGGGAAAAATTAGTATCGCTTAATTGAAACGTATCTCATTGGTGAATCTTAGAGATATTGATTTATGTAATACAAATGGATTTTATTCGAATGATCATTTTAGTGATTCTTAAATAATCTTGCTTCAGGACGTGCTGGTAACAGGATGTAGGATAAGTGTTACATTACATGCTGAGTTAATATTCTAATGACTGTTTTATGTTCACAACACATAAGTTTTCGTAAGATCAAATGAATGACACATATTTTAATAATGAACAAATTCATGAATTTCAAACCCGGTTAATTGGACGGATGAACAGAATCGTTTTGAAATGAAGCTCGCGAAAATAAAGGTGTATAATATATATATATATATATATATATATATATATATATATATATTATATATATATATATATATATGTATATGTATATATATATATATATATATATATATATATATATATATATATATATATATATATATATATATATATATATATATCTAATGTCTTATCGCTTGGCGATAGACTTTTGTGTTCTCCTTACGACTGTCATTCGTAAGTATTTTTTGGTTCCTCTCATCTCCCTTGGATATCTTAGTAGAGAGGTTCTTTCTTGACTAGAGGAGATGATTCAAACAGGCAAGTTGACAAGATAACAACTTTATTCTGTAACTCCATACTAGGAGATGCAGCTCGGTCGGACGACCGATATGTTTGATCGTTGGCGTGGAACTGCCATTCTAAAGCATCGCGTCGATAGCGGAACATTAGCTATCTAAGCAATTCATATAAAAACACATACGTAGTCCGCCCGGCTCGGAAGTTACAAGTTTCCGGCGTAGGTTAAACAGGTCAACCGCTTTTTCCCATGGAAGTTGTTGTGCAAAGTTATCATAACATAAAACCTGTTGACAAAGCTTTGAGCTAGATCAGGCTACTGCAGACAGTGCATAGCGTAATCTAGGTCTGCTTTGGTCACGTATGAACCCTCCTAATGCCATGACCCCAGGTCATTGGTTTATATTTACAGATCTTGTAAATTATATATATATATATTGTAATTATTACATTAGGCTCGGTCTGCTACCTATTCAAGCCTTGAATAACAAAAAAAAATTACTTTAAACATTGTCATAGGAGCGTGCTCGTAACATACTAAGTGATTAAATGCATAAAAAGGTTCTGTTACATACCCTTGTTGACATATTCATAAACAAAGATAAATGCATGGAAATATAGATCCATGTTTTGGTAATAATAATGATTATGTACCCAAAAATAATAAAAGGTAAAAATCAAAACATGTATACATGATTAATATGATAACAAGGTAACCTGATTAAGAATAATGGTTACTAAATAATGATTATAGCATGATCATGGATAATTGTTAAAGAGTACTTGACACTCTTTGTAATAGATAAATATAATTGTATATAAGTATAACAATGTAATTCTGCAGAAATCTTTAATATATAGGGCTGATATTTTTATTAGGTGCCCGAAAAATACCTTTAGGAATATATTAAGTATAATATTGGCTATAATGATTTATTAGGCGCCCTGGAGATACTTTAATTGTTCAAATGCAAAGGCGTGAGTCTTTCTTGTCCTACATTTTTGCCAGCATACGGACCGCTTTTCACACACAACACAATTCCAGACAATTCCCTAGGCACGAACTGAAGTGGCCAGGTTCAGGCGGCCCTAAACGCAAACGACTTGAGTTTTAACGGGTACGTCATCTAGACGGGCCAGTACGTTCCCTTGGAGATCCTTCTGTTTACGCCTTAGCCTACGCCAAGCAAAGATGTTGACGGCGATAACCAATATGGCCGTCACGCTGAACACGGCTAGCAGAATGTAGTAGCGAAGAAGATTTTCTCCACCTGCATAAGTCGATGACGCGTGGGTCATCTCAGCCAGTTGCGTCAAACGATGAGCTACTCGCGCGTTGTATGGGAGAGGTAGTGATGGGATGATTGTGGTAGCCCACGTGTAGTTCGCGAAATACGCCTTCTCACGTATTATCGTGTTGACCCCTCTGACGGTATAGTTTGTAGATGTCCCCGTACAACCATCGGCTTTGCTACGAAGATAGGGCATGGGCGGTGGTATTGTCCGGACACATGACGTCGAATCCGGCCTTATCATAACGGATCCAAGAACCATTATTCATCCTGTAATTGAATTTATTACCGTAAAAGGGATAAAGTTTCCCCAGACAAACCTTCGCTTGTATGAGAGAGAGAGAGCCGTTTAGCACTATGTCTAACTCACATGAATCCGTTGATATAGGATAGAATTCAAAAGAGTCAGCTGTACAAATTTTATTATTCATGGCTTCTGAACAGTGAGTGAGTTTATCTAAGTCTTTAATGACTGCAAATGATTTCTTATCAGAAGAAATCAGTACATGCCCCGTTAAATTGGATATTACTGGATTTGAGTTATTCGTCATGAAAGTAGGAAACGGTGCTATTTTGTATGATTGCCAAGCATCGGAAGAATCAAAAGGAAATTGTGATCATAATTCTATAATTTTCAACGCTGACTGATATTAGGCTATAATAGAATTCTACTTTATGGGCATCTAATAAAGGAATATAACCTAGCTTCTCCCGTCCGTTTTCTAAAGTTAACGTCAGATCTTTAATAGGCATGAGTGAGGAGATAACACACCCTTTCTTGCTAACGTAATTGCTTCTACGTAATCTTTTGACTTTCAATAAAATGTGATATTTTCACACGGATATGATCTATTTTCGAACTATAGTAAGCTAAAGTAGCCAGCAAATGTTGAACTTCCATGACCTGATCGATATTATTTGAATGTTCATTAACGATATTCATTATTTGATTGATCGAAGATAACTGGCTGCGAAGTTCAGATAAGGCCAGTTCCGTTTTGTGTTGCAAAAAACTCAATTCTTTTATTTTGATTATTTATCTTGAGACGATTTGAGATTCCTAAGCCTAGATTCGCAACTGATCCTAAGATGTTTAGTCCAGCTAGAATAAGAGGGTTGCGGCGTTCAAGAGTATTGTGCCGCACAGACATCAGCAGGTCACGAGCGAGTTCTTCTGCCTCGGCGGTTTTATTTTGTATGTCATAAGACAACATTTCCGCGACGCTTAGTGTTTGAGCTAGTGAAATCTCTGAGTTAGCATGAAAATTACGTTCATGCATTTCCTTAAGGAAATACCAAACATCATCAGGTCATTCTTTAAGTTAAGGACGTCATCTTCAGGTAAGAAAATAGCATGCATATCTACTTCGATAACAATATTACTGACACGATGAATACATCATCGATTCTCTCAATAATCGAGCCATGATTAAATTCTATTTTTTGCGTCCTAGCGCTCTTTCCATACAACAAAGATGTCTGATACCACAATACACTCCCAACAATAACAGATTTCATTTTTGAAACCTGCAATGAGTAAAACATATGTAATAACTCGCGTAAAAGAATAGGTTTACATACAATATGATTAATAGATATATATATATAAATTATTATACAAGTTTCATAAATACAACCATTTTTTCCCTCACTCCATCTACCCTTCTTTAGATTCTGATATGTGCCAATGGGACTATTCTCACATCAGTGGGTTGGATACATTTTGAACCCTAACTCTATTAGCCGTTAAATTTTCTAAAATGGTTAAACGGCCTTCAAACTTAGGTGTCAGTTTATAATTTAAACCTTTACGTACGTATACTTGTATGTATACCTGATCGCCACGGCATATGTTCTAGTTGGCTTAGCTATTTTATCATGATTTTTTTCATTATGATCTGTGCTTCTTCTAAATTCTTACGAATTATATTATATCGACTTATGCTTGCATCCATAACATCCTTTAGAGGATTTGATAAATTAGTTGTAAGGCTTTAAGAGTGGGAAAGGCGTTCGGGCCGGGATACCGTACAGTGCCTCGTGCGGTGTCATTTTAATAGAACATGATACGAGTGATTAGGGTTGTTCTTAGCAACCGCAGGTCATGGCCAATGTCCCAGCGTTGGGAATTCTGCCCCCCCTAAGGTGGGGACGCCTTAAATGTTTTAAAACCTTAAACGATTTGCCTCCCTTTCCACTAGGCCCATTAGACTCTGGGTGATAGATCATGGTATTGATTTTCTTTATACAAAAGGAATTAGCACAGGAGTTAAGGAAATGATTATGAACTCCCCGCCCGAGTCTGAGATAATGATGTGTGGAATTCCATGTTTACAAATGTAGCACTCGTAAAACTTCCTAGCGCAATCGACCGCGGTTTTTGTTTTAAGCGCTATAAGTTCTGTATAGTCGAGTCAAAGCGTCTATAATTACTAGGAGGTGCTTATTTCCTCTGTCTTGACTCGTAAAATCCTGTTAATAAAAAATCTAAATGTACTCTTTCAAAGGGTTGATTTGGCACGGGTAAGCCCCTAGGCTGACAGGTGTCTTCGTGTGCCCTTTGTATTCTTGACAAGTGCGACAATTTGCTATGTGCTTTTTTTATATCTGAAGCATCGTATGCCAATAAAATAAGGATTTGCCTTTCTGTGACATCAAGGTATAACCCGGGTGTCCGTGCAGTGGATTTTCATGCAACCACTTTAAGACAGTGGGTATGAGTGAGATAGGCACCACCACCTGGTTGTTATTCAACTGCGGTGTGTTGCGGGTTTTCCTCGTCACGGATCTACACAGGATATTGTCCTGTAGGATATAATTCTGCTGCTTATACTTTAGGTATTTTCTTTTCCTTCGGATTTCCGTTTAACGCAATGATGATTTTTTCTATTTGCGGATCTTTTTCTTTCTTCCGTCGGTAATAGTTCAGCACTCCAGCCAGATCTTCCTGTTCAGATATAGTTTTAACAACGGGCGTGGAGGTTGAGATATCTATTAATTCAGCTAATGGCTCGGTACAAGATGAAGAGGGGTTGCGTGATAATGACCGTCAGCAATGATATTTGCTTTCCCAGGTAAATACCCGATCCTCGCGCAAAGTCCTGAATGATCATGTGCCACCGAGTTCGCTTGGGGTGTGACTAAAAGCTTAAAGAAGTCGGTTAGGGGCTTATGATCAGTGAGAACCTTGACGGGATAAACCGTATATTATGAATTTAAAGTGCACGAGTGAATTAACAATAGCGAGCCCTTCCTTGTCTATTACTGCATATTTACTTTCGGAAGGTCTCAGTTTACGTGAATAAAAAGCTATAGGGAAAAACTGTTTATCATATTGTTGAAGCAATACCCACCTACTCCTAGGTCTGAGGCGTCTGTTGCTATGAAAAATTCCTTACCGAAGTCAGGAAATTTCAAGATAGGAGAACTACACAGTTCATCTTTCAATTTATCGAACGCCTGTTGATGACTTTCAGACCATACGAAATCTACGCCCTTTTTTATAAGATCGGTTAGGGGAGCGGCTATGATTGAGTAGTTGCGGATGAAGCGGCGATAGTAACCGCTGCATCCTAAAAATTGCTGTATTCCCTTGACGTTAGTAGGTATCGGAAAGTTACGGATAGCCGACACCTTATCGTGGACGACTTTAAGACCTTCACTAGAAACCGTGAAACCTAGATAGACTAGTTCTGTTTTAAAAAATTCACACTTACTATCTTTACCCTTAAATTATGCTGCCTTAACCTTTGTAAACACTAACTCCAATTTACGTAAATGTTCTTCTAATGTGTGGAAAAGATTTACTAAGTCATCCCAGTAGGCATGTAGGATATCTCCCAACAAGTCTCCAAACACGACGTTTATCATACGAGTAAAAGTTATAGGAGCACAACGTAAACCAAAAGGCATACGCAAAAATTCATAATGTCCCTGGCTGTGGCTGAAGGCAGTGTATGGGATACTCTCTTGTTCCATCGGAATCTGATGAAATCCTTTTAGTAAGTCTAGGCTTGTGAAATATTTATCTGGCCTAGTAAAGATAGGATATCATCGGTACAAATGGTACTGGGAATCTGTCAGGGATTGTTTCTTCATTTAAACGACGAAAATCTTACGCATATCCGCCAAGTTCGATCTCTTTTCGTACTACTATTAACGGAAAATTATAAGGGCTGTTTGATTTCCTAATGACTCCTTCCTTTAACATTTTTACCTACTTCCTCTGTTATCTCATTCTGAAATTTCATAGGAAGTCGGTACGAAGGTACATAGATTACTTTCTGTTTGTCCTTGAGCCTGATTTGATGCTCGATGACATCCGTTTTTCCTAAGGTTCCATCCGTAGTAAAAACAAAAAACATCATGATATTTAGTTAACAGATTCAAAAATTTCTGCTGAATTTCTTCTTCTTGAATGTCCTGATTGATTTTGTTCTTTATAGATTGCAAAAGGGTTTCATCCGCGACTGATTGAGCGTGATTTATCTCAGCTACGGTAAGAATGGGCGATGGGTTTATAAACTTCGGCATCCAAGATATGTTGATTTTGTGGATTACTAAAGTGGTATTCAAATGATTACAGACTTCGATGTTACATTGTTGTTGTGAGCCGACTGTATAAACGGCTTGTGTGACGGATAATCCGTGTGTTTTCAGAGTTTCGGAAAGGATTAATGTTTCAGATCCTGGCAAGGTTCTCTTTACACGCACTAATATATTTGAAGTTACGTTAGGCTCGAGAGTTTGCGTGCAAGCTGATATTACGGGTGAGCGAGAGTTTCTGTTGGCCCTGCCTTGTTATTATTTCTTGGTTCATGAGACAGGTGATTGGTTCCGTAATGTAAGTGACAACTCTGTCTGTCTCTTTATTATCTAAAAACAGATTTTAGGGTATTAGAAGACCTATAGAATTTCCCTTTGATATACACGCCGTGTTTTGCAGGTGCTAAGATAATATTTTGAGTGCCCATAGACGGGTATCCGATAATTACTGCGGGATACATATTAATGTTTTGTACAACGACAAAGGTATCAGCAAAACGTGCGCTTACCGACCTTGTACTGTACATGAGTTACGCCACAACATTTAATTCATTATTCCCAATGCCTGAGAGCCTTATTCCGGACTTTTCTATAGGGAAATTTGAAAAGAGTAAATGATGAGTCCTTAAATCCATTATATTACGTGGACTACCAGAATCAAGAACAAGGTGAATGACTTATGGTCCAAATTTACTGCATGTAAGGTGGTCGCAAACTCGTTTTGACTAATAATTGCATGAATTTGTTGCAAATCTACGGGAAACCTGCACAGATTTTTTTGATTCGGCCGTGTGTTTCATAGGAAAATCAATTGTCTCACAATGATCTGATATGATACAAAAGATGTTGATATTGATGACCCAACATCGCCCTCTCCCCCCTTGGAGTGAACTACGTGGTATTTGTTTTGTTTATCACACCTGAAAATTCGCTTGCCCTTGCGAGTTCTGGCTAGACGGCCCAGG
>NC_061087.1:75350317-75352817 GCF_015104395.2 Macrobrachium nipponense
TAGAATCAGCTTTTACAATAAAATGAATGGCATTCGTATCCACGCCAACAGTTCCAGTTATATATATATATATATATATATTATATATATATATATATATATATATATAGTATATATATATATATATATAGTATATATAGGTATATATATATATATATATATATAATATATATATATATATATACAAAAATACATGCCATTAACTCCAGCCAGATACAGTTACAAGATCATTTCTGTTGTAAAATGAAAAACAATTCGTGACTACCTCCGCTGTGTGCTGAACTCAAAGATTAGCATGAAAAAGTTCCAAATTTAATGTGCCCGAAAATTCAATTAAAACGGGCCTTATTGTTCAGGTTTGTGGTGAATTTATTGGAGTAGATGTTTCGTATAGAAGTTTTGTGACAAACTATTGGCTTCGGTGGCTATTAGTAGTAATATTCGTATACGCAAAGAAAACCTATATGTAAAAAGACTGTGTCCGCAGATATTTTTAAAATGTTATGGTGTTTCGGGATTTATACTGGTTCTCTTTCTTGTTATTTTCCAACCGAAGTATCTACAAAATTCCATTTTTTTCCGTTAGCACAAAAAAATATAAATAAATAATAATAAAAATAATTTTAACAGTAGCATTCGTTTCTCTCTCTCTCTCTCTCTCTCTCTCTCTCTCTCTCTCTCTCTCTCTCTCTCTCTCTCTCTCTCTCTCTGTTCATCAATGTCTTACCAACAGTAAAGAACACCAGTAGCACATACAAACACATGCACTAAAAAATACTGAATTTTGCTCTAAGTGAAAGTATCGATACGACTAGCTGTCGGCAGTGAAGATTAAAAGCAATTTCGATATTTCATCTCAACCGGTGCCGGATGTTAAACCCAATACCTTCAGGTATCGTAAATCTATTTCTAGTTTGCGTGTTCCATCGCAATATTCGTTGCTCGATACTGCATGTTATTCGCAATAACGGTAAACAGAATATGAACTGAAGAATGTACTGGTGTAACTATAAGCGTTTAATTTTCACTGTTTTTAAGCAGTTGGCCTATTTGTAGACTAATTAATTTCGTTTGATTCTCCTAAAACCAGAGAAAGATTTCGTTCATAAAAGCTTATATTACACGGATTATACTGGCCACCATTTTCTTAGGATAAAAGCACCCATAAACCAGATATATCCTGATGTCTTTTCACCAGTCTTTTTAAAGTGATATTTCTAATTGGCTTTTCAGTTAGCTACTTGATTTTCTTTTCACCAGTCAACATTTTGTAGTATATTTATTCGACTATTCAAAAGTCTATACCATGCAGCAAAACTAATCTTTCTTCACCAGTTTGTTTCATGTAACTTTTTTTTTTCAAGTATGTGTCTTGAAATTTAATTACAATTTCGTCAACAGTTTCCTTTATGCTTGGATTTAATGTTTACTCACTAGTCTGCGTCATGCGATCTGTTTAATCATCAGTTCATTAGTCTGTGTTATGAAGTTTAACTAATTGTTTCTTCATCAGCATGCTTCGTGTTGTATATTTAAGGATGGGAGTTCAGTACGGTCCCATACGGTTCTAGAGATTCTTTGAGATATGGCCTTGGGTACCCACTGCAGAGTTAATCTTTTTATTGCTGTTAGGCGAAAAATTCCGACTTTAATTAACCTGATTGTTTTTATTTTCCCTGAGAAAATGGGACTGACAAATTGTCTTTAGTTATTTCTCTTTCACATTACTTAGACTAACATTTTCTTTTAATTTAACTAGATTTAACATGTGATTCTCCCCTTGATTAATTGTTTAATTGATTCGGTTTTTCTCCTGCCAAATACCCACATTCTTCAGAATAGTCGTGTTATGGTTTTTTTTATATTTAATATTTGATTTTTTTAGGCTGGTTGTTTTAGTGATTATTATTTAGCTAATGACTTTGTCTATTAGTAGGCTAATAGTCTAGTTTTCTTAAGGCAATTGTTTGCTTTAATTCTTGTTAGGCCAACTGCTTGAAGCTACCTTACACTAATTATTTAGATCCTTCAAAGCTAATACTTCAAAATTGCCTTAATGGTCATGACATCAAAAAAGTAATAGCTCTTGTAGATTTTAAAAGCACAACATAAAGATCTCGTATATTTGATTAAAAGTGAGGGACTGACCAGAAACTTTCCGCCATCCAAGAGAAGTGAAATATTTTTCACCCATAAAATGTGGAGCTAAGAATGATAGGTTGCCACGTAGATGATTGAATGGTGACGAAAAATCTGATCGAAAAAAAGGTCCTCTCTCTCTCTCTCTCTCTCTCTCTCTCTCTCTCTCTCTCTCTCTCCTCGAGCAACGATCAAATAATTTTTTAAGATCCTTTCGGTCCCACGCATAAGCGATTTGTACTATCTAGTATTTCTCACCATTCCACCCAAAAAATTGGAAAATCATCTTATTACGCTCATGAATTTTTCAAAAACTGCTTGGCTTTTGCTAAATATTCTCGTTAATTGATATGGTTTATTT
>NC_061087.1:75357817-75372817 GCF_015104395.2 Macrobrachium nipponense
GGCACAACTGATCATACAGAGCAAAAACATAGTAAAAGTAGGCTTAATATACAAACTGATATTACAAGATTAGCATAATGTCGATTTCGCTTTGAAAACACTAATTTTTTTTATCATTTTTTGTAAATTTCGTGTTGCTAAGTCGTATATGCCTCTGTTTTTTATAATGTATTGTTTTCTGGATGAATCATCTGTCGACCACGTGTGTGCTCCTCTAAAAAATGTGCTGCCTAAAAACCTATACTAATCTTGCCCTTAGGTGTTTTCTCGTTTCTTTAAAGAAACGAAATCGACCTTATGCTAATCTTGTATAATATATATATATATATATATATATATATATATATATATATATATATATATTATATATATATATGTGTGTGTGTGTGTGTGTATGTATGTATGTGTGTGTCTATGTCTGTCTGTCTGTCTGTGTTTGTGTATTTATAAATGAATATGAATGATAAAGTCAATTAAGGACTTCCATGGAAGTGAAATCTTTAATTGTATTTTTCCTAACTGCAATAAGAAGACGCCTGTCCTTTGTCTTAGAAATGGACTGTATTCCTTCACCTAGTGCATTTTACCTGTGTGTAACCGATACCATGAAGCCTCGGTATCTCTATAATTCACTGTCTGGAATATAGATAGGTAATAATTGTCTCTTAGAATGTTAATGAGCTTCTCATGCTCCCCATTTCCCATGCAATATAAAAGTCATGAAGTCTCTCTACCCTCCAGATATCTAGGCATTTCCAGCCAAAGGCTTCCATTACCCATGGACACAGCATTGTTCGTTTGGGATTGCAGTCTTAAACCATTGTTTGATAAGAATACGAGAGGTGTTTGAAATAGTCAACGTTTATGTTATTAAGGTTAACAAGAAAAGGACAGCTAGAAGCCTAAGTATTCCCTATTTATTAACAGAAGAGCAAAGTTTCGTAAGCATCCCATTTCCGGGGTTAGAATAGATAAAGAATATATGTGGAAATAATAAACTAATGATTCCATTCTAGACACATATAAACTTAAGAGGTCAACACTTCAAATTTGGTAAAACCTACTGAGTAAATTACTGAGACACTTAGACTAGAATAATGGATATAACTTTTTTTCTGAGAAGCTCAAGGTAAGGTTTGAACATATGAATAATTAAAGAAGCTTGGATCAGATACTGAGCATCAGAAACATGAAAACACATAGTAAAATAGGCATGCTTTGAAAATGAACTTGAAACTAACAGACAGATAGATATATAAAAGCATAAAATCCTCGGACCGGGAGGATAAAATGAAGTTATTGAGAAAATTTTGTTTTAGTCTGTTTATAACAAAATATGAATAGTCGAACTTTCAAGGGAAGGGTTTCGTTATTTAACAAACTTTGTTTCTTAAAACAGTGCAAGGATCTTGAAGTCTCAGTATTGAATTTTATACCGAAACTGAAAGCAGTGTTTCATATTAGCAGTCTTCTCTTTACTAATATAGAGTTAACAACACTGCGGCTGAATCCCTAAAGAGAGTCAGTGTTACTGACTGTAATAATAATAATAATAATAATAATAATAATAATAATAATAATAATAAAAAGAGCATTTCGCTCTTGAATCGGTTTGACTATTTAACCGAAATTAAATACATTCTTTCGGACGAAAACAAATTTCATGACATTGACATCATGCTTTAGTAATATTTTGAGGATAAAGATAAAATAAACCGAACACTAGATCCAGAAAAAAAACACAAGTAATAAAACTGACCTAACCTGTCAATTTTAAAAGTTCTCGTTCTTCCTACTCTGTTTATATGGACCCCCAAAAGTTCATAAATCTGGCATTCCATTATATCAACAGCTTGTGATTCATCATATTATCCTTAAGCGAAGATTTTAGTATCAGTTTTAAATGGGATCACTATCAACCAATGTGCCTTGCTGAACTCGTTATCCTGCAAAGAAACGAATCATAAATGAACATTGATCCTAGGGTCAAGGGATTCTTGATAATTATTTTAAAATCCAAACTTGGATGGCTTTCCGAAAACATCTTGCTAATTCCATTGCTGTATTTTGCACAATTAAGGGATAAAAAGCGTTTTTCTGAAAACACTAAGTGTCAGGGTCTCTGTATAAAAATGTCAAAGTGTTATGAAATATTTTCAGGGAAACAATTATTCTTTAAAAATATTTCTAAAATCCGGTTTTATTTTTTCAAAGAGTGTTATTCTATATCACTGTTTACAAATCTTTAAATTAATTGTATCGCCAGAAGGATACAAATACCTATGGTTTCAAAGATTATTCGCTCTCTTTTCTGATGTGATTTTCGGTGGCCTGCATGTTTAATGTCGGTGATGTAATCTCGGACTCTACCTTGGTTGCAATCAAAGACCGTTGAAGGTTTGCATCGATTTTTATCTGTCTGTTGGCCATAAAATTGAATTCATATCCTCTGAATAAAATATAGTCAGAAAACATTCAACCAGTCATTGCAAAAGCACCGGGAAACTTCTCTGCTGATCTTTTAATCTCTACAACTAATTATCTTCTGCACCTTTTTCTATCTCCTAAACCGGTTGTTTCCAAACCATTATCCCTCCTGTTTTCTAACTAATAGGTTGATTTCCATATCTCGCTTGATTTCATTTGTAATTTTCAAGAGCTTTTTCTAATAATCACTTTTAAATATTTGTTTTAACTTCCATTTTCAAATGTTTTTTAAAGATTTCAAAGTTGCAGCATTCTTAAAAAAACATTTTCTCCGGGTTCAAAATTTTTTCACCATATAAGTTTCAATAACCTATTAATTTTCGTGTCCCCTATTAATAATGAAAATGCAAGGCATCCCAAGAACTGACCAATAAACATGATAGATGCTCTCTAGAGTATTCCTCCTCATTGTGTGTGTATCACACACACACACACACATATATATATACATATATATATATAAATATAATATATATTATATATATGATATATATATATATATTCAAATATACATAGTCACGGGGTAGGCTGGGGTGTATGATTTTACCTTGGTAAAATCGGGGGGAGTTGGCTCTCCTCTAAAAATGCCTTTTGGAAACGACAAACTGACAAGTGATCAGAAAATGAAAAAGTAAATACTTTAAAAGAATCTCTAAAATTACTTTCCAAAAATGGGTTGAATATGAAATGTGGCATGTCCACTTACAAATATGATTCTATAAGGTAATCAGAAAAATAAAAGATACAGAATCTCTCACTGGCCCTGTGATAGTGAATCACTATAGGAAATGATGTACATTATCAAGAATAAGAGTGCCACTGAATTGCAAGAAAAAACAGTAAATCTAGTGATCACACATGGTGCATAATACATAGATCGAACTCCTAATAATAATAGTAACACACCACAAATAGGTGGAACACTGTAAGCAAGCATTGCTCCCAGTGGAATCTCTGGAATACTATCCTAGAAATTATACTGGCAGTAAACGTTGAGTGGCACTCTTGAACTACAGAAGATGGCACACAGAAGGGGAAGTCTACATGAATCTGCAAAGTAGGCAACATTTTAACAAAGACTCCAAGAGCAAATAAGCTCACATGAATGATTAAATGCAAAATGAAAACTAGGCAAAACATAAGATATATCAAATATTAAATGAAGCTTTAATACAACGAAAGTACTGGTAACATGATCAACAGAGATCTACGCAATAACACTTCCACAAAGAATTCACAAATATTGCCATTGCACAGACAAAATCATGAGTGTCTCTGAAGGAGATAGGTTAATAGGAACATGGGAATAACAAAACAGTTGGAACAAGGAATGAGTTCAAGGAATAGTAGTTGGCGGCTGACAAATGAACTTTCAATTTAATTACCGCACTTCGGTCGCTTGTAGCTCTTCACCAGAAAATAAATGAAAAGGTACTCATTCTCAGGCAGCGCCAAGGTACTTCAAAAGTGACAGCTTTTAAGTGGGATGCCAGATCAGACGTCGAGACAGAGTCCGGATTCCAGACGGTGTAGTAAAAGAGGAACTAGCTGTAGAATTTTCACCAAGACTTCGGAATACTGGGGAGGGTTGCCAGGTCGTCAGACTAGTGAGTGAACTGCAGCGATCTTCAGTCCTTTCATCAATGCCGCTAATCCTAGCAGGTACTTGGAATGGTCATTGAAACGCTGACAGAGAAGGGTATGGAGGAAAGAATACAAAGAGGTGCTAATTTGGTTTGAGAGAGTTGGCACGGTAGACGGACATGCAGATGCGAGGGGGCGGGGCAGGGGATGCAGGTGGAGACACTGAAACAAGCAAGGATAGGGTGAGAGGTCAGAGTCAGGTGAGATAAACCACATGTGAGAAGTTGTGAAATTTAAAGATCTACAGTTACTAAACCATTTCAATGACTCATGAAAGTAGACTAGGGACCAAGCTCAATGACAGAAGGGGGCAAAGGTCCCTTATGAGTTCTGCATTCCACAAATCTTTGGTCGTTATCAGCTTAGGGCTGATGTCCTAATTAGATTTAGGACGGTGATGTCCATGACGACGGTATGACAGGCAATAAATCAAGTTTGAACGACATTCAAATAACATTTTCATATTCTCGTTTTAAGGACATCGTCAAGGAACATTAGCAACAATAGCCAAACCGAAATCTCACAGGTTACCAAATCATCACAACAACACAGTTTTGCTTTACTCTGTTTTAAAGACTGGATTCCTCTGTTTCTCTCAATTTCCCTTCATATTTTCGAATTTCCCTTCATGTTTTGGAAGAAGAAAAAAGATCAAACAAGGGTCAACAGAATGCCTGTTTTTTAATTGTTAATGAATATCCAGTGCCCATTACATCATATATATATATATATATATATATATATATATATATATATATATATATATATATAATATATATATATATATATGATATAATGGACACTGGATATTGCAATTAAAATTGTGACAGGCAGTTGGATGCGAAAACAGTAGAGCGTCGAGTGTTTTTGGAGTTTGGAAAAGGTATAAACAGTCAATTCCTCAGCATGTTCAAACTAGAAAAAAGTCATAACATTTCTGAATGCACTGGCGAGATCGCGAGCGCCTCAAATGACCTGGATTAGTCTTCGTCATATGATCGGACGTCAGAAAGATCAGAATAGACTAGCATGCTCACACTCGTACATCCATTTCCATGCATAAGTTCATACGTCTGTTAGAGTAAATGTGTCCCCGTACAACTTTCCCTTGTTGCCTAAGAAGGTCGGCTCTGTCCGGGTATGCGCAGATTTCCGCTGTCTTAACGCGAGAGAAAAAAAAAAAAAATAAATAAACAATTCCTGACCGTTATCCGGTCGTGCGCATACCAGAAATTGGGGGACGTAGACTATATTCTTCAATAGACCTTATACAGGGATTTTTGCAGGTTCCCCCTTAGTGAAGAGAGCCGCGAACTGACTGTGTTCTCATTGCCCAAGGGGCATTTTGATTTTACGCAGATGCCTTTTGGTTTATCAGGTAGTCTTATGACATTTACGAGGTTGATGAACACAGTTTTGCACGGGCTATAAGGCAAAAACCTTTTCGTGAACGTGGATGACATAAAGAGTGCAACAAACTCGATCGAACATCACATGGAAGTGCTTAAGGAAGTTCTTAGGAGACTTAGGTTAGCAGGGTTAAAAATTGAGTTAGCGATATGTGACTTCTTGAAGAAGCAAATTGGATTTAGGGCATGTCATGCAAAGAGGGAGTTAGTGCAAATGACGATAAAGCCAAAGCAATTGTAGATTTTCCTGTCTCTAAGACAAAGAAATAAAATAGGTCATTACTGGGAAGGGTGGGGTTCTTCCAAAGATACGTGAAAGAGTTTCCCATCATAGCAGCTCCTTTAACAGATGTTACGAGAGGATATTCAATTCAATTTTATTAGGGAGAACCGTAACAAGTAACTTTTCAGAAAGGTAAGGACGCATTAATGAACCCTCCAAGTTCGGATGTGTAATATATATATTATATAATATATATAATATATTATTTATATATATATATATATATATATATATATTTATATATATATATTATATATATATATATAATATATATATATATATATATGTATATAATATATATATATATATATTATATTATATATATATATATATATAATATATATACTATATATTTATATATATATGTGTGTGTGTGTGTGTGTGTGTGTGTGTGTGTGTGTGTGTGTGTGTATCTGAACTGTTGGAATCGTTAATGCGTCCTTAATTTTCTGAAAAGCTACTTGTTGCGGTTCTCCCTAAACAAAATTGAATATCCTCTTGTATCATCTGGGTAAAGAAGCTACTATGATGGAAAACTCTTTCACGTATCTTTGGAAGAACCCCGACCGTTCCCAGGAATGACCTAATTTATCTCTTTGTCTAAGAGACAGGACAATCAACAATTGCTTTGACTTTATCGTCCATTTACTCTAACTCCCTCTTTAGATATGACATGCCCTAGATGTGCAATTTGTTTCTTCAGAAGTCACACTTCGCTATAACTTATCTTATATATTATACATAATAATCATATATATATATATATATATATATATATATATATATATATATATATATATGTATCTACCCATCATATATATATATATATATATATATATATATATATATATATATATATATATATATATATATATGTACAACCGTATATGTATATGTTTATATATATATATAGGGTATCATATAATATACATAGATATATATATATACTATATCATATATATATATATATATATATATATATATATATATATATAAATATATATATATATATATATATATATATACTATAATATATATATATATATCATATATATATATATATATAGTACAACCAGGAGAAGGGTGAAAAGAAAAGACGTGAACCAAGTGCTTTCATATATTTCTATACCTCATCAGGGTTCAGGTACAAATGCTAAAAAAACAAATACAGACACAAGAAGACTTCGTGGAAAGGCAAACGATGCTAGAAAGACAAACAACTGACATTTACCGAACAGTGTTAATGGTTAATAGCCTACTTGTTTATTAAAATACCCTTCGTTAAAATTTCATCAACTTTATATAAACCTAGGCTGATATTTAATAAATTGTGACATTCTTGTTTAATTATACAGGATTCTGTTAAATTTCTTTTCCCTAGATCTTTGCAAAACATAATTTCTTTTGAGTCTGTCCACTTAATACCGTGATTACTATTATTCATGCGTACAAATAATGCATTTGGCATACTACCACTTCTTACATTATATTTGTGTTGTTTTAATCGAATCGCCACTGTATTTCTACTTTGTCTTACGTACGTTTTATTACATTTCCAGGTTTTATTACATTTCCTGGTAACTTTCTTATCAGCAAGTTTCTAATAGTTACTAGTGTTTGAAACGTAACATTAATACCCAGTGGCTTGACTTATCTCGAGATGTTATTAAAGCAAGTATTAAAAGGAAGCACTAAAAGACTTTTATTTTTGAACTTTTAAGTTTTTGTTAATCCATAAATCGTTTTTCGGGCATTACAAAATGTGTATTAGATAAAACTGTTTGGATACGTCAAATTGCAAGCAATTTCACGTATCTTGTCAATTTCTTGATCTAAAAATTCCGGGCTGCTGACCCGCATGCCATGAATAACATGGCAGAAAAATACAGTCTTAGTTTTAGATGGATGATTAGAATAAAAGTGAACATCAGATGAGAGATTTGTTCCCTTTGGTCTTAGCTAGAGTCCATGACAGCTGTTACAGATTCCTGTTGTTCGTCTGCTTAATTAAAGCGGCTTCGTATATCTCACATCTGAAACGATACATGTATCTATAAACAATTTGCTATGCACCCCGTTTATACTGTGGTTGGTGTTGCATGATCTAAAAGGCCAAAATTTAATTCTGCCACATGAATATTCCATAAGGGTCATGGTCAACAGCTTAGATTGACTGTATACATTTGGTTTGTTTTAAAGATAAGAACTGATCCCCTAGGCTACGTCCATTGATAGCCTTCATTTAGAAACTCCTCCTATAAATAGCATAGCCATTCTTGTTCGTAAAGAAGTTGATATATCCCTCGAAATATAATGCACTCTCATTCCCATTTTCTTTGATCTATGTAGGCATTTCCATCGCTATAAATGTATCCGAATTTTGGTCGAATCTTCTCGTCTTGAGGAAGTTTGCAATAAAAGAAATTCGATGCAATTCGTTGAGTGGAAAGCCATTCAGAATATTTGCAAAAGATCGATGCGTGTGTCCACGAGAGTGCAAATTAATTTATACCTAATGGAAGTTAATGAAGTAGATAGATATTTGTAATTTACTGATAACAGTATGAATGAAGTCATTCGACACGATAACGAATTTTCCGAAGAAACCGAGATATTCATCTTAACATTTCTGACAAGACCTGATATCAGTCTGGATTTTATCTTAACAGCGTCATAAGAATGACAATTTCACTTGCGATTCTTAAAAAAATCGCTAATATAATTCCGATATACGAGTCAATGAGGGAATGACGGTCAATTTATTTATACCGATTTCCAATGTTGATTTTTCCTATTTTCTGAAGTGTAATGGTTCTTTTGAAAATGAGTGGGAGAGGCAAGATCCGATCACATAATGAGAATCGAATGCAGAACAACAACTTTAGTCTTCAATCAAGGAAATACATTTACTTGTTCTTTGATGTCGAAATATAATTTATATATATATATATGATATATATATATAATATATAGATAATTATATATATATATTATAATATATATATATATATGCGCACACACACACACACAAACACACACACAAACACACACACATATGATATATATATATATATATATTATATAATAAGATTCTATATAATATATATATATATATACATAGTCAGTAAGAGGAACCTGATGACTAGTAAATCCGACTTAAGATACGACATTTGCACAGTGCCATCAGGACCGACATTCTCCGCGTTTACTGCAAAAGCTGGACTGTTTTTATCTTAGTAAAAAGTGTATCATGCGGACGATTATCGTATTTCTCTCTCTCTCTCTCTCTCTCTCTCTCTCTCTCTCTCTCTCTCTCTCTCACTTAAAAAATGTAAAAAATGACATATAGATTTTCCTTTAGATGGTCTTGTTGGTTACTACGCTTGTTTTAAATAGGAAACTCATAAACGAGAAAAGATTTATATCGAAGTACAACATTAGTTTTTTACTGGTTTAATGTAAAGTAGCTCTCATATTCCAAGCAATTGATGTTTATGTAAACCAGACTGAATGAGAGAATTGATATCTATATTTTATTTCAAATTTCTTCCGTATTTCTACATTAGTACAACCGTTCAAATTACCCCCAAGGGGACTAAATGATGTACCATAATGTTGATTAAGAATTCAAAAGCTTTAGGATAAGACTCTCGGAATTCCTATTAAACATTGATTTATAAAATTAGAAGAAATGTCTTATTCAATTTGTAAACAATCATAGACTTACATGACACATATTTACTTAGCACCTACGCCAAGGGCAAAGAGGGAGGTTTTCTCATCAACGATAAAGAATTGAAAGTAGACGTCATTGCTCTGATTAGCCTTGGGCGTTTACATACATACACGCAAACGTTATATATATATATAATATATATATATTATATATATATAATATATATATATATAGATATATATATATATATATATATATATATATATATATATATATATATATATATATATATATATATAATATAATATACTATATATATATATATATATATATATATATATATAGATATATATATATATATATATATATAGATATATATATATAGATATATATATATAGTATATATATATATATATATATAATATATATATATATATATATACATATATATATATACTATAGTATATATATATATATATCCATATGTATATGGATATATATATATATATATATATATATATATATATATATATATATATATATATATATACAGGCAGAGCAAACAGGAGTCCAAAGCAGACGACAGGCAGCAGTAATATAGTTGTTAATTATATGAAACGTTTCGTGTTACTTAAACACATCATCGGTCTGTAAAAAATACAAATAAATTGTCAATTCAAAATACAGGCTAATTTAGAAACCGTAATTACAGTCTTAAAAACCAATACAAAAGGAGAAAACACCAATCAGTAACCAGAACTTAATTAAGAAAGGGAAAGACGAAGCGAGACCAGAAACTCACCCATGCCCAGTAAACACTTATGCCAAGTTCAAAGGAGAAGAAGACACATTGGAATTTAGGGAGGGCGAATAACGTTTGATAAACAAAGATTCAAGGGTCGTTAAGTAGGAAGATTGTTTGATAGTTCCAATAATGGAAAAGTGTGTTTTATTAATACTGAGCTTGCATTTAGCGGCATGATTTCTGATACCAGAAAATTCAGGATTAGCAATATGTGAGGCAGTTCTGTAGCACAAACCTAAGAGGCTTTAATAAGGGACCTCCAATATTCTCTTTGATGAACCAGTGCAATTACCAAGACATCCTGGGGATTCAAATTTTTAAATAATAATGGACTTCAGTAAAGTCTGTAGCTTGCCATTTATCAACCACTTATAAGTGGATTCATAGTAATTAAGTTAATTTTTAGCAAAACTGTAAGACATACTATACCTTCTTGCCTTATTGTAAGGTGGAGTTTAAAATGATTGTCACTTATTTGGCGTTCCAAAATAACGCAGTTTCAACGGATTGTTTTTGTGGGATGAGGCTGCTGTCGTCGTCAAAAGGTGGCTGTCGCGGAGGAAGTCGAGTCAAATGAGAGAGGCTTAGCTTTCCTATTGAATGAAATGGGTAGGATAGTGATGAAGACGCTAACACACAAGAAAATAAATAGATGTAGGAATCATTTCTTGGTTTATCTCTAATGATTGGTTTCGTAAGAATGTAATATTTGGTTAACAATTAAAAATTTTAAACCTAAACTTATCGGAAGGCTGCAAATTGCAATAATGCAAGAAATGTCGTTTATTTCTCTAATGTTTTACTTTAAACACTAAATCAAGAATGTTATTGGTAATGACGTATTTTTCATAAGCCTCTCAATCTTTCAACTGCATTTCTTCCAATCCTTTTCGCTTTTCTTGCAAGTTAATCTTGATGTATTTAACAATAGAACAGCAACAGCAACAGGAGACAAACATATAAAGGAACACAGATCTTACCTAGATATGACCCCCAAGGGCTTTCGGGGATCGTTATCTAGGACTAATGTTTCTTGGGATAATTATCTTTATGATATTTACAGTGTTTTGTTTATGTTTTTACGGTAATCCCCAAGGGGCTTGTATGAATACGCCGCTACATACTGAATTAAAACCAGTGTGGGGTCACTATCTAAGAAAGATCCCGGAACAGTTTATCTCTGCCGTATACATAACGTCGTGCTTAGCATTTAACAAATGATGAGAGTTCGCTTCATCTGGTCACTGGGTTGGCAGACGACTGAGAGGAGACGTTAAGCTTGAAATGGTCGAGCAAGCAACGACGAGAATTTATTTGCTGTGACTTTTCATTTAGAGTTCAATCGAAGTTGCAAATAAGATTGGTTTTCTCCGGTACTTATTTTGAAAGCCCACGACCTCAAAGGGATTTACAACTCAATTTTAAGCACTGCTGCGATTTAGTTAGGAAAATAGTAAATTGTGTGAAGGTTTAAATAACTAAACCGAATCCTTGAACATTTAAGTATTATAATGTTTCTTCTGTCTTTAATCATTACAATAGGCACCGGCCACAAAAAAAGTTCTTAGGAGTCAATCATGTGGTCCAGTAGGTTCAACCGAATGTTGTATTTAAAGAAGGGTACATGCAAAATGTTTGGTTGTACTTCGTATAACAAACATTAAAATACTCATATAGACACATGCGCGCATGCCCACAAACACACAACCGCACATAAATAACTTTAAATCATAATTTCTTTTATAATTAAAGATTTTATGGTATGTCCCACACACACACCGCGTGCGCGCACACACATATAAATTACTTTAAAACATAATTTCTTTTATAATTAAAGATTTTCATTGAGGAAAGGTTAGTACACACACACACACACACACACACACACACACACACACACACACTGTCTTACATATTTTTCCAGTGACTTTCAGAAGTTCAGAAACTTAAAGTTTATCGGTCAGACGGCGTCAAACTCGCCTTTTGTTTCTCCAAAAGTGAAAGAGAAAAAATTTAACAAATATTTTTGTATTTGTCATTTGAGAGCGCTCAGCGGATATTCGGAGTTTACTTCTCATTTCAGTCAAAGTTGTTCGAGATAACAGACTGAAATGGAAAAGCGGCCGACCCCCCAAAAATATGAACAAGTAAATCAAATAACAATAATGAATTGCTATAGAATCATTAAATATGCAATTACAAAATATTTCAGCGAAAAGATACTCACAATAACCATATATTGTGTTCTTGTTATCTCTGTTGATGGCTGCTGAATTAGGAGACATTCTAAAAATGAATCCACATAGACACCACGTACTGTATACATACACACCCACACATATACATATTTATACACACACACACAAATATATATACCTATATAGATATATATATATATATATATATATTATATATATATATATATATATATATATATATATATATATATATATAATAATTTTTGGTCGTGTGCGCGTCCGTGTATGAGTGCTTGAATTGGTTTATTCACAAAATGGCAGCATTTCGAGTATCTTTACCTGAAATACGATGGAATTGAATATTTACTGATTCTATAGCAAATTATTATTGTTGTTTGATTTACTTGTTCATTTTTGGGTGTGGGGGTGGTGGTGTTAGGGGACGTTTCCATTTCAGTCTGTTATCTCGAACAGCTTTGACTGAAATGAGAACTGAACTCGGAATGTCCACCGAGCGCTCCCAAATGACATATACAAAAAATTTCTTTCAAACTTTTTAGTTCACGTTTGGAGAAACAAAAGGCGAGTTGGACACCGTATGACCGATAGACTTTAAGTTCCTAAACTTCTGAAAGTCTCGGGAAAATATGGAAGACTGATGTGTGAGGACTAACCTTTACTCAATGAAAATCTTGAATTTTAAATGAAATTATGTTCGAAAGTAATCCGCGTGGTTTATAGAACTTTTCACTACTTAATTTTCCATTAATATACTACGTTTACTTGTTGTTGTTATCTGGTAAACCCATTGATTATTGCAATGGCAGCCATCAATAGTTTTATGAAACGGTTGCAAGATGAAGGAGACTCATGATGGACGGTTGTTTAGTTGGAGAACTTCAGTGATTATCCTGAAGTGTTTAATAGTTCTGTACTGAGTCGATGACAAGGGACACAGTCTCTTGTTTGCTTACATAGTTGTACTGGGGTGCACCACGCAACATAATACGTCGACCATGTAATGTAAATTCGAATACTTGCGAATGGAAGTTATTTTGATGGATGTCATGTGAAGGTGTTTGTACCCTTCCAATAATGAAGTGATTACTTATGGTAAAGTTTTTGATTCATGTGAACTCATGCGATGGGTAAATTTTCACTTATAACAGTTCATCAATATTTTCACGTCTGGAGGATGAGATTAATTACGAAAGTTATGAATGTAAGGTTATAATTATTTTGTAAATTAATAACAGAATGATCGTCTAAATATTATTTATAAATCATAGCGTGTAGTGTATTCTCTTCGAGTTTTCAATATTTCGCGCTTGAATTTATCGAGGGAAGGCCTTTTATTTGTATAAATCCGGAGATTTTGTAAAATCCCAATCAAGTGAAAAGAAAACAAACAAAATGTAGTCAATAAAAGAGAGAGAAAAGATGAAAGAAAAAAGGAAACTGTCGCCAAGCCCATTTCTTGGGTTTGACCAAATTGTTTGTTAACCATTACAGCGTGTTGCCAAGTGGATGCAATTTGGTTTTCCTCTTTGTCTAAATTGGATCCGTCTTACACATTCCACTTGCGGCGGTTTCCGCCAAATGGAAAAGGTGCAGCTTTAGCATGAGCCTCTTGTTTTCACTGTATACCTTGGCGTTGTTCCATTCGGTTTTAACATAATCTTTTTTCTATTCATAAAAGAATAAGCTGAACTGTTACACTGAACAACTCAAAACGAAGGTTCATCACTATTCCATTACTTAAAATGGTGCACTGACAATTTTATAAAAACAGATACAGGTTAGTGATTTTGCAAAAAAAAAAAAAAAAAAAAAAAAAAAAAAAATAAAATAACTTAGAAATATTATTACCTTCCACCGGCGCCTGCAGTTTCTCTTCATTATATTTAAATAACACTGCATCATCTGGAAATATTTGACGTTGTAAACCCCATTCGCAGTCCCGTTTTTGCGTTCTACTTTTGTCCCTTACCTAAATTCCCTTATCATTCAAAAGAGAAAACAAAACATAGACATTTAAACACTATTGTACAAGACCCAAAAAATAACGGTGGTAGACCGACTAAAAATTAATGGGCTTTAATTTTACTTGCTGTACCGAGGATGGTTTATGATGACGTTAATGATTGAGGAAGTAGACAGATGTCAGAAGGATCAGTGAGGGGAGAATGGAATGTTTTTTAGATACGAACGAGGATATCCGGATAAAAAGTGCTATTATACATTCATATACTAGGAGGTTTGTACAACACTAATTGAATTTTGTATTTCTATTGACTTGGGTAACCGTTGTTAAGGGATGTAACTTGATTATTAGTACATAAGGACGTCCCACACACATGCTAATGCACATACACACACACACGCACACACACACACACACACACCACACACACACATATATATATATAATATATATATATATATATATAATATATATGTGTGTGTGTGTGTGTGTGTGTGTGTGTATACATTAAAAA
>NC_061087.1:75377817-75415317 GCF_015104395.2 Macrobrachium nipponense
TATTCCATATATGGTTATTGGTGAAATAGAGGGGAATATGGTGATGTGTGGATGCTAGTGAAATGGAGGGGAATATTTTAATTACCGGAGTGGTATTATTATTAATATGGCGATATGTGGATGACATTAATCTTTGGTGGTGACTTTTTTTGGTGGTTATAAATTTTGGTGGTGATATGGGATTTTACAAGCCAAAATGAGGGGTATTGTGGTTCCTTTGGTGTTCTGACTAATGAGGGCGAGTGACACTACTGTATTGTGGTTTTATGGAGATGTTGCATTTTTTAAATATTCACCAGTGGTTATTTTTAGCGGCATATAATTGCTGAATTGTGGTTTACTGTGGTTTATATCCCAAATAAGTGATAATTTGTTTTATATAATTGGGTCAGTATCATGGGGGAGTTATGTCTTTGAAGGACAATTTTTTTTTCGAGTACCTTGGTGATATCCTGGAGATAGTTTTATGAAATGTGATTATATGGTGTCAGTATAGAATTTTTGGGGCTTCTTGAAGAATAATGGTGTCAGTATAGAATTTTTAGGAGAAGAAGGGTTTTCTGAAGTTGCAAGTCTGACTAGACAAATCTATAGTGCAGTTCGAGCACCTGATGTGTTCACAGGTGGATTTTTGCTGATAATGCTGTGATGAGTCTGGTTGCTGCTCTTTTCCTTTGGTGTTGATTACCCGGAGTTTTGCACTATTCTGGAGATGTTGACTATGGCATTCTACCGAGATATACTTTGAAAGGGGTTGTTTCCGGTTGTTTCCGATCGATGAAATTGTTGTGATAGCAAATTCCGTAACGATACATACAGTATTCATGAGGAAAAACGTTGGATTATGTATATTATATATGTTATTGGAGAAAGTTCACTTATCATTGTTGTTATTTTTTTCTTTTTTTTTTTCTTTTCTTGCGAGATTTGTCGTAATTGGGGTTAAGCTTACATAGCATTTCTGTTTTGGACAGGAGATATAATTTGTTGGGGTATGTGAATTAGATGGAAAGGTGTTTAGCATTATATTTTGGAGATTAATTATATAAGCAGTAAAAAGGGTTTTGCTGTTAAGCAGTTAAAGAGTTTTTACTGATTTTGTGAGTTCCTGAAATATCAGAGCTTGAAAGAACATTTTTGGTGATAAGTTGGGGCTGGGTTTGTAACGCTTTTTTTTTTTTTTTTTTTTTTCAGGTTCATTATTTTTTTTAATTCTTGGGAGTAATGTGAGTTTGAAATGTGATGACAGTAGTCCGTGGAGATTTTGTAAGTTCTGGGGTGTGTGTGCTAATGTATATATGGGGTTGGCAGGCTTTTTTTTATATTATTGGAGAATTAAGTTGGAGAATTTAATATTTTCTGTGCTGGGTTATGATAGTGATTTGGGATTTAGCGATCTTGTGAAGTTCCTTCACGAGTTTTAGTTAGAAATTAGTTCGGTGGTCATATAAGTGGTGATTAATGGGAAATGTTCAGTTAGTGTTTCTTGGGAATTTTTTTAGGTCATTGTTTGACAGATGTGTGTCTGGGGTTAATTGTTCTTTAATTGACCAATGACACGATTGAAATACTGAACACCATAAACATCGTTCCCCTACGCCCAGCAAAAAATCCATCAACTACTGCAGATATGTGTGCTGCTGATGTTTGCCCACATGCAGGAGTTTCTACGAGTGTACGAAGTTTTACAGTGCTTTTGGACTACGGAAATAGCCAGTTGTCTTCCTCGGGGAGATGTTTTGCCTTTTTACAGCCTGTTTCACGTGTCTGTGCAGCTGCAGACCAATCACATACACGGGAGTGTGAGAAAGTTCAAGAAGAGGAGATATTTCAATTGTTTTTATAGCCCATATGCAGGCTGTTCGAAATAATGTGTGATAGACTTTGTACTGCCAGAGACGCTAATGTTTTTTGAGCTGGCCAATGTGTTTTTTTTTATGTTTATAAGCTATTTTATGTGAGCTGTGGCTAGGCTGGTGCTAGCAATTCTAGGTCGCCGAGCATCTGTTACATAAAAGAGGGATTTGCTAAGATATGTTTAATATATCACTGTAATGTAATGTGCGGTGACGTTTCTTAGAATGTGGAGTCATCATTTAACTTACCTTAGAGACAGTGGTCCGAGTGACAAGCCTTGGGAATGCTGATGTATCTTCATTGGGGCGGTGTGCGATATCAAAATTGCTGTCTTAGCAGATCTGTGCGATGTCCTATCACTATGCACGGGCCGGTCACCGAGGTGACTTGTGAATCTAGTTCTAGGCAGTTCTTGTAGCATTACCATGGAGATAGATCCTTACAGAAAGGCGACAGAGCCAAGATGGCTTTTGCAAAGTATCTTTTAAATATAGTGTTGTGCATACCATGTTGAATGGGTAAGCATATTTCATTTTGGCCAAAAGTTGTGGCTGGATTGTATTTGAATATTTATTTCAGATATGTTTTATTTCGTATGATCTTTGATTTTAATCTTATGCTTATCTAGGTGTTCTCCTGTCTTCTAACAGGTGGTTCTGGAGAAAGGGGAATTGTTCTGGAGAAGGGGGAACTGACTTAAATAATGTTTTTATTATTGTTCTGACTTAAATAATGTTTTCATTATTGACTTAAATAATGTTTTTATTAAATAATGTTTGAATTATTGTTCTGGAGACAAGGGGAATTGTTCTGAAGAAAGGGGAACTGACTTAAATAATGTTTCGTGATGTTACTGTAGAGACTGTTATGACTTTTCCAGTTTCATGACTTAAATGATGTTGGTTATTTTGGGGAATATGGAATGGGCTATTTGAGTTCAATCATTCATTTAATCTTGTTGTTTAAAACCTGGGTTTATTTAGCTAATGCTCTGTTCATAAATAAATGTTATTTTTATAGGCTCACATGCCTGAATCAATTGCCTTAGATAATGGAGGGGGGAGGTGTGTCGTGGAGAGAGAGAGAGAGAGAGAGAGAGAGAGAGGGTGTTACCAGTTGCTTTAGATGCACGATCCATAGCTACCTTTTGATAAGAACCGAGATTGAGAATCTTCAGTTATTTTATATATATATATATATATATATATATATATATATGTATATTATATATATATATATATATATATATATATATATATATATATATAATATATATATGATATATATATATATATATATATATATATATATATATATATATATATATATATGTATATATATATATATGTATATATATATATTATATATATATACATATATATATATATATATATATATATATATATATAGATATATATATATATATATATATATATATATATATATATATATATATATATATATATATATATATATATATATATATATATATATATATACATATATATAATATATATATATATATATATATATATATATATATATATATATATATATATATATATATATAATATATATATATAGTTATATATATATATATATATATATATATATATGATATATATATATATATATATATATCTATATATATATATATATATATATATATATATATATATATATATATATATATATAATTTGCATAATATGTATGGTTTTATTCTCACAAGAGTCGAAGGAGGTATCTTAGCATTCTTTTGCAATTATGGACTGATTTATCGAATATCATTAGCATTATATTTTAGTTTTAAAATACCTAAAGAGAAAGTTCTAAGACTGAAAATTTCCCTCGAGATAGTAATTATTTCCTTTCACAATATTTTACCAGGTTTCACTAATATTTAAGCCGTGCGGTTTTACATAGCTATTATTTCCTAATGGCTCGTTCTATATAAACTTAATTTGATTAAAAAAAAAAAAAAAACTATCTTGTACTGAAACGAAAACCGTATAAAAATAAATTAAACCATTTTTTTTTTAATATTACACAGCAATGAAAACCGTCATGGATTTTAGTCAGTGCTTGAATATTAGTACAGAACCTTACTTTTGTATTGCAGCATGAATAGGCTAAAGGTACTTTTTTTTTTTTTTAAATCGTCATTGAGTGCAATATTTGTAGAAAACGGGATGCTTGTAAGTGCTAAGACTTGGTATTGTACATCTGTAAGTGATTACATAATAAAAATATGGAATGTTATTCCATATATATAAAAAACTAAAACTAAAGAGGTCAACCAGATTGCTTGCAGGAATCTGATCAGATCAGAGACGATAAAGTATTCTAAGATTGCGTATACAATAAAGTAGGCTAAGTTGACAGAACAGAATTAGCCATCATCATTGGCAGAAGGGATCAAGCCATCGTCACTGGCAGACCTGTACAATCCTATATTCATCATGTAATCTCAGAGAACACTCCAATGAGTATGGAAGTGCATAACCAACCGACTTAGCGTAAGATTATCGCAAGTCTAACATTACCTCATAGGGCGCCTTATTATACAAGGCAACAGCCCTAATATTGGTGGCAGACTACTTTTACAAAGAATGAAGTAAACCACAGCAAGTACACGATAATGCAGTAGAGATAACTTGTTTTAATAGTAATCGCTCAATTCTGTATAGTTCAAGTCATTCATACATTCGTTGTTTTATAAACTAACAGCAACATAATGCTAAAACATACAATACGTTGCCAATGGTAATAAAGAGAAGAATCCTAATTATTATCAAAAGAAATAGGTAAACAGTAGCCCTAAAAATCAGAAATCAAACAAATCGTGCTTAAGCAAACTTGGTTACTGTGTCATCTAGTCAGACGGTCAGGGTCAGTTAAATCTGCCGAGTGTTCAAAGCATAGCACATTCCACATATGCGACTTCAGCGGAGAGGAAAAACGATGTTGGATCATTTATACCATACCTTTTTTTTTTTTTTCCATGCCAATACCTTTTTGAATTAAAAAGGAATTTTCCTATGAACCACACGACCGTATCAAGTAATCAGAGCAGGTTCTCGTAATTTTAATACATAAGTTATTATAAGTAGTGGTGGATTAAGCCCGACTGTATGCGCCGTAAAAATTAGAATATCTTGTTTTTATGCCTTTAGTCCACGTAATATCCTGTATCCAAGGACTCACCGTCTGTTGTTCGAACTTCCCTATTGAGAAGTCCGGATAAGCGAGCGCTTACAGATACCTCTATGGTTATAAAAAACATTGATCTGTATCTAGTGTAATTGTAAGATATCAATCTAGGGGTATACAAAACATTATCTTACCTCCTGCAAAATAAGGCGTGTTTATCAAAGGAAAATTCTATAAACCTTCAAGCATATTAAAATCCGTTTTTAACAAAAAGAGACAGTTAATCAAATAATAACTTATATAGAGGAACAAATAATTTGTCTCATAAATCGGGATATTGTTCAATGACCCAACAGAATTCTCCCAAAACCGCAGTCGCAGTTTTTTATTGTTGCTAATTTTTAATCACGCCCAACCAGTCGTAGATGAATCTCTCTTATACTCTATCTAAAGTAATTACCGTAAAGTAATTGAAGCAGAGGTGATTCAGCAGAAATTTTTTATCTTTTATCTGAATACCAGGAAGTTTCTCCACTAGCGAGTGATCTCTGGGGAAAAACGGATGTCACTGAAAACAAAATACCGTCTAAGGACAAACATAAAGCTATATACGTACCTTCGTATAGACTCCCAATGAAATTTCAAAATAGAGATAAATGACGAAGTTGAAAAATGTTAGTAATAGGAGTCATTAGGAAATCAAATAGCCCATATAATTTTTCCCTCAAACGTCATGCCATAAAAGATCGGACTTGGCGTATCTGCGTAGATTTCTGTCGATTAAACCAGGAAACGATTCCGATTCCCGATAGTTTCCAGTGCCATGTACCGACGACATCTTATCTCTGTTAGGTTAGAATAAATTTTTCACCAGCTTGGACTTACTTAAAGGCTTTCACCAGATACCATTACCTAAGTGATTGTACCTCATACACCGTTTTCAGCACACTCAGGGGACATTATCAATTTTTACGTATGCCTCCGGCTTACGTTGCGCCCCAATTACAATATAGTGTTTGGAGACTTTTAGGGGATACCCTACATGCCTATATGGTTGGTCTTGTAATCTTTTGTAATACCTTAGAAGTACATTCACATAAACTAGAGCTAGTGATACAGAGACAAATTATCTCAGAGTAAAATATCTAAATGTGAATTATTAAAAACCGAACATGTTTATCTAGGTTTTATGTGTCTAGTCAAGGTCTTAAAGTAGTCCATGGTAAGGTGTCGGCTATTCATAACTTCCGGTACCTATTAACGTAAAAAGGGGGATACGGCACTTTGGCGCTGTAGTGGGTATTACAATCGTATGTAAATATGTAACTCTTCAATCATGACAGCTCCTTTAACAGATCTTACGAAGAAGGGCGTAGATTTATAATGGTCTGAAAAGCATCCACAGGCGTTCGATATCTTAAAATTGGAATAATGCAGCTCATCTAACTTAAAAATCCCTGATTTAAATAAGGAAATTTTTTTTATAGCAACAGACACCTCAGACCAAGGGGTAAGAGGGGTACTACTTCAGCAATATGATAAACAGTTCTTCCCTATAGCTTTTTATTCATGTAAACTAAAGCCCTCTGAAAGTAAATATGCAGTAATAGGCAAGGAAGGGCTAGGTATCGTTAAGTCACTAGTACATTTTAAGTTCATAATCTACGGCTATCCTATTAAATCCTTACTGACCATAAGTCACTTACCGAGTTTTTCAAAGGCTTTAAACACAGTCCCAAAGGAACTTGTTGGCATATGATCATTCAGGTCTTTGGAGCCAAGTTAAGATATCTACCTGGGAAAGCAAATATCATAGCTGACGCATTATCCCGCAATCCCGCACCATACTGCAAAGAGCCATTAATTGGACTAAAAGATATAGAAACATCCGTGCCTATTGTTAAAACCGTATCTAAACAAGAAAATTCATTAACCCAAGAGATCGCGAGCATTGAATATCTGGGTTGGAGCGCCGAACTGTTACAAACTGAACAAAGCAAGAGTCAACAGCAATAAGCAAAACAATAAACACTTCGAACGGAAACAAGGTCACCAGCTAAGCAAACCAATAAACACTTCGAACGGAAACAGGATCAACAGCAATAAGCAAAACAATAAACACTTCGAACGGAAACCCTAAAGCAAAAGTATATTTAAAGTATGTGTATCAGAATTATGTAATCAAATGTAATGTTATATGTAGGTCCGTGACGAGGGAAACCCGAAGAACACAGCAGGTGACTAACGACCAGGTAGTAGTAATAATCTCTTTCATACCAATCGTCCTAAACTGGTTGCATTCCATCATCCAGGGTTCTCTATTATGTCACAGAAAGCCAAATCACTGTTTTACTGGCCTACAATGCTTACAGATATAAAAAGCACATAACTAATTGTAACAAGTGTCATGAAAGCAAGGGATACACTAAGACACCTGTCAGTTTAGGGGCCTATCCTGTGCGAAATCAATCCTTGAAAAAATATACGTAGAATTATTAACAGAATTACGAGTCTGACAGAGGAAATAAACACTTCTTAGTGTTAATAGTTCCCTTGACACGTTATATAGAATTAATAGCACTAAAAACAAAAACCACAACTGAGTGCGCTAGGAATATTTATGAGGGCTAAATCCGTAAACATGGAATTCAACACATAATAATCTCTGACTCGGGTGGTGTAAATCAATAATACTCTTCTTAACTCGTTGTGTGAATTTCATTCCATTAAGAAAACCAATACTATATTTTATCACCCAGAGTCAATCGGTTTGGTAGAACGGATAAATAGGAAAGTGTCAATGTCTTACGAGTTACAACTCGTGATATTGGATCCGAACTGGATTATAGCGGTTCTCGTGGTTTTAAATACCTTTATTATTCATATCTTGTATCTATAGAAATGATACCGCAAGTAGCCTTATACGGTACGCCGCTACGACACTTTTCCACATATTCAAGCCAACTATTAATTTATCAAATATAAAAAATAAATAAATAAAATAAATAAATAAATAAATAAATAAATAAATAAGATAAAATAAATATGGATACAAGTGGAGCCAATATAATACACTCCGTAAGAAGTCGGAAGGGTTACAAATTATAATAAAAAAGGAATCACGATAAAATCAATATGCAAAACGTAATCATAGGTTAATTAAATATCCAAATATATATGCGTAAAGATTTGAACTCTAACTTAACGCTTTAGTAATGACAAATAAGCTAAAAGTTCAAACACATATCAAAACCTACTGACATATTGTCTGTCCCGGTGATTTATATTCGTAGTCAATAAAAAAAAAATAAATAAATAAATAAACAAAATAAAATAAAATAAAAGAGATTTTAAAGTCAGGAAGTCTAAAAACGAAAATGTATATCTATGGAATAATCCTATTTGGATCTTACAGGGCAAATAATATATATAGAATTTGTATGGAAACCTTTTTCATTAGTTTGAATTAGGAATATCTAATTTAACATAATCACATGCAGATTTCCAACATGAAACTAATATATTGTTCAATTTTGGTACTGTTTTTTTTTTCAGACATTTTTCTCATGTGGGTGGAGTGTTAAAACAAAAAATACCCAAGTTATACTAAAGTCATATTTATTACAGCAAGTAATGTAACTCTTAGCTGGCTGAGAGCAATCTCCTGCCAGGTGACGACGTCATCAGTTCTGAAGGTGCATGCCGCGTTTGCCGGATCAGCATTGTTCCTTTTAACTTCAATAAACCGCTTGCAAAGCAGGTTGGCTGGAGAAAGGAATGCTTAGCCCGAACTTCTCATGGGCAAGGCAGATGTTAGGTACAAGTGTCTATCTGTATGTGCAATGCAACTTTAGTTAAGGAATTGCAATCGTTTTAAAATTAATGAACAAAATAAGCAAATAGAATTTCTATAACATCAAAATGAATTAATTTTTTCTGAACCTCATAGACAATTAGAGTCAATAAATCAGCTTATGATATTGGTAAACGGACATTTAGAATATCAGGTCATGTATATGAAAAATTTACTTGCAACATTAACCTATTACAATTCAAGTAAATCACATTCATGGGAAAATGTCACATTTTCTTGAAAAAACCCAAAGTTTATATAGAAATTAGTTACATAGTGGATTCTTTCGTTGCATCTCCTGCCTATTAATAAAGTTTTAAAAATTAACCTCAGAGGATGTGCGCAAGACATTTGAATATGAAACTTTTGTTAGGGGCACATAGGATCGGATTTTATCACAACTTAATTTCAGTTAGCATAGAGAAATACAGAATCATGATTAATATTCTCTTTGACTCTTATGTTGCTGGGCAATCTTACAAACAGCTCCATTTCACACTTCTTTGTCTAGTAACTTACTACCAGTAATATCGAATTTTCTTTGGGATTCGTATTGATATCTATTTATTTTTTATAATTATGGATATTTTTACAGTCATCATAGACCTGGATAGGTTCACTCATTGTTAATGCCATGGATAAAAAAAGTTTGTACAGCTGACTCTTTTGAATTCCATAAAATATCAGCGAATTCTGGTTCTTAATGGCTTTCTCCCTCCTGTATTTGATGTTGTCTGAATTTACTTTGCCCTTGTGACAAGTATAATTTCACTTGCAGGCTGATTAATGGAACCTGGTTACAGTATCCTGCAGTACGAGAGTTTCACATCGCAACTTAAAAAAATCGTTCGTCGCTCGCGGACGGACGGCAGTCAAGTAAACAATCGCTACAATGTGAAAGGAATAAGCACCATCATAAGTGAACAAGATTATCTCGTGGACTTCTTCGACCGACACCCGTATCCCGTCGTTAATCTTGTTTTAATGCGGAATGCTCCGGCGGCTGTTGGTAATCGACTACAAAAGGGACATACTTCCGACAATTACGACCAGAAGGATATTCAACTCTACGTTGCTGGCAAAGGACTGGTGCTGGGGATGATTTTATTCATCGTATTCGTGTGGCTTAGGATGCAGAGAACAAATATGAGGCCGAAATAGAACGTTGGACCCCGCCAGGCAATTTTCCCCTTGTTTAACCATTTGGAATTGGCCATTTCATTTGGCTATAGGTGGTTGTCTGGAACTGTGTAATGGACGAAAAGTTGTTCGAACGCTAGTTAAATGTGTAGTAGTATAACCTCGGTCATGTATCCTATATATAAAGTATCATGTATCCTATATAAAAATGATAATAAATAACAGAGTCGAAATATATCTTTGGGTGTACGCACCACGAATCTATTATATAAATGATCATAAATAACAGAATCGAAATATATTTTTGCATGTACGCACTAGGAGTCTATTTTAAAGGTGCACCTTTAGATTAAATTTTCCCACCCCCCCCTTAGATTTAGTCGTTTATGTGAATCAGTTGTATTAAAATGCACATGTATTGATCATAATTATATGAATCCATATACATATGTATAAATAAATCAGGTAGCCTATAATCAATCTGTTACCTTTTATCTTACCAATAACTGCAGTTATATAAAAGTCAGCATAAAAAATTAATCATTTTCATCACTTCATATATGAATTTTTATCAGTTGAAATATGATTTTTATCATGTTAATCTTTATTTTATGCAATTATCAGAGTAAATTAGTATTTTCTGTAGCATATGTATCTTAATGAGATGAAGTGAAAAACTGTATCAGTATATATCACATGATCACTATTATTTACGAATATCATCATATGCATATTGTGTCTTATATCTTATTACTTGAATCTGTATCTGTGTACACCATGAATTTTTTTTTACTTATAAGTATTTTCTATATATCTATATATATTCACATAGTGTCTGTATCACACTCCTATAAGTCAAATGCAAGTCAAGCTTGAGTAATATTCAGTGGTTGGTTTTGTAGCTGACCGAGCTTTTATGTAAGTGATTACATAATAAAAATATGGAATGTTATTCCATATATATAAAAAACTAAAACTAAAGAGGTCAACCAGATTGCTTGCAGGAATCTGATCAGACCAGAGCCGATAAAGTATTCTAAGATTGCGTATACAATAAAGTAGGCTAAGTTGACATGCCGTCACCTGTGGTCATTCATTTGTTTTGAAACATTAGTCCAAGCTTCCTGCTTGAGACAACTACCGTGACCTATAATTCAAATGGCCTACGTGATTTCTAATGTGTCTCATTTTGTATGTATGTTCATATGTTCGAGCTACTGTCTGCTTCCTTTATGACTTGTAACCGAGATGGTAGACAAAACAGAATTAGCCATCATCATTGGCAGAAGCGATCAAGCCATCGTCATTGGCAGACCTGTACAATCCTATATTCATCATGTAATCTCAGAGAATAGAACTATTTTTTATAGTTCGTGTTTTCTACTAGAAACCTCACATCAGAAAAGATATCATCATGAGTTTAACACATCGTCGTCATAATCACTTCGTAAGTTATCAGCAAACCCCAAGACACTCCAATGAGTATGGAAGTGCATAACCAACCGACTTAGCGTAAGATTATCGCAAGTCTAACATTACCTCATAGGGCGCCTTATTATACAAGGCAACAGCCCTAATACATCCACTGCTTGAATGAATGAGAAGAATTAGTTGACAAAAGACTGACCCAAAGTGCCATGAAAATTTGATATGGCTATGAATGGTAACCTGACTTTGAAATATTTGACTTCGCAGTTGAATGTTTATTTGATATTATTGTAAGTCAGATGAAATCTAAAAAGCTGATTAGGAAGTTGTATGAATTATTAAAAAAAGATAGAGACAGAATACTTATTAATTAATTTCCCGAATAACTTCAGATGGCAATTGACAATACATCAACTATCTTGAGACACTTTTTCTCATTTGTTTGTAGGTTTTTTTCTGGTAAAAATAAATATTAGTTCCACTGAACATACTAGCCATTATCTTTGTCATTATTTTTCATCGAAGCCAAGTAAACACTTGATCTTGATGTAGTTAATATTGGTTCTCTCGTTGATAAACGTGTTTTTCTGGAGTGGCAGTACTCTCTCAGATGTTTAAATAAAACCGCCGATAATAAAAAAAAAGATATTGATTAAACATATGAAATGTTATAGGTGTCAGATTGAGTCCTTCCGTCGTCTGTGTGATAACAGCTCCTCTCAATTGCAACATTATTTCGTAAATCTTCGCTTCGTTCACCTACTCTTATACTACTTAATAACTTTTCTAAACTAGATTAAGTTGATCATTATATTTTTCACAAATACATGGGCAAATTGAATATTATCTCTTTCCCACTTTTTCAGAGATTTACAAGAGAGAGAAAAGTGTGTCAGAGTCGATAAAAATCCGGCTCAAATTCATAATTCTGCAAAGTGGAATGGAGAGTGGTTCGCATATTGTATGTCAACCGTGCCGTAGAATTCCTCTCCAATATTAATGGTCGGTGTATCGAAATACTCTGAATATTTCGACATCAATCACGAACCGTTGATCCGGTCTCTAATCCGATAGCTTAACTCTGGAAAATATTTGAAAATTATTGCAAGTATTTCCATGACACTTGATAAATATTTTCCTCTGACGAGTTATGACATAGTTTATAAAGCTAACACCTGATATTTATTTGTTACTCGAACAGAAAATGGGAGCGGGATGGTTTTGCCAACAATATTTGTATTTGAAATATAAACATTTTATTTATCAATCAAATCTTTTAAAATGATCATTCGTGTAAATGAAGAACATAATTTTTTTCGTATTGCTATCGCTACATACATGCGTACATACATAATTCATATATATATATATCATATATATATATATATATATAATATATATATATATATATATATATATATATATATATATATATATATATATATATATATATATATATATATATATATATATTATATATATAATATATATATATATATATATTATATAATAATATATAATAATATATATATATATATAAGTGTGTGTGTGTGTGTGTGTGTGTGTATGTATGTATATATATATATATATATACGCACACACACACACACACACACATATATATATATATATTATATATATATATATATATATATATATATATATATATATATCAATAGAAGGATCCACAGTAATATTCTTGTTATCTAGGTATAATATATTTATGGAAATATATACAAAGCTTAAAGCTTTCGTCCATCCTCCTGTGGACTTGAAATCACTAAGCAAATGAGACATGGTATTGGTGAATAATTCCAAATAAACATAAACAAACAGACAAAAAAATTAACAAGGTTAAAAACTGCGAACAAGTCATTGGGTTGTATTCCGTTCCATAATTCGCTGTGATCTTCGAGGCGGGACAAAGCGCCGGTCTTCTTCCTGAATGACATCTTGAGGGTCGTTTAGCCAAAAAAGGTAGTTTGTAGATCAGACTCTGGAACGGGCGAAGGGTGGTTATCTACAGTATCAGATTGAAGGAGGCTGTACACATTCTGAAGTTCTTAATTCTGGCCCTTTTGCAAATTTCTTCTCTCAAAAGTAAATATTACATGTATGTGTATAGTATATATATATATATATATATATATATATATATATATATATATATATATATATATATTATATATAGTATATATATATATATATAAGTATATGTAATATATATATATATATATATATATATATATATATATATATATATATGTATATATATATATATATATATATATATATAGTATATATATATATATATATATATATATATATATATATATATATATATATTATATATAATATTACATGCATACATTGCTGGTTTTTATTTACAAGTTATTACTTTCAAGAGTTTTACTGTCTCTCAAATATGAGATATGTCGTTGTATGATATATACTACATGTGAAATATGGAAATATAGAAATTATGATATAGCGAAATCGCGAAATTAATTTTGCCTCTCTCTCTCTCTCTCTCTCTCTCTCTCTCTCTCTCTCTCTCTCTCTCTCTCTCTCTCTCTCTCTCTTTTGCTAGTTATAACTGCTGGAACTTAAGTGCATAGTTCTGCGGTTTAAGATATTCGAATGTTAGCCCCTGCTGTCTTAAGAAATTAATTATTTTATTTTAAAAGATCTGAATTTTGAAACTGGAATCATTTTCATATTTATCACAAAAGGTGATGAGCGTTAGGATTTTAATGATAACACAAGGAATAGGATACCTTACGCACGAAGGTTGTTTTTCCCACACGTAAAGCCTTAACTCGAGATAATATTTTCAGCTGTCAGCTGAGAGAAATCTTTTGAAGTGACTTCCGATTTCATTGGTAAAAACATCAACGTTTATCGCTTTTGTTAGTCAAGATATTTTGAAAATAAAACTATCGTTGATGCGAATAAAACAACACCTTTATCAAGTCACCAAAAGGTCTAAATGCAAGGATAAAATTACGTGTATATTTGTTTCCTTTTTAAATTTCAACTATAATAGTGTGTTGAGTTTAACTTGAAATCACATATGTTCAGTTGTTGCTGATGTAGAAGGCTAACCGTTAAATGGGTAGTTCCAAGTTATTTCGAAAATCTACATGAAAAAATTCCTAACATTGATACATCATATTTTCAATCACTTTGTATTTTTCATACTAGAAAACTGCTTAAACAATGTGCACCCTTTTTTTTAAGCTGATATGTTAATTGTTGCAAAGTTAAAATGAAATATAAATTATTATATAAATGATAAATATAAACGTTGCACTACGAACACTTACAAAATCTGGATAAAATCTTCTTACCTTCATTATGTTAAATCATATGACGTGCCATAAAATGTCAGTCGATTATAAATGTTACCTCTAGTGTGCACGCTTCCATTTCCCTTAAGCACTATTCAACAAAATGCTTTTTATTTTTGCTCTGCTTAAAGCGATTGTGTACTTTAGAAGCTTTGCATGTTGAGAGTTCTCAATGCTCGTTCAATATGAGTAGTCTTTAAGGTATGGGGCCCTTCAATTAAAAAAGAACCCATTCTGCCTAAGATGTAATAATTTCGTATGCATAAATTTTAACGGGATATCTCATGGGGAGTTGTGATTGATAAGCATGAATAGTGATTCATTTTAGAAAAAAATATAAAAGCTCATTGCCAGTTGTAACTTTGATTAACGATGTTTTTCCAAAAAGCCATTAACACTACGCTTATCACTTCTTTTTTCTATGGCCGGCAAGATCGTTAATTTTCATGGAAGAGCCATGGAAATTAAGGACCACTATTTCATGAGCCTGAATTTTTGCCTTTTATTTTATTTTGCAATTTATTGACTGAAATTCTGATTTCCGAGTAAATGCAAATTAATAACCGATGCTTTAAATATTCTGTAACAGTCGGGTTGAAAATACACATTCCGTAATGAAAATGAGAAACAATGTGATACGTACCACTAGAAGAAGATGACATACTAACGGAAATTTTAATTTTTAATATAACTGAGGCAGAATTCATTTTCAGTAAAACAGTGCAAAGAAATTAGTTCGTACTGGACTATACTTTGTATAGAAATGTATAGACAATGCAAGTATAGTAGACATGATTACACTTGAAAAATAAGCACATACCAATACAAAACGATAAATAAATAAATATGACAATAGCATTCTGGAATTCTTCCATCAATGCTTCACCTTTCAAGATACTTCGTATCGAGACCAAGATCTACTCTTCCTTGTAACTCGAAAAAAAACCCGTTCAATAAAAAAGAAAAGAAAAAAAAACGACGTAAGTTATACTAAATACTTTCTGGAATAACAATTATTTGGAAATAAGAGATAACAGACAATTTAACGCAAATTATTTTCATGTCATTTGTTCAAGTTTTATATCCTACGAACAGATGGTTAATCGATTTATAAGATAAGCGACTTCCTATAAACGCTGCGAACCAAACTTACCTTCAGAACTGAAAATGTTCTCGAATTTCTGAAAATAGAGAGAGAGAGAGAGAGAGAGAGAGAGAGAGAGAGAGAGAGAGAGAGAGAGAGAGATTCGACTGCATATAGGCACTATTTTGTGGGCTCGAGTAGGTTTGAGCTCATAAAGGTAAACTATGCGGAAATACGTTAACTTTTCTCAATCATTCACTGTCAAAATAAATAAATAAATAGAAATAGAAATACGAAAATTATCAAAGTCGCATTTATTTTTATAAGCTTTTCATTCGTATCATAAAAATTTATCTCCTCCATCTAAGTAACCGGAGGTGAAAATTACGAATCCTTTCATTATTGGATAAATTATCATACATTTGGTCTTATAAAAATTGATGTTTTGAACAGGAGAACATATTTAGAATATTAATTCAGAACAAGTGATTTTCCGTTTATTCTACTTACTTTTGCTGACACGTCCTGAAGCAAGATTATTGATGAACCACTAAATCGAATTCATTCAAATAAAGTTCAACTTTGTGATAGAAACTAAACTTTGTGATAGAAACTAGTACATCCGAATATTCTTCGCTGACGGACTGAAAGTGATAACGAATATTAAGCAATACCAATTTTTCTTTCATTTCTTTGGAACTCTTGGCCGAATTTTTACATCTGTACTTTTGCCTGAAAAAAAATTCTAACTTGGTATTTTTCATCTAACATATTTTTAGAAAAAGAAAAGAACGAGAATGTTTTTGCATTTTGAATTGAACAGACAGGGAAATAGAGAAATCATTACATTACCAGTCGGCATAGCATTATAAAACAGTTTAGTAAGTATATACCTCAGAAGAATAAATTACACTCTCTATGCCACAGGACTAGCAAACTCAGCCCAAGAGAACTGTTGGGATCCAGATGGTTAAACGCATTTTATGAGATGAAAAGGTGTTTAAAAAACCATCTTACGAAATACATGGTCAATTTACTAGGTAAACATAAAAAATTCAAAGGAAATCGGCACACAACACCAAGAGCCAAACAAATTAAATTTTTCGAAATTTTATTTTATCATTATGCAATGTGGATTTTTGCTTATCATTATCGAAAAAAAAGTGGGAGAGAGACAGGTAGGGATGAATAAGATTGGAAGCCAGCTGCAACACCATATTTTCCATTTCAATATCATAGTCTTCTTCCAAGCGCTCTCTTTTATTGGTTTTGCGAGCGGTTAAACTTTCCACGAGGTCCAAGGAATCATGACTGGGTCTTTACCATTAGTTGTAATGAAATTGACGCTGCATATTCCATAGGAATTACGTCCAGAAACAGACTCCAGCCAACAAGAAATGGTCTTTTTGGCTTCCCTTTTCCTACTTTTATTTTTAACCAGGGCATTCCTGTATAAAGATTCTTACATATTGTCCCAGTAGGAATTTGTAATTTCGGTTTCAGATTTAAATAACCAGGGTTGGCATAACCTTTGGCACCAGGTAATTATTAGTAAGTATAGAAGAATTTTTCTTCTAAGAACTAGAGGAAATATGAATTCTTTGCATGCCTGCAATCAGAAATTCAAATGCTTTTCTTTTTTTCCCATCGTAGTAATTTGTGTGTCATGAATGAAAAATAACTTTCATTATTGCCTTGCGTTTGACTGTTATTGAGTCTCAATTTAAATAAACTCCCAAAGGATGGTATAGATAAATTCAGTATATCGGAAAGTGCGAAGGAAATATAAGAAAAATTGTGTTTTAAGATAAAGGATTCAGCTAACTCTGAAAGAAACTCCATTGGAAATTTATCATTTCTGTGAGAAATGGAGAACTCGTTCAGCTTTCAATAGATTTTTGGCATTTAAAGGCGGGTTATATGTTCATTTTAAATAATGAACTATTGACTTGTAACTGAAAGGAGCATATCTATTCACTGGAATTTGTTTGTACTAAAAGGTTGCGAATTTTTTGGAGATATTTTTTATAATTCAAAAACTAATACCGAAGAGTCTACATTACATACTATACCTGAGTCAAATCCCAAGAACTTAATAGAATGCTATATCATTTATCCGTCTCCCTTCATAACGGCAAATCTCAGAAGTAGATATCTTTTCCCTGCCTTATTTATCTCCTTAATTACCGGATTTCTTCCGCCCTACCTCAAAGCTGGATTTTGCATGTTCAATCGAATCGACTGCGAGGAAGAAATGGTGCCATAATAGGGCCGGTTTGAAACACTTGAGATTAAGTATTTTCAGGCATAGATATAATAAATTCTGACAGCAGGGATGCTATCAAAATTAGTTATTTTCAACCTTTTGGCTTCCTTGACTACGAGGCTGAATTTGATCAAATTAGTGTCGGATTCTGACGGTTTTCAGTTCGCTACTTTCAGATAGTGGAGACACTGGTTTGAATTCGATGAATTATCTATAGAACTTTTGCTGAGTTAAATCTTGTTTCCTATCGGAAAAATGTGGAACACATGACTTATTTTAGGCAATCTATAAATGGAGTGTTTTAAAACGTTCGTTTCAACATTAATAAAACAAATACCTAATGAAATCTAAGTTATAAAATTGTAGCATTCCGCATATTTATGGAAAATATGGAAAACTCTATACCCGTGTTCATAAAACTTTGTCTTATTTTCCATTGCCATACATGCAGACAAATAAATTTAGATAGCATCAACATAAACAAACATAACTTTAAGAAAAACTAGTGCCATCATTCAACTTATAAAAGTAGAATTATGAACACTACCAAAATGATGTTGATATTGTACGCCTGGAAAGTCTTTATATTTATTATCTTATCGTTAGCTTGAAAAAATATGAAATGAGACAATAAATACTATGGTGTCCGACCTAATTGCCAAACACAATCACTTGTAAATAAAACAACTTCAGGCAATAAAATGATGTTAGTGTACTATACCCCGCGAGAACACTGATTATTGTGGCAATTATCTAAAAAAAGATAACTTCCTTCCTGACGATGTTATTTCTATTCTTTTCCCCGTTCCTAATCTAGTGTTCTCTCTCTGATGATAAAGAAGTATGCCAGTTAGATAGAAGGGTATATGACGACTCATCAGATGATGACAATAAAAAAATAAAAGTTATAGCTGGTGAATAGCTGTGATTAACCTCTAAATAAAAGAGTCGTGAGTGGCTCTGGCATTCATTCAATTATAAAGTTATGCTATTAATTAACAATGAATTGCCAGCCTTGAATCTAAAATTAATTCCAAAAAATCCTCTAACCACCAGATCTCTTTTCAGAGCCAAAGACAGATTAAGCCCGCCTTTGATGTCCAACATTGTTTATAAATACACTTGTCCCAGATATAATCGGGGTACTTACGTTGGATGCAGGAAGAGGCTGTTACAAGTACGTTTCTACGCCCACAAAGGAGTCAGTATCCTAACAGGATGCAAACCATTGAATCCAAAGTTATCTAGCGTCCGTAATCAGTCTATTGCCTGTCGCTCCAGCTTGGACATAGGTGATTTGAAAATGAGTGGATTAGCAAAAAAATATGATGAGCTTTTAACATTAGAATCCATTTCAATCAAAACCAATTTACCGAATTTAAATGCTCAGTCCTCGTCAGTTCAGTTGTTTATAGCTTAACTACTTTTTATTTACTTCAGTTCTCAGTCTTTTGTATAGTTTTTTGGTGTGTGTGTTTTTTTCCCGTTCTGTCCTTCAGTCACTCTCCAACTTTTACTCTGGTAGGTTGTCTCTCCAACCTAGTGTGTTATTGTACAGTAATTTTTACATTTTAAATGTTTTAGTGTCTTAGTATTCAATTTTAAATATTGTACAGTGTTTTATTAGTAACAAGTCTTATATGTGTGCATTTTTATCAATTCCTCAGCCTTGAGGATGCATCGCAGCGTTGTGAAACGTTGGCAATAAATCTTATATACGTTTAGACATGTGCCTTTGCCTCTCCACCCCTTGTGATATTTGCAGGGCTTGAGCCCCCCTTACTAGTCTTATGTTATATATATATATATATATATATATATATATATATATATATATATATATATATATATATATATACATAAGACTAGTAAGGGGGCTCAGCCCTACAAATATTACAAGGGTGGAGAGGCAAAGGCACAAATGTCTAAACGTATATAAAATTTAATGTAAATATCTAAATTGGTTTAGATTTATAATATTATATATCTATAATCATATTTAATATTTATATTTATATAATATATATATATCAATATATTATATAGATATATATATATATATTCACTTGGGAGATCTTTGTAAGTAAATGGTTACACCAAAGATCCACACAAATTACCTTGGCTAACGCAAAGATTATTAACATCAGGCCTTGAGATCGGGCGAAAATATATTAAATCACATTTGGCTGAAGACCTTCAAAAGTGGGGTGATTAGCTAAGACTCTGGGGTTTTAACTTGAGAAATTATATTTACAATAGAACTAAAAGATACAATAGTTCCTCACTACACGATGAAGCGATGTAGTATATTCTTGAAGAAGAACACAATAAAAGCCTGCTTCAAAGGATGCCATAAGGTATTGGGGAAAGCCAATTTTGCAGGTAAGTTTATGTACAGAAACCACTGCTGACTAATTCCTAATCTGTAATCGAAAACACCTATCATTACATCTCAGGAATAAGTTGTCTGATTAAGGAATTCAGGGGTTTCACAGAGGGTGCCTGAATATGAACTCAATTATGGTAATTCACAATTTAACAATTTAAGTGACACTTCCTTTATATACTTTGCAACTTGAAGCAGCACTGACAAAAAGGGCAATACAGGTCTCACTTCAGGGTAATGGACACTTGTCCTCGACGGGGATCTGACGAATCCTGAGGCCAAGTCTACTGGACCGATGCTTTTAAAATCTCACGGATGATCAGGAACTTGCGTCCAGATGGGGTTAGTTGGCATCTTGCCCGGGCATGCCGGCCTCGTGGCCACGATGGCGACGCCCACATGATCGATCCTGTGTCGCCCTCCTAGCTGGCTTTGCTTCGCCAAGGATAAGCGTTCTCCGGGGTCCGCGACCAAGGAAGTTTAATAGGGTGGAGGTGTCATAGGTCAGTTTCACTATTCTAATCCGTGAAGCCAATGAGACGCATGGACACACCTACCGTGTAGGGCAGAAAGGACCAAATCCTTTACCTGCCACATGGCCATCTCAGCCCTACCTTTAAAAACACTCAGTTTCTTATTATCTTTTTATCTTAAAGAAATTAAAATTCTATGTTAACTATGAATTTTAAATAAGATTTTCATATTTTTTTCCATAAATGGCTTTTTAAAGGCTAAAAGAGCATAAATTTCTCGCATTCATGATGTCAAATCGATGGTTGAAATTTGTAATGGACTTAATTGTTGCCTCCTATCCTCGAAATATCTAAGGTCTTTACAAAGACAAAAATGCAGTGATTTTGCTACAGATTCACTGAGTAGCTGAGCTGCTAATTTAACATTCATTTTCATCTTTGACCAATCAATGTGTGCATATTTATATATTTTGCAATTTTGCTATATAATTCCATTTAATTGATCTGTTTTCTGCATCTATAAAATGTTTCCTGTCACCAAACGGGTTTCTTACCAACTTCAACATATGTCAGAGATCAAAGAAGATTCAGACTGGTTGCTAAGTTAGTGGATGTGGGAACGAAGTTTTAAAATTATCATAGTTTAAGCAGCATCCCAATTATTTTATCATTGCAGCATTGCTTGGCAGACCATCAAATCTCAATTATATAATAGTAACTTCAGCTGAATGAAGCCTACTTGAATATTTCTGAATCCAATTTAGGTTTAGCTGAGTCTTTGAGTGCATCCATATGCAACTCACGAACTAGGCATCATTTAAAACAGTAATGTGAGAGCTTATGTACTTCCGAAACAAATATTTGACCTACCGTTTTTTAGGTATGTCATGGAGAGGGTAAGGTGGGTGAGCGCTTTTTGCCCTGCACGCGTTGACCGGGTCGGCTTCATTAATCCAGGAAAAGGGCATCTCTACCGATTAAACCTCCCAGGTCCGCGTCTGGAATTGTGGTCTGTCAGCAGGTCACTCGAACAAGGAAAAGAATTAAAGTAGTTAGTGGGGTAGCATATTCATTGTGAAGCCGAGTACCTTTATGTGGATGTTTTACATTCATTATGGTCTACCAGAGATAAATGACTTTAATATAATTAGCTACATCTTCAGAATTTGGCAAACGGTGTTTTTTTTTTTTTTTTTTTTTTTTTTTCATTGTCAAAAGTGCTTCTATGACATATTCACTGAAAATTTGTAGGGCAAGCAAGGCTGATGACGTTTTGCCTTTCTAGACTCGATGGATTACATATTTTAGGTTCAATGTGGAATGCACTCTCAAAGGGAAACTCAGGACAAATCATGTTTTTATCAGCATCTCTTTGACTGATCCAGTTATTTCTGATGTACTTCAGCAAATGCACAGATTTAAACATGAAAAAAGAGGGCGGGAGTTATCTGAAGGAAGTTCATACATAAATGAAGGTTTGGGCGGTCGAGAGAAGTGTAACATGGCTTTATGATTTATGGCATTATTGTCTGTTAATGCACAAATTACTCTGAAGGCAATGTTTTCCGAGCCAATCATTATCTGCTTTATGAAAATAAATAAATTTCCTGCTGTATTAATAAACTCTTGTTTCTCATCATAACTTCTGCACTGATTTTCCACCATTATGCAGCATATTTAATTAAATTAACCAGGTTTAGAGGATTATGATGTTGGTAAAGACTGTAAAATTTAATGATCGAACATAACAGTTAGAGAATCTGTATAAAAAGTAATAAATAACACCAAAAATACAGAACTGGGAATGGTAACCTGTGGCCAAGAATGAGAACAGATGAGTCTCCAGCCATCGCACAGTCCTTGTCAATTCCAGATGGCAGTGATCAGACCCGCCATACTTTAATTGAAATGAATAGAATGAATTTCTATTAAAATAAAATTGCTAAAGGATGAAAAGTTTTCGTAGAAGGGCTTACACTTAGCATTATCTATATATATATATATATATATATATATATATATATATATATATATATATATATATATATATATATATATATATATTGACTAACCAATATTAGTATCCAATTCACTATTAATGTGTCAGAAGCCTACGCCCAATATATATATATATAATATATATATATATATATATATATATATATATATATATATATATATATAGCGAAGTTGAGGGTGGGCTCTATCAATCCAGTAAACAGCAATTTGGTGTGAAGGGGAAGGACAATTCTTCATTCTTTACAAAGTACATTATTTAGCTGCGACGTTTCAAGACGTTTACTCCCATTTTCAAAGCTATATAATTAAAGAAACATACATTAAAAAAACAGACTCGGAATAAAATGAAATAATAAAAAGTTTTTTACATACAACATAAAATCATCAGTACAATAAAAAGGAAGAGAGTTACCAAATGGTGGGGGGGGGGGGGGGGCTGAGGGCACAGACCGAGTTACAGTTCGGACCAGGATCAGCTTCGACTTAAACTCACGAGAGGTATAGAGGTGTTGAGGTGGTCTGAGTATTTAGTTGAGGGACAAGCTGTTTAATAAAAAGCGATTCCAAAATTGCCAGTTGTTGGTCGTTAGGAGTTCGGCCTATGATTTTAAAATCCTTGTAACTGATATCGAATTTACATATTTTTGCATGTTCACGTATGCAAGAGAATTTGGGATTGATAATTTAACACCAGTTCGATAACTCACGCCTCGATGAGAATCCAATCTTACTTTTAACAACCTGCGGGTGGATCCGACATATTTCCCCAGGTTACATCTGGGGCAATTAAATAGGTAAATGACTCCCGAGGTCATCAGAGGGCGAAGGGTCTCTTTGTATTTGAAAAATGATCTTATGGACATTGGATTACAAGGCATTAGCTATTTAGCGGTCAATTGATCTGGTAAAAAAGCTATATACTTTATCTTGGCCGTCATTCTCTATAGAAATTTTTATCATGAATGAGAGGGATGCTTGCATATAGTGGTAATTTAGGTACTGTGGGTATTTCACATTTTGGATGGAAAATACTATTCAGAAATTTGTAAAGATGTTTGTGGAACAATCTGGATGGAAAGCAGTTGTCAATAAAGTACTGATGGAGGTCAAGTATTTCATTATGGAAATTGTGCCAATCAGATGTTATGCTGAAAGCCCTGTGGAAGAGGGTTGATAAGGAATTCAGTTGAAAATTATAAAAACAATGACTATAAAAATGAGAACCCAGGCCAGTGAAAGTTTTCTTTCTAAAAATCGTAGTATTAAAATGATCATCGTGTCTAAAAACCATTACATCTAGGAAAGGAAGTTTGTTTTCCTTTTCATACTCAATCGTAAACTTAATATTAGTGTGCATATTATTGGCATATTCGAGAAACTTATCAGCTTGATCTTTATTCCTAAACAGTAAAAAGGTGTCATCGACATATCTACTATAGAAAAGGGGATGGTAAGCCAATGGGCATTCATCCAATAGGCGCTCCTCCAGGGAGCACATGAAAATGTTGGCGAAGGTAGGACCCAAAGGGGATTCCATCGCCATACCATCGACCTGTATGTACGCTTTACCATTAAAAATGAAAGCTGTGTCCAGCACAGCAAGCTCTAACAGTTTTTTAAAATCCGTGATATTAAAATTATTAAAAATGGTATCAGGGAAAGAATTTTACCTCAGGATTCAGATTTATTTATGGTTAGTATGGATGTTGAATCACTCTTTACTAACGTACCTGTTGAATAAACAATTGAGATTATTCTGAGCCGGATTTTTACCAACCCTGATACCATTTTTAATAATTTTAATATCACGGATTTTAAAAAACTGTTAGAGCTGCCCTTCGCTTCGTTTTCGCTCTCCTTTTCCTGCTTCGAGTGAGACTTCGACGCTACGATAGCTTCCACGCATTGATTCGAGGGCGATATGGTACTGAGCTCCTTACCACCTGCAGAAACCTTACACCCAATAGACCATTTATATTGAAATTACCCAGCAAAGAATTAATATCCTTTCTTCGTCGTCTCCTTTCATTCAGGACTTCACGCAAATATAATTGAATCAGATGAGACGTAATAACCTTTGTTGTTCTGTCTCTTTAAGTACCCTCGCCGAACATTCGAGAAATCTGGCTAATAAATGTATGCATGAAATGTAATCATCTTGGTACAAACGTATCGATGTTTATATCGATCCTGAAGAAGAGTTCCAGAATATCAATACTATAGCTTCCGGTTTGGTCACCAAACCCCTTGTTGACACAACATATAAGGGCGCTTCTTCAGCATTTTTCTTACAACTTAAGGGGAGATACCACACAGTGAGCAAGTTTATAAGCGATTTTATGGAGTAAATCGAAGGGAGAAGCCAAAAGCGCATATGTAAGTTGTTAGAAGATAAATTCCAGGCGCGTGGTTGAGTGAATTCGAGGTATTCGATAGTGTCTGAAAGTTAAGCAAAAGCAAAATCCTTTGGTCTGAGTTAGCGTAAATTATGCTCTTTGCTTGAGAAGTTCGTTGTGTATAGGTGGGGGAATTGGAATATGAACAGTATATTCCTTATTCCAAGTTGCTCAAGGCAGAAAATGTGTAAATTATCAATATTTTTTTACTATAAAAAACAAATTTGTTAATTTTGGCTAATAAAGTTACTAGAGTATGAAAGACAAGGGATATTGGCGCCATAAATAAAATGATAAAGCGTGACTAATGGCGGGTAATAATTTAATTTTCTGAAGCTGTGTATCAAAACTCCACTTAAGAACTTAACTGAAAGAATATTGTTGTCATAAAATTTTAAAAATAATAATTTTTACAAGTATCTGCTCGGTGCAAATCAAAAGCTTTTTTATTCGTTTAGCAAAATCAAGAAATATATTAGTACTGATATCATCTCCTTGTCATTTCAGAAAAGCCAGTTAAACCCACCACAGCTTCTAAATTCAACAATGGATACTTAGATGATCAGTGTAATGAACCTCAAAATACGCAAATCTATAAAAGAAACAAAACCTTATGATCATTATTTTCTAAAAGTCCTTAGTGCATTCGACGTAAATAAGTAAATAGCTCAATTATGGTTATATATATATATATATATATATGTATATATATATATATATATCTATATATATATATATATATATATATATATATATATGTAATGAGGAGATTTCCCCATTATTCATTTGGTAAAGTGTAACTCGAGCGTCAAAGCAAACTAATACACCAGGCACACCCCCCCTCTCTCTCTCTCTCTCTCTCTTCTATCTCTCTCTCTCTCTCTCTCTCTCTCTCTCTCTCCAAGCAATCTCTCTCTCTCTCTCTCCACCTCTTTCTCTCCACTCTAACAGGTAATGGAAATGAGAGTTGCATCATAAGAAAATACATTTATTAACAATGAATAAATACTGAATTAATCAAGTCTTACAGACTAACTCAATTCAATTAAAACTCCAACAGTAAAATGTCTGACAGTATGCAGTCACCAAAAAGTCTATATCCATCGGGACTCCCTGTCCCCCCCCCCCCCCCCCCCCCCCCCCTCCCCCCCATTGCCAGAACCGTCCACGCAGCCGGACTATTTCGCACACTTAATAAAAAACCACTCCGAAGAGCACCACGGCATCCTGCCTTTCTTCCAAAGACGCCTCTATCAAAATCCCCCCATAGACTTAGGTATGATACACTTTTAACAGAAAGAGGCGCACACGCACATACGAACGAACACTTCGTTAGCGCCTCACAATACTAGCTGCATCCAGTTTCACAAAGGCACTTTGAGAAGAGTTAATAAACTATCGTACATTGACTTGTCTAACTAAGCAGTTTTATCTCACGCCATCCATAGAAACTCATTGTTCAGCTTTCTCGGGTCGTTGCTTCTCCACATTCCAACAGGTCACAGCAAACATATTGGCAATATATTATTAATCAAAAACCCTAGGCCTTTCACGGCTCGGCCACTAACAACGCTAGCTCCCGCCTAGCAAAATTGTCAAATAGAGTAGCTTATATAATATAAAACACATTGGCTGGCTTAGAATAAAATATAAGTAATAACTGCACGTCTCTGGCATTATGAAATAAAGTCTGTTACACTTTTATCTCCAAATAACACTAGAATTTTCTCTCTTCGGATTCTTGAATATCCCTCTTTGCTGCAACTAGCTGCACAGACAGCAGCTTACTGTAGGAAGCTGTAGGAAGACGGAATGCCTCCCTCATTGTAGAAGACTTCTCACGGCTTCTGCAGATCCCCAAAAGACACGCTGTTGAACTCTTGCGATCACCATCGTGGAAACTCTTGTAATCACCACGGACAAAACGACAGCAACCTCTCTTCACGGCTGGTGGACGTCTTGCTAGCGTTGGGAAACGACTTTTTGGTGTGTTAGTATGTCAGTCAAGTCACTGGTCAATCGAAAAAGAATTAACCCAAACATACCACTTCTATCAAACAATGATCTCAAAAAGTCAGAAATACTAACTGAACGTCTCCCAATTAACTCCCTTTAATATGACTACTAAATCATAAGTCATTATCACAACTCTCAAAGAAAAAAAACATCTAGTTCTCCAACTCAATTCTCCAAACTCACACATCAGCACACACACTACTCAGAAATCACAGCAACTCCACGGACTTCTGCACTCACATTTCAAACTCGAATGTTCTCATAAAAAAAAAGAAAAAATCGTAATGAGCCCAAGGAAAAAAAAGAATCACGTAACACACCCAGACCCAAAAATGTTCTCTCAAGCTCTGATATCTGAACGACCCACAAAATCAGTAAAAATCTCCAATGTTTAACAGCAAAACCCCTTTACTGCTCATACAATTAATTACAACAAGACTTAATGTCAAACTCCCATTTACGTAAATAACAACTCCCGAAAAATTACATCTCCCGGTAAAAAAAAAAAAAAGCTATTTAAAACTCAATCCCTAATTATATCTCTCATAGGAAAAGGAAGAAAAAATAAAAATAATAAAAAGATAATCACAAGTAAATGTCCCCAATCACAAAATACATAGTACATGTATAATATGCATAACACCCCGCGTTTTTCCCAAGAAATGCTCCATGTAAAGTTACGGAATTTGCCAGAAAGCAAACTCTCACACATGTGCTTTCGTGAAATGCTATTGTCAACATTTCCAGATATTGCAAAAGCTCTGAGCTATCACCATCAGAGGAAAAGGAACAGCACAGCGCTTGTCAGCAGAAAATCCGCCTGCGGACGTAAGCTCAAACTGCGGCACTAAAAATGTCCAGTCAGACACACAAGTTTGGAAACTCATGATTCTATAGAAAAAGGTCTAACAGACACATTTCACAGAATTAACTCCAGGATATGACTAATGTGTTCAAAATTTTGTCTCTAAGACGTATTCTCTCAACATGACACAGCCCAATTATATGCCTCCAAAAATAATACACTTGTGAACATAAAAAATGCACACATCTCTATAGGACTCGTAATGCAGTAATGCCACTCGCTTCTAAATAGTCATGAAACCAAAAAGAAAGAACCACAGAAATCTCCTCTTGGCTCAAAAAGACAAACTCCATAACCACAAAAAAAAGGGTCACCCACAAAAGATTAATTCCATCTCCATACATAAATATGTGACACCATATTAATAATAACACCACTCCGAATATAAAAATATTTCCTCCATTTGGTTAAAAACCACATCCACATATATTCACTCTTATTTCTCCAATAGCCACATGTTAATAAAAAAACACCACTCCAGGAATAGAGAATAATCACCTCTATTTCTGCAAATACAAAATATTTACCTTTATTTCACCAATACTCCATGTGGAACAAAACAAGGCTCCAAAAAATATTAAATCTCCAAAAAGGAATATCAAAAAATGAATTCCTATCTCCAAAAAAATGTGCTCTCAAGGCAACTAACTCACACACTCACAAATATTGCCACATATATCTCCAAATATGTATCTCCATTTGCAACAAAGATGGCTGCAAAATAATTGAACTAAACATAGCTCTCATCACCCTTTGAAAATATAAAAAATGGCCAAAAATATATCTCCAATATATTACATCTCAAATTATAACTCCAAATAATATATCAATTCTCCAGAGAATAACTCAATGTTATAGTCAAAAACTATAAAACACTCTCCATTTAGCATAATTGCTGAAAAAGGGCAAAAACTCGGCAAATAAAACTGTCTAGAAAATTCTAGAAAAAATCACCAATGTGCCACAACTCATTATAACAGAATTCCAAAATCAAAGTGTCTTAGCCAAGACTTCTCCATATATACTACGACTTAGGCCACTAGAAAACTTACCCAAGTTTCCTATCGCTCACAAAGTTGTCACAAATACAACAAATGTATTGTGCAAGAAAACTCACAATTTCTGGAACACAAATATCCAAAGAATATATGTAGTGCCATTACGTATGCATTCAAAACATGCAAGAATTCTCCCGTAAATTTCTATGCAGCATCAAATAGCTGAAACACAAACACGTTCCCGAACAATGACTCTAAGTCACGAACTGAGATACTAAAAAAAAATATTCACACCAACTGGAGAGAAAAATAAACTCAAATTCACCCATGATAAAAAAACTTGTGTCAGCGATGGCTAACTTCAAAAAAAGGAGGAAAGAAAAATCAACGGCATTATTAACTATCTCCCGTGACTCACTAGATGTCAAGCAATTATCTGCTGAACTCATAAAAAAAGGAAAAACAAAAAATAATGTGTTGTTAGTTCCTCCCATATTCAAAAAAGATTTCACCACCCTTGATAGCACTACAACACCCACGTATTAGTATATAACAAAAATCAGTATCAGAAATATCATTATCAGCAAAATCACCAAAAAATTGCTATCATCAAAATCACCAGTATCAGTACAAAAAAAAAAAAAAATCACCAATGTTAATGCTTGTCCATTCTCCAAAAAATTCAGCAAGATTCAACACAATTCACCAAGATTCAGCCAGATTCATCAAGATTCAGCAAAACTCTTCCCTCATGAATCACTGAAATATTCTCCAAAGTTACAAAAACTCAACAAATAATTAAGACAAGACTTCTCCCATTAATTCATTGTAACAATTCTCCATGAATAATTATCTGTAATAATTATAAAATAATCTCCCATGAAATATCTCAAATCTCTCGTAAAACAAGTCTCCCGCAATGATAATTATACTTAAGCAACCCTCCCGTGACACATCTCAAGTATAATAATTATTAATAATAATAATAATTCTCCAAGGCAATAATTCTCTTGCAAAGATCTCAAGTACATTAACTTGTCTAACTAAGCAATTTTATCTCACACCATCCATAAAAAACTCATTGTTCAGCTTTCTTGGGTCGTTGCTTCTCCACATTCCACAGGTCACAAAGCGAACATATTGGCAAATATAATTATTAATCAAAAACTCTAGGCCTTTCATATATATATATATATATATATATATATATATATATATATATATATATATATATATATATATATATATATATATATAACTGAAAAGTGGTTAGTCATCTCACGGGTTCGAACTGCTGACACGAAAACCAACGACGCACAGTGTCCCACCTTAAACCATCCAGCCATCAAAAAATATTTATGGGGTGATATCGTCTCTGCTGTACAAATTCCCGTCGAGCGCAGGTATCAACTCATCTGCACTATTACAGCTTGCATAGTTTTCTTTGTTACCGTTTGAACTCTAGCGTGTTGCTGATTTAATGTTGGTGGTAAACGGAATATACATAGATTCACACCTCGACTCCCTAACTCTCTCTCTCTCTCTCTCTCTCTCTCTCTCTCTCTCTCTCTCTCTCTCTCTCTCTTTATAAACGTAGGGTAAATTTTACTTTACAAGATGTTCACTGTAACCACCACTATCTCATCATAGTTTAAAGCAGATAAAATCAGTTAAACTAGTTCATGTTTTCATTTTCATCATCAAAAAATTATAACTTCTTTAATGGAAATTATGTAGCTTATATGTACTTTTCTTTATATAAGGAAACATTCATTAATCACTTATACCTTTTAAGATAATATATTTTATGCCCCAAACGCATTGTATACAAACACTCACACATACACCTGCACACAAAAACTTGAAACCTTTTAAACCGACCCTAACTTGGCCTCGAAGTCCAGAAAGCAAAAGCAAGCTGCTCTTACCTTATTTTTAGTACATGTCGGCAATCATCATAAATAATGTCTAATGCCTGAAAGGACTTGACGTCCTTTACTTAAAAAGCGGCCCAAATTCGTATAGATTTCTTCCTCGCAGTCGAGAAATAGACCATGCAATACTCAACCGGGAGGCAACGTCGAAGGAATCGCGTTGTTAGGGAGATAAACAACACCCGGAAAAGATATAAAGTTGGTTCTTGACATGAGGCAGTCACCAGTCCGAGACTTTAAGTATTTTGGGTGTGGTTCTCAGATTCTGGAGTCCATGACTCCTGCCTTTGGTGTGAAATTCATAGTAGCTGGTATGTCGTTGCCATCCTGGCAAGCAGGTTCTCGAAGCCAAGACTTCTCCATATGTACTACGACTTAGGCCACTAGAAAACTTACCCAAGTTTCCTATCTCTCAAAAAGTTGTCACAAATACAACAAATGTATTGTGCAAGAAAACTCACAATTTCTGGAACACAAATATCCAAAGAAAAAATGTAGTGCCATTACGTATGCATTCAAAACATGCAAGAATTCTCCCATAAATTTCTATGCAGCATCAAATAGCTGAAACACAAACACGTTCCCGAACAATGACTCTAAGTCACGAACTGAGATACTAAAAAAAAATATTCACACCAACTGGAGAGAAAAATAAACTCAAATTCACCCATGATAAAAAAAACTTGTGTCAGCGATGGCTAACTTAAAAAAAAAGGAGGAAAGAAAAATCAACGGCATTATTAACTATATCCCGTGACTCAATAGATGTCAAGCAATTATCTGCTGAACTCATAAAAAAAAGAAAAACAAAAAATAATGTGTTGTTAGTTCCTCCCATATTCAAAAAAGATTTCACCACCCTTGATAGCACTACAACACCCACGTATTAGTATATAACAAAAATCAGTATCAGAAATATCATTATCAGCAAATCACAAAAAAATTGCTTTCATCAAATCACCAGTATCAGTACAAAAAAAAAAAAAAAAAAAAAATTCACCAATGTTAATGCTTGTCCATTCTCCAAAAAATTCAGCAAGATCAACACAATTCACCAAGATTCAGCCAGATTCATCAAGATTCAGCAAAACTCTTACCCTCAAATGAATCACTGAAATATTCTCCAAAGTTACAAAAACTCAACAAATAATTAAGACAAGACTTCTCCCATTAATTCATTGTAATAATTCTCCATGAATAATTATCTGTAATAATTATAAAATAATCTCCCATGAAATATCTCAAATCTCTCGTAAAACAAGTCTCCCGCAATGATAATTATACTTAAGCAACCCTCCCGTGACACATCTCAAGTATAATAATTATTATAGAATAATAATAATTCTCCAAGGCAATAATTCTCTTGCAAAGATCTCAAAGTACATTAACTTGTCTAACTAAGCAATTTTATCTCACACCATCCATAAAAACTCATTGTTCAGCTTTCTTGGGTCGTTGCTTCTCCACATTCCAGCAGGTCACAGCGAACATATTGGCAATATATTATTAATCAAAAACTCTAGGCCTTTCCATATATATATATATATATATATATATATATATATATATATATATATATATATATATATATATATAACTGAATCATCTCACGGGTTCGAACTGCTGACACGAAAACCAACGACGCACAGTGTCGCACCTTAAACCATCCAGCCATCAAAAAATATTTATGGGGTGATATCGTCTCTGCTGTACAAATTCCCGTCGAGCGCAGGTATCAACTCATCTGCACTATTACAGCTTGCATAGTTTTTTTCCCCTTTTTTACCGTTTGAACTCTAGCGTGTTGCTGATTTAATGTTGGTGGTAAACTGAATATACATAGATTCACACCTCGACTCCCTAACTCTCTCTCTCTCTCTCTCTCTCTCTCTCTCTCTCTCTCTCTCTCTCTCTCTTTATAAACGTTAAATTTTACTTTACAAGATGTTCACTGTAACCACCACTATCTCATCATAGTTTAAAGCAGATAAAATCAGTTAAACTAGTTCATGTTTTCATTTTCATCATCAAAAAAAACATAACTTCTTTAATGGAAATTATGTAACTTATATGTACTTTTCTTTATATAAGGAAACATTCATTAATCACTTATACCTTTTAAGATAATATATTTTATGCCCCAAACGCATTGTATACAAACACTCACACATACACCTGCACACAAAAACTTGAAACCTTTTAAACCGACCCTAACTTGGCCTCGAAGTCCAGAAAGCAAAAGCAAGCTGCTCTTACCTTATTTTTAGTACATGTCGGCAATCATCATAAATAATGTCTAATGCCTGAAAGGACTTGACGTCCTTTACTTAAAAAGCGGCCCAAATTCGTATAGATTTCTTCCTCGCAGTCGAGAAATAGACCATGCAATACTCAACCGGGAGGCAACGTCGAAGGAATCGCGTTGTTAGGGAGATAAACAACACCCGGAAAAGATATAAAGTTGGTTCTTGACATGTGGCAGTCACCAGTCCGAGACTTTAAGTATTTTCGGTGTGGTTCTCAGATTCTGGAGTCCATGACTCCTGCCTTTGGTGTGAAATTCATAGCAGCTGGTATGTCGTTGCCATCCTGGCAAGCAGGTTCTCGAATTCTCGCTCGTTGTGATGCGTTATGTAGGCAACATGTCCTTTATGATACGTTCCGGTTAAGATCACGGGAAAGCCAGATATAACGTAACGAATAGTAGATGTATTTCTACGTTTATGCGTTTCGGAATAATTCTGGGTTAGGGGAGTTCTCGTGCATTTGGTGGAAAGGAATGGGAGGAAGAACTGGGTCTTAGGAAATAGGGGATTTACCTGATTATAAAGAATCTGTCTGATATTTATCATTCCGAAGAGAGGGGGTGAGCTCAATTAACTTTCTATGCATAGTTTGTGCTTCGGCTCGGGTATCTATCGTAGGTTCGTGGTAATTGGGCGGATTTTATTTAAATTGCAAATTATAACATATAGTTTCGTTATGGAATGGGAAATGGGTGCTAGTTTAGCTTGTTTTTTCTCAAAAGGTTTGAATATTTAAGAGACGTTTTTCGCTTATTCTTGGAATTTTATACTGACCAGAATATAGAATTAAAAAAAAAATTATATACAGTATACCTTAGCCAAAGCACAAACAATCTAAGGAATATTAAATGAACTCTGCAATATCTCTCCAGAAACACAGTCATCAGAATGGGTTTCTTTCTCGTCAGCTGGTCTTCTGTCTCCTAAAACTTAATTCTTCTTTCCTCTCTTTCAACTTTCTAATTTATTAAATCTATTCTGTACAATCCGCTGGGATTTCATTGTTAACTTGTTTATATGATCGTAAAACCATGATTATGGTAAGTTTTTAATCTTGCCATAGAAAATCGTCGACAAAGTAAAAAAAAAAAAAAAATAGGAAACCATTTGAACGTCCTAATTGTTCATTCATAGTATTAATTTTCGAATAAAAAGAATCAAATGCAAGATCCGGTGCTCTTGATCTGACAACTAAATTGCACATTTCTACTGAGACAGAAAGGAGGAACTCGACCAATGCAAATAACCTAGTCGAAAATAAAAGAAGAGAAGGTTAAATCAAAAACTGTTTACTTGTTCCCTGGTACCTATTTCCGGATGGAATTTCTATGCAGTATGCAGCGTCAATTTCATTACAACCAGCTGCAGAAACCCAGTCATGTTGTACATTCGATTCCTCGGAGCCTGTGGAAAGTTTATCCTCTCGCAACACCGAGGAACGCAGATGTTTGGAGGACTTTGCCTGGGAAATGGAAATTTTGATGTTGCAAGTGGCGGCCAATCTTCCACATTTGCCTTATTTACTACAGTACTCAGCAATATTCCAAAAGGCACAGAGGTAAAGTAAAATTTTCTTTGAGTCTTGAGGTTTGGGCTAATTGGACGATTTACTTTGTCTTCTCCTTTGAACTTCATAGATTAAAAATTAGTATTTCTTAAAAGGAATTATAATGCATTTTTTAAACTAAAAGCCTTTTCCTCTTATTATTAAGAGTGGTTCCAGAGTGTATTTCTTAGTCGTTTCGCTTTTGCGAAAGACTGTTTGTATTTTCTTACGACTGTCATTCGTAAGCATTCTGGTTCCTTCTTTCTCCTATGTGATATCTTAGTAGAGTGGTTCTTCTTAAAGTAAAGGAGATGATTCAAACGGATAAGTTGAATAATAGTAGAACAACTTTATTACCGAACTCCATTAAAACAAAAGGACACGTTTCGGTCGGGAGACCGTTCCGTTTTTATCGCTAGAAAATGAACTGACTTCTTAGAGCATCACGTTGATAGTGAAACATAGCATACGTAGTCCGCCGGCTCGGAAGTTACAAGTTTCCGGCGCAGGTTAGCAGGTCAACCGCTTCCCATGGAAGTTGTTATGAAAAGTTATCAGTAATGCAAAACGATGACATTTCCAAACAAACTTAAACCAGGCTACTGCAGACATCGCATAGCGTGATCTAGATTTGCCTTGGTCACGTAGGACCCTCCTAATTCGTCAATGACCTCAGGTCATGGGTTTTTATTTACAGATATGTAATTCTAAAATGTATTTATTACATATTAACCTTCGGAACCTTTCCGGAACAACGTCAGTTCTTGTGGTATAAGTCTAGTAGCTTTGTGACCTAAACACATTTCAGGTTTTTATTCCTTTGTCTTTATACTTACATAAACAAACCATTCCAGTTATCTGCAGTTTACAATCCTGTCGACCATCGTCGTTAAGGAATGAAATATATAAATATACAATGCATTTTGTCATGCGGACATTGCTTGATCTTCTGACGTTTTCCAGTATCCAAGGAACAAGAGAACTTTGTCTCGATGCAAAGCATCTTAAAAAATAAAGCAATTGTGGAAGAATTTCGGAACACTATTAGCATATGAATACGACATATTCCATATAACATCATGGTCCTCATTTTCCTCCTCTGTTATATTTAGTTTTTTCTTTTTCTGAGATGTACTTATTTTTTTAGTTTTGGTCTGGACCCGAATATACTTCACGGTCTTTTCTAAATATTTCCTTTCCTTCAAGTGCGTTATATTGAATTTCCAGACAGGATTTCGGTCAATAAATAGTGTGAAAGTGCAAAAATCCAGGGTCATAAAAATAAACGATCTTGCCGAACACAGAGAAAAGGAAGTGATAAGCATGGTGCTAATGTCTTCTGAAAATCATCGTTAATCAGAATTGCAACTACCAGTAACGGTTTTTTATATAATTTTTTTTCTAAAATAAAACATAAGGCACCACTCCATGACAGGTATCAAGTTAGAGCTAATGTATATGAAATAATTACTTCTCCGGCTTAAGGTTTTTTTTTATTAATATCTACTAGTACTAGGTCCCTTATGTTCTAATTTTGTCTTGACACATATTAAAGAAAATACCTGCCATAATGTCGCTTTCTTTCCACTAACGTTCCACATCAGACGTTAAACTTCGGTATCTTGTATAAGGTGGTTGTTAAGAATGATAAAAGGTTATTGCCATTCGTTGAAGACGGCCAAAATTCTGAGTAGCACTTTCATATATATGAGGTTGTTATTGAATTCCTGGCTGCTAATGCAACAAGGATGCAACCATTTTTCAAGGATATATATACCCTTTCACTTTTGCCAGATAGAAATATGTAGAGTTATCAGAGATGGTTTGCTTCCTCAGATAGGTATTTCGTTAGTTATGTCTTCTTTTGAAGTATTGCAATAAACGGCAAGAAGCAATGCATTTGCGTTGCAGCGCTAGGATTCCTCGCATAATCTGACGCTTGGAAACTTGAACATCTGTTACAAATTATATTTTCCACATTTTGTTTGACAACAGCCACAACGTAATAGTGCGAAGATGTTAATGAAAAAATTGGCCAGTACTTCTGTTTTTCATATCATATATATCAAGTACAGCAAGAAACGTGTGAAAATATGTATTACGGGCTAAACAAAAATTCATAACATCTATTTTTTTTTGTTTTCAAATGGCTTGTACTCTCATGATCATAGCCCATACAAGAAAAAGGGAGATAAGAGAAAGACAGATAAAGCGTATTAAAAAACAAAAAAATTGATAAATAAAACATAGAAAAATATAAAATTGTAAAGATAGATATAATAAAAGAAATTTAACAAAAATATGAAATTGAGATTGCCAGAGTAAAGTCGAAGTAAATAGAACTGAATATATAATAAAATCATAAAATAACAGATAAAAATAAACGCATCTAAAATATTAAGTACACGATAAATATAATCGAAAAGAATAAA
>NC_061087.1:75420317-75427817 GCF_015104395.2 Macrobrachium nipponense
ATATATATATATATATATATATATATATATATATATATATATATATAATATATATATATATATATATATTTATATAAATACCGTGATTCATATCAATCATTCGAGCTACAAATGTCCTTTAATATCTAATTTGCTCTACCTTGGAATTGATATATTTTCATATATGTACCGAAGGGGAATTTTTAGTTGATAATAATTTCGTCCCCCCATGGGATCGAACCACTGTCCAGATGACGGGAAGCGAAATCAGAAACGGACAGTGACGCTATCGAGTCGGCCAGCAGAGAGGCTATAAGTTTATATCAATTCTGACCATTACAAATCACCGTCGATCTCGGTGTTTTCGGAATTAGAATCGATGTGAAACCCCCTCAACCATACTAGCCGATTTGAGCATTTGACCAACATAGCCTTTTTATGAATACTTAACACATCACCGTGATTCATATAAATCATTCGAGCTATAAATGTCCTTTAATATCTAATTCGCTCTACCTCGGAATTGATATATTTTCATATATGTACCGAAGGGGAATTTTTAGTTGATAATAATTTCATGCCCCCATGGGATCAAACCACCGTCCAGTGGAAGGGAAACGAAATCAGAAACGGACAGTGACGCTATCAAGTCGTCCAGCAGAGAGGCTATAAGTTTATATAAATTCTGACCATTACAAATCACCGTCGATCTCGGTGTTTTCGAAATTAGAATCGATATGAAATCCTCTCAACCATGCTAGCCGATTCGAGCGTTTGACCAATGTAGCCTTGTCATGAATACTTATCACATCACCGTGATTCATATAAATCATTCGAGCTACAAATGTCCTTTAATATCTAATTCGCTCTACCTCGGAATTGATATATTTTCATATAGGTACCGAAGGGGAAATTTTAGTTGATAATAATTTCATCCCCCCATGGGATCGAACCACCTTCCAGTGGACGGGAAACGAAATCAGGGGAAAACCAGATATAACGTAACGACTAGCGATGAAATTCCACGTTGATTTTTTTTTCTTTTTTTTTTCGTCTCAGAATAATTCTGGGTCGGAATAGGTCTTGTACATTTAGTTGAAAGAAAATGGAAGAATTGGATTTTAGGAAATATAGGATTCAGCTAATAGTGGGAAGGACTCCATAATTTGACATTTCTGGGAGAGTGAGAGAGATCAGTTAACTTTTTATAGACTGTGCTTTAGGTAAGGTGTATTTCGTTGACTCCCTCTTTGGAGGTTGGTATTATTTAAACTCCAAATTTAAAAAATATACAGATCTATAAGTGTTAGGGTAAATTCTTACCAAATAGATATCTAATTTTGTCTATACGTTTTTAATTTTTCAGATTTGTTTTCCTCTTATGTTTATATATTTATACCTCACATAAAATACTAAAAATCTGTGGAAAGGTCAATTACCTCTATTTTTCTCCGGAATGATGAACTTTGGATGGAGTTCGTTCATAATTAGCTGAATCTTATGCTAAAATCCAGTTCTTCTTCTGTTTCATCTCCAATTTCTAATTTATCAAACGTATCCAGGAATTTTATTTAGGATTTGGTTTTAAATTTCGTTATAAAATCGGTGAAAGAATGATTTAGGATATTCGTTAGTCTTTCCAAGGAAATTGCTGAGATTCAAGCTTTGAAAAATAAGGGAAACATTTGAATGACCTGTAAGTAAGACGGGAAATATTTCAAAGGTACCTTTGCAGTCCCTCTTATTGTTGACAAACGACAGTCCATTCATAATAATAACTTTCCGGTACTAAAGGAGTGAATATCAAATGCAATGCTCCAAATCTAAAAGCGAAATTACAAATTCCTTCTAGGATTGAAAGCAGGAAATCAATACACAAAAATAATTTGGTCGAAAATAGAGTAAAGAAAAGGGAATTCAAAAAGAGCATTCTCGTTCCTGGAGTCTATTTCCGGATGGAATTTCTATGCAGTATACAGAGTCAATTTCATTACTACCAGCGATAGGGACCCAGTCATGTTGTATATTCATGATTTCACGGACCTTGTGGAAAGTTTATCCTCTCGCAACACCGAGGAACGAAAATGTTTGGAAGAAGACTTTGACAGGAAAATGGAAAATATGGCTTTGCAGGTGGCGTCCAATCTTCCCCCCTCCCTCTCTCCAACTTTTTTTTCCGATAATACTCAAGAAAAATCCAAATACCATAAAGATAAAGCAGATGTCGAATAATTTGTTTATTTGTTCTTGATGTTTTGTGCCAATTGGACGATTGACTTTGTTCATTTTACCTCATAAATTGAGCATTCATATTTCATAACAGGAATTAGAAAGTAGGATAGACCAGAGCTACTTGGCACACTTTTTACAATTTTGCTTATTGGGAATATAAAACAAAAATTTTTGCAAAATTCTTTCCGTCATCAAAAAATCAACATTAGCCTTTATCACAGAGCAAAATAATTGTTGTTTGCTTTCCATATAAGGTAACAATAAGCTTTTGAAAAAAATAACTTTTCGTGCCAAGTTGGCACACATTATGGGGTAAGTTGGCACATTGATAAATAAAAGAAAAATACTACATTGCATTAAAATCAAATACCAAATATACCCTCTGAATTTCCAAAATACAAAATATAAGGCATTAGTATTACTTCAGATCATCATCTAGTTGTAATTATGGCAGGTCTTCATGTTCCCACATGTTACATGCCCTGCACTGGACCCACACTTCTCCTGGCTTACCAGACACAGACTGTCTTCAGCTGAGCTTTCTTGTGAATCAACAGGAGCAGTTCTTAAGCTCCGTATCACGCTGATGACTGATCTGAAGCCCATGTGTCTTCTCGGACATCTGTCGATCTGTTAAATAAGCACCCATTAAATCAGAATCTTGAAATAGTCTGTATTCAAAAGTGAAATTCCAGCAATCCTAAACCCATTGAAAACATCAGAATAAGTGATAGCTAGAGGTAAAGCCAAGGAAACTACCAGGAATGTCACAGATGGGCATACTTGATCCAAGATTACCAGTCATCCTCGAATCACATGCTCTGTTACATTTCTTCAGAGGTCTATAAACACTAACATCTAGGAGCTGCAACATGTGAGAGCAATTTGGAGGAAATGATAGGACATTAACGTTACAAAAATTCAGAAACAAAACATAAATTAAATAAATAGGCTTACTATTGTTATCAAATAACGTGAGGCAAGTCTGCACATGTGCCAACTTGCACTTTTTTTTTTTTTTTTTTTTTTTTTGCCAACTTGACCCATCCCTACCATCTGGTACAAAAACACTTACCAGTCCACACCAAGAAGCCTTGAATGATTAATTTTAATGGTAAAGAATCTTTGAACTATAAGGGAAACTATGCTATAACTGAAAAATATTATTTTTATGAATGTATAGATGTTATAGCAAATAACAGAAAGATAAAAAAAATTTACCTACTACCATCAAAATCAAAATTTATCTCATAAATTCCAGCTCCTACGTTCTATCTCTATAGAATTTTGCTGGTAACTGAGGAACCACGTGGCAATTACACAGTACATGTATTAGAGTCATCTATTGGTAAATTTAAAGTTATTTTGAGTGTGCCAACTTACCCCTGTAGCCAACTAGACCCGGTCTCCCCTACTTCTATATTTTTCTAAACCCTTTTTCCTCTTATTAAGGTTGGTTCCCGAGGTGTTAGCACTCTTCGGATCCCGGCAATTCGTCTGGAATTAGTCCTCTAGCTCTTTGGACTAAACATGCTTCTTATAATCGTTTTTAGATAACTAATCTACAAGGAAGTACTTAGGTTGTAATTTGTTTCTTCTGAAATATATAGTACTTAATAAAGTGTTCTACAGCTGCTATGCCATGTGATACATTGCAGGTTTTTATTTCACTGAGTCTACAATCGCGTCGACTATCGCTATAACGGTGAGAAGTTGAATATAAGAATATACAATGGATTTCACATGTAGAGATAGCATTGGCTTCTATATTATATTCCATTCCAGTCTTAAACGTTCCCCTGTATTCAATTTTCTTTATCATTAATGATAGGGCATTATTATTTTTTTTTGGTGTGGACCCGGATATCCTTCTACGATCTATACATATCACGTATGTAGTCATAATTTCTTTTACCAGGAAGTAATTTCTCAGCGCTGTTGTAATGAAGATTACTGATGCCTCAGCTGCATTTAAGTTTTTTTATTACTATTATTAATACTTCATTTTCTTCAAGTATTATGCGTCATATTGCATATTGTACTTCTAATATTAATAACAGAAATTATGCAATCAACCCTCCAAAGAACATAAAATCTTTTATAAAAATCAACGTCCTTGCCGGCCACAGAGAAAAGAAGTGCGATGAGCGAAGTGTTAGTGCCTTCCGAATAGCATCGTTAATCCAAGTTACAACAGCTAGTGAACTTTTTTTTTATTCATTTCTTTTTCTAAATTCAAAGACTATTCATTTTTATTTGGCACCAATCCATAACAGATATCAAGTAAACATTATTAGGTATGAATTACTTCTTCGCATATAAATGTGCTCTATTAATTGGTCCTGTGCAAAATGGTGGTTAAGAATGATTAAAGTTATTGCCGTTCGTTGAAGACGACCTTGACGTTGAGCAGTACTTTCACAAACATGAGGCTGATGTTGTCACTGAATTCCTAGCTGATATTGTATCAAGGTTGAGTAATTTTTCAAGGATTCGCCATTTGCCGCAATGAAAATTTCGCTTCCTCAGATAGATATCCCACTTTTTGTCTTCGTTTGCATTTTTGTAGTATTTAGCTACAAGCAACTCATTCCTTTGCAACTCTTTCCTTTGGAAATTTATACTTTTGTTATAAATTATCTTTTCTTTAATTTTTGCTTTGACAACGGCCTCTACACAATAACGTTCGAGTTTCAGCGGAAAAAAAATGTGGCAGTAATTCTTTTTTACTCAATGAACTGACTGTAGCAAGACCCATAAAAAAAATTGCTACAGATCGGACAAAGTATACAAAAATGCTTTCCAACTAATGGAAGAAAATAGACAAGTACTTTTGTAATACAGCAACGTATGATCAATCACGGGGAACCAATTTGCCCATTCCTTTGTGAAATGGAAGGAACAAACGACTTTGTTCTTTACGTTAGGTAAATTTAAGCTCTCGATTATCAAAACAAGAAATTTTTTATCTTTTAGAGCTGATGCTAGTAGGCATGGATTGATTTTGAGAGAGAAAGTTAGTACTAAGTAGTTTTATTACCTACCTGTTCAAAGCAGAACGACAGGATACAAATACATGTATTGTCAGAAAGAGAGAGAGAGAGAGAGAGAGAGAGAGAGAGAGAGAGAGAGAGAGAGAGAGAGAGAGAGAAAGTTTATGAATAGAAATTCATATAACTAAATCATATACTTCTTTTTACATAAACTCACTCTGTCAGAAAAATATTCACTACAATACATGTGTTACCCCCCTATCAAAACTACATAAGTGGCAACTCTTACCTTTTAGTAGTGGGCCAGCCTCTCTCTGCAAGCAATGTCAAACTAGGCTAATGAGTTCACGTAAATACAAAAATATGCTACTGATTTCCCAAACTAGATGAACACAAAATAGAACAAAGTGATTAAAAAAAAGGGTCATATTTAAGAACTGAGTCTGACCCACAAAAGAATTGTATATTGTCATTCTATTCTCCTGAATTATTCTAAGTAATCACCCCAAAATCTGAAATTGTCAACTACTACATTTCGATAGTCAAACTTAGAGAATCCTGTCTCTAGAATAATGACATGGGACCCATCTGAAACAAAGAGACATATCCATTATATTCCCCACCACACAATGTTAGATAAATGTATACACTTCACACTTCTCTCTTTTCAAAGGTAATTATTTCTAAGTCATTTAAATATGTGCCATACCTTTTTGATGGGGTCTGTACCAGCACCTGATGTCCTCTGAACCGTCTCCCTCCTTATCTCAAAGGAATGTGTGCTTTTTGTTAAGTGTCTCGAGCGGTTGGACCTATCATGCACGTACAAACGGATGTATACATCCGCCACACCCTAAGATCCCCATGGCAACTGTTTGAACAGCCATCAGCCCCAAAACGCACACTCATCAAACTCCTTCGTTCTGTCTCCAAGCCAGAAAAGTTGATACCTGGTAATTCACTGACACATTAGTTTCTTCTTTTAATACATGTCAGCACTACGATACATGTCAGGGAGTCATAGCTCTGCTTTTTAGACATAAAAGAGATTAATTAATAAAATAGGGACTACTAATGAGGCCAATAACATAAATTGTTACCAAGCCCAACCTAACTGGATTAAAAGTGAGTGGCTTATTGTTTTCGAAGTATCCATTCTAGTTTGAGCCTAATTGGTCCGGAAGGTACTGCAAATATTACCTACTGAAATACACACGTTAATGGAACGAAACACAAAGAGAACGTTATTATTTCTGTCCATAGTGTAAGTATATTCTTATATAAATACCATCATTAAGCATGGTACTAATGGTATATTTGCAACATTTGCGTCGCTCTCTCTCTCTCTCTCTCTCTCTCTCTCTCTCTCTCTCTCTCTATTTTCGAAATGCACCGCAGGTTGAAGTGTTGTGCATAAGCAAACACTATGCTAGCCACATGTTTGAGATTAGGTAAACATCTTTAATGGTAATATGGATACAGGTAGCTGAGGGTAAGTTGCGATTAAAAGCAATTTCGATATATCTCAACCCTCGCGCGTATGGGAACTCTAATACTGATGCCTGCTTTAGTGGGCGGCTGGTTGCCACAAATTGCCCGCGTTCCAATGTGGCATTAATTGCGTTGGAGGAGGTATTAGCAGTACGGTAGGGAATCAACTAAAGATTAGATATTCACGATTAAATCCGTAAAACTACCCTACTCTCGATACCTTCAGCAGAACATCAGTTAATACAAAAGAAACCGGAATATAAGCTTCCATGACATATTCCGAGGAAACCTCAGGAGACCGAGGTTCGTTCCCGGTGTAAGTCAGAAATTTATTTCGGTGAAACACGTACTCATGTGGTCATTTTATCCATGATATATATATATATATATATATATATATATATATATATATATGATATAATATATATTATATATATATACCTATATATATATATATATATATATATATATTTAGGATATATATATATACATATATATATATATATATATCTCTATATATATATTATGAAAACAGGAGGCACTAACACTGAACCTGGTATTGTGACCCACTTTAAATCTCTGATCAACACACAAGACATTTACAAAAATTAATTCAGTTTTTTGTGGTTTTCACGCAGCCCGTATCTCCACTCAAGTGTCGGGCAGATAGTGCCTCAAAAGTTATATGGAAAAGTTCATAGAGGGGAAGTAAAATAAGGAGCACGAACGAACAAGCATTCTAGCACTACGACCACTCCCTTTAGATAACGTCACGGTCATGTAACGAGTTCGTTGCGCAAGATAG
>NC_061087.1:75432817-75440317 GCF_015104395.2 Macrobrachium nipponense
CAAAACCAAATTATCCAAACGTTAATATGTGAAACAAAATTAGGAAAGTATTTTGAAATAACTTAAGAAAATGTCAACATAAAAAAAATTAAATGCATTAGATTAACAAAAATCAACCCAGTTTGCATATCACAATTTCATGCTTGAAAATATACTTTACCTCATAGGCGTCGTTACTGGATAAACGCTAATTACCATGGGTATCAGATCTATTTAATAAATGAAGATTAATTAATATTAATGACCAGTCTTTCAATGAAAATGACGAGTCTCTGGATGAAAATGAATTTAGTCTTTAATCATAAGGAAGACGTCACTTTAAATATAAAAAAAACTTTTAGGGACAAAACTGACTTAATAGGACGAATCGATCTTACAAAACATGACGCATTTTATACACGGTTTTCTCTCTCTCTCTCTTGGGCAAGAAAAGGGTGCACAGTATGTTTTAAAAGCCCCACGTGATCCTCAAGCAAAAGATGATGCAACATTGTGCAATCATTTCCTCCTTCTTCTCGTAAGGGATCATACGGTAAACGTCCCAAACAAAGCCAATCAAACCCATATGTTTAATTCAACCAGACCCACGATCGCCCTTCTCTTATCTCGACTATCAACGCAATTTATGACTCGAACCAAAACAAAAGAGTTCCCTATGACATCTCGATGACAACCCCAGAACAACATCGCTATCTAAAGAATTTAATTTTCATGAAATCTGTAACAATAAATTTTCAGTAACTATTATTTACCATAAATAACATTTTTCAATACACGATATCCCATGTATGAAGAAAAATCATACGACAGTTCCAAAAACATATCATACCAATCTAGGAAATTCATACTTAATACATTTTATAAGTATTTTGAGTGTATACACACACACCTACACACACACACACTCTCATATATATATATATATATATATATATATATATATATATATATACATATATATATATATATATATATATATATATATATATATATGTATGTATATATATATCTATATATTATATATATATATATATATAAATGGCTTGCTACAGTGTTTCAGCTCGGCCCATTTGTTAATCAAATAATTGAGTGACACACTTTATAGTAAGCCATCTGACCATCACTGTTGGTTTTCTCCTTTTATAGACTTGCATTTCTTGAGTCATAAAGCTTGTTGGATTGTTCATTAATTTAAAGGTTGTTACGAGTGTAACCAGCTTTTTCTCAAATGAGAAGTGCTCGTATGACACATAGAATATGTCTCAATTCTTTATTATTATGCACTAGAACTTAAGATCAACACTACCCAGGATTCTTGTAACATAATTATTGTCAAGTTCTTAAAAAAACTGCTGAAACGTTCTTTAAGATCAGTGCTCGTAAGTGTGGTTATATATATATATATATATATATATATATATATATATATATATATATATATATATATATACCATATCTATAAAATATATATATATATCATATCACACTATATATATATTATAGATATATATATATATATATATATTATATATGTATATACAATACTCCCAAAATAAAAATCTCTCTCTCTCTCTCTCTCTCTCTCTCTCGTCTCTCTCTCTCTCATCTCTCTCTCTGAACGTACGGCAGTTGTTGTTATACAAGTTCTTATTATTAAAGTTAACCAACACGCCGCCCCCATTATGACTCGAATGAGAGAATTCGCTTAACTTTTTTAGTTTTTTAATTTTCAACGATATCAACGAATTTAACTGGATGAGATGAACACATCGTTAATACGTTATTTTAAATATTATATATATCATATATATATATATATATATATATATATATATATATATATATATATATATATATATATATATATATATATATATATAATATATATATACCATGAATATGACATATATAAAAATATATAAAATGTGTGTTGGTCAATAACCAACAACCTTCTAAAACCAACCCTAACTTTTCCTCGAAGTCCTGGAAGCAATATCAATTTGCACTTGCCTAACCTTAATTACTACTATCAATCATCTAATGAATGAAAACCACTGGACCTTAAATACTTAGGAGCGACCCTAATTCGACAAGATTTCCCCTCTCTGGGCAGTCGACAGAGTATGCAGTATACAGCTTTCAGACAACGACAAAGAAATGCCGTTGTTTGGGAAATAAATAATGCAGGGAAAAGATATAACCTTCGCTGTTAACACGGGAGAGACAACATCATTCTGAGACTTCGTGATAACTGTTTTGGGGGTGATTTCCCTGACTCCAGAATCCCCGATTCTTGCCTTTGATGTGAAATTCATGGCAGCTGGAATGTCGTTGCCAGTCGGACAAGGAGTTTCTCCAATTCTCGTTCGTTGCGCCGCATGTTATGTAGGCAACATGACCTTTGTGATACGTTCCAGTTAAGATCACGGGAAAGCTAGAAACAACGTGGCGAGTAGCAGATAGAATTCGGCGTTTATTCGTCTCTGAATAATTCTGGGTTGGAGGAGATCCTGCCCATTTGGTGAAAAGGAAGGGGAAGAAAGACTGGATTTTAAGAAATAGTGGATTCAGTCAGTTTCGAATGAAAATCTATCCGAAATTTACCATTCCACACCATACACACAAAGAGAGAGAGAGAGAGAGAGAGAGAGAGAGAGAGAGAGAGAGAGAGAGAGAACTCCTTTAACCTTCTATAGATTGTTATTTCCCCATAATTCCTTGTTATCCTTCTTACATCGTAAGCATTATTTTTATTATGAATTGTAACATATAGATTAGTAAGGGGAACTCGTATTTACTGGAGTTCATTTTTCCAATAAATATTTTTAATTTATATGTATTATCCATATTTGCTATAGTTTATTCTGAGCGAACACAACACATATTTCTTGAGTGCCCAGGTTGCTTCAGTCTACAGAAAAAAAGATAAGTAAATAAATAAATAGATACAATGACAATCAAACAAATGATTATGCCATCCTCAAGATTACTTTTCCCTAATTGTCATATTAAACCCATTCACAGTTTTCGTGAGAACGAGGGTAGTGTCGTAAAACTTAATTAAATTTTTTCTTTTCAATTTTAACTAATCTCCTGCATATCATCTTCTATGGGTTGAAGGTATCTGGAGTGAGGCTATCACTGAAAAATTAAATCTAGAAAAAAATAAATAAATAAATACAAGAAGCAGTCTCTATAATTAGATTTTTGTTATGAACATTGATAATTTGCGGTATCTCAGTCTGGTCAGTACCCTTCAAATTCTACCGAATATAATGGTTTTCATGTTTCCAGCAAACACGAACGCTCTCTCTCTCTCTCTCTCTCTCTCTCTCTCTCTCTCTCTCTCTCTCTCGGGATAAGCAAGGGATACCTAGTCAAACATTGCAGAATATACTATTGTACAGACCAAGCGGCAATCTAGTTTCCGAACGCAAGTTTGTAATAGTTTCCTTTGTCGACAATACTAAACTCACTCAGTGACAGCAACTAATGGTCGAGTTTGAGTTGCCGTAACAACATAAACACGCGCACACAGAAACACACCCATATTATGTCTATAATATATATATGCATATGTACTATGTGTGTTGGTGGATGTGCTTATATAATGGAAATTTTTACTTGTTTACCCTTAACTCAGTCCTAATGAAGGCGTACAGCAGTATTGTCGGATTTTGTCAGAGACACTTTAAGAATTAATCTAACGGTTGAAATTTGGTTATTGATTTATTAGTAGATATACCAAACACTATGACTAGTATACAGGCTTTTTCTGAAAGGACTATGAGCTCATATTAGATATTGAATTTTTTTTTTTTTTCACTAAACAAAGGAGGTTTTGATTTACTTAAGCGAGGATCGGAGTAAAAAATTATTATTGACAAAGCTTTGAAAAATGAAAGCTACAGCAACATATATGAGCAGTCAGAAGTGTGGTTGTTGACAGATTCACCTTCAGAGTATTAATTAGTTGACGATGGTAAGCCTTGATTACCTTAGCTGTTGCTCAAATATCCCTAGATTTCCTTGTTCTTATTACTATCTTTCATTAGCCAAAATGATTTCAAATCGTCCAATATTATAAAGGTTTTGCTGTAAAGAACAAAATTTAAACTTTCTCTATGGTCTATTTAAAATAAGGAATGAAATATTCACATTTCATTTTCTTCAACCGTACCAAACTTACACCTCAGACAAAGAGTATAATTTAAGCTCACTCGGACGCTAGGATTTCCTTTTAACTTATATAAGTTTCAAACACCAACAAATGCCTCGCATTCACTCCTCCACAGCCTGGAGTTTATCCTCCAGCAACTTCCATATGCGATTTTGTCTTCCCCTTCGACTTGCTCGATAAAATCTCATGTAAATTCTCTCGCATTGTGGCGTCTCCCATTCTCTTGGTGTCGTCCCTCAAGTACGAAGAAAAAGGCTGAGGAAGCGCACTTGTATGATGTGTCAACACAGGGTCGATGGCCAAACCGGAAGCTAGTGGCACCGAAATCCGGAAATTATTCCTCGGGACCTATGTCCCCCGGTACCTTTGTACACAACGAATACACCTAATGCATAATGCATGAGTTCATTACCTAGATAACTGGAATGTTCGGAGAGGGTAATGAGAAGGGAGAGAAAAACGGGGGTTATTACGATTCGGGTGACTAAATTATAGTTGCATAGAGTGTCTTACATCAAAGGAGACGACAGAGAAAGGATATTAATTCTGTACGTGGTGATTCAAATTTAAATTTCCTCTTTCTCTCTCTCTCTCTCTCTCTCTCTCTCTAAATACAAGTATTCGTAACCTAGACGTACACACATACATACATTATATAATATATATGTGTGAAGTGTGTGTGTATATATATATATATATATATATATATATATATATATATAGTATATATATATATATATATATTGCTACACCTTCCACATTTTATTGTACAGTTAAGTTTCATGTTTATATTTTGTCTGTTTGTTTCCCCTCCGTATACCATTTTCTATTGTCCTTTCGAAGTAGTTGTTCCTGTCTTAGAACTCTTTCCTCGATTCTAGTTGTTCCTATCTTCAAACTCCTTGTCTTGACTCTATCTCCCCCCAACTTATATTCCTTCGACTACTGTTTCACCTATATCGTCAGTCTGCACTAAGCTAACCAGGATCTGGTATCCGGCAGGGAAGCAGTTTACCTACTTTGATAAGTTTTTATTTTTAAGTATAAGTTTTGTATTGTAAGGGTTAAATAACAAATTGTATTTTGTTCTTAGTTTTTCCAATTCATACAATAATTTACTTTTTTGATACGTGGTTGTCGATTTTTTTTCTTTGTCCTAAGTACGTTGTTTGTTTGTATGTAATTTGCTGTAAATAATTATTTTACATGGTAATATTTAAATTTTGTGCTGACGTATTATCATTCACTTACCTTTTGATATTCTTTTATTGGTAAGTACACAATATCTCTTATATCTTTAACAATAGAGAGATAGAGATAGAGATACTTCCTCATACATTGATGAATAAATGTTTCTGTAAGGGAAAAGGGAAGATATTAATTAAGTGCAATGGAACAAAAAATTAATGTTAATTGTTTTTCTTTTTTACTTCAACTTCATCAAATGTTGGTTAGGGTTGTAGTTACAAAGTTTTTTTTAACGCACCCTTTAAAAATTGAATAAAAAACATCAGAGATAGAGTTTTTGCAGTATGTGGTATGTCTATCCGATGTTGTGTTAAATTCTGTAGGGTAATCCATGAAGCAAAACCGAGCTACATTTAACTAATTTAGATTACATCTCCATAATCATCCTTATTCAGACCTACTACCTAAAACCACTGAACCTTAAATACTTCAAAAGCACACTTATCATTCTAGTTGATAGACCAGTAATTTTCAGCTTGAATATAAAGCCGAAGAAATGGTGAGATTAGGGAGATAAACATATCTGGAAAAAGATATTAACCTTCGTCTTTAACACGAGAGAGACTCCAATTAGAGACCTCCCAATTACTATTTCGGGGTAATTCCCTGATTCCAGAATCCTTTGTTCCTGCCTCTGATGTGAAATTCATGGCAGCTGGTATGTCGTCGTCAGCCTCTGGTAAGAGGTCCTCGAATTCTCGTTCGTTGCGCCTCATGTTAGTACTCGTAGATTAAGATAACGGGAAAGTCAGAAATAACGTGTCGAGTAGCAAATAGAAACCTGGAGTTTAATTGTCTGATTAAATTTGGGTTGGAAGAGATCTCTTACATTATTTGGAATGTGAAGGGAAGAAGAATTTGGTTTTAAGCGATAGAGGATTCAGCTAATTGTGAAAATAACTCTATTCGATTTTTTTCATTCCAGAGAGAGAGAGAGAGAGAGAGAGAGAGAGAGAGAGAGAGAGAGAGAGATAGAGAGAGAGAGGAGAGGATGAGGAGGAGGAGAAGAGAGAGAGCTTATTGAACATTCCTTGTATTGATTGAGCTTTGACTAACGTATATTTTGAAAGTTTGTCGTTAATTCTAATTTATGAAACATAGATTTGTTTGTGCAAATAAGAATATGTTGTTACTAAATTTATTTTTTCTCAAAAGTTTTTATTTACTCGAAAGAAAATTTTCTCCCTGCTTGGATTAATTTTCTTGGTAAGAACCCAGCATGACAAAAGAAACATCTCTCGAAAATTCAAAATTTTTGAGACATAGCAAGCTCCAGGGAGAAGGAATTCCCATTTATACGTACACATTTATATATTATGTGTAAGAAATTAAGATATTACCTGCCTTTAAACTACGATTCTGAAAAATATACTTTGGTCGAAGCATAAATAAGCTATTGATAGTCAAATCAGCTATCCCTCCTTCTCCCTAATGGTACATTTCTGCTGAAGTGTATTTCAAAATTAGCTGCTGCCTTTATTTTCAGAAACCAAATTCTTCTCCCTTTTCCTCTCCGCTTTCTGATTTACTAAAATTAATCTGTAAATTCCATTGATATTTTATTGATACCTCCCCTCATTAAGGTTGGGTCTGCAGTATGTTAACGTTCCTAATCTTAGTAATTTTATTATTTTTTTTTTATATCATTCCTCCAGCCCTAAGGCCTTTAAACACTTTTTGTAACAATGTTCAAATGACATCATTCCAATAGCAAACTTTTTGGGTCATAATTAATTCTTCAAGGGTAAACGCTTATTGATGTCTACATTACAGGTGTTCTTCAACTGCTATAACATATAATTCGTTCAGGCCTATTGATTTATTTGTCTTTTTAAACAAAAAACAAAACAAAACAAAAAACACCCCAGTTGCTTGTGTTTATATAAAAATATAGATTAGACGACAAACATGGAGTTTTCCGGTGAAAAATATTCAAAGAGGCAGTCCAGATATATTAGTATAACAAAAGAAATCACGGAAAATAAATGAAAATTCTGAAGGGAGTTCTCAAGAAAAAAAACAAAAAAAACTGAGCATTAAGTCAGTCTTTCACGGAAAACTTTGTTTATTTG
>NC_061087.1:75445317-75455317 GCF_015104395.2 Macrobrachium nipponense
GTAAAGAGGGTGTGTAATAATTGCACTATTTAGGCTATTGATGCCAAAATCTAAATTTTCGCATGAGAGAGAGAGAGAGAGAGAGAGAGAGAGAGAGAGAGAGAGAGGAGAACGCAAAAAAAAGCCAGTCTCGCTAAAATTTTGTGCTGTTTTCTATCTATATGAAAATTCACGTTTCAGATAACGGCTTCAAAAGACTTGTCACCTGATAGATGAATTTCGGGTAAACGCAATTTGGATTTTCTTGTTTTTATGAATTCATTTCCTGCACTTTCAAATTAGTTTGTAACAGGTACACAGATGTATACACACACACGCACACTAATTTTGTATGTATTCATTAAGACACACACACACACACACACACACACACACACACATATATATATATATATATATATATATATATATATAATATATATATATGTGTGTGTGTGTGTGTGTGTGTGTGTGTGTGTGTGTAATGAATACATTATAAAATACAGATATTTTCCATATCTGTAAATAAACCCATGACCTAAGGGGTTATTGGTGAGATAGGAGCGTGATACGTAGCCACAACAGGACGTAAACTAGACCATGCCATGCGATGCTTGCAGTAGCCTGGTTTACATTTGTCTGTATCAACATTATTCATAACTTGTAAACAGGTCACAGCACCTTCCATGAGAAGCTGGTGACCTATCACCTGTAGAGGAAACACGTGACTTCCGAGGCATATGTCCATGTATCTGTTATTGTCAGCTATCGATATGACAATCTTTCAACATTAGTTCTCTCCTCATCTTCCAAGAAGGCAGTCATCTGACTATCCCTTCCTATACTCCTGTGATGGAGGTTATAATAAAGTTGTTGAAGTTAACACAGGAAGTTTGAGTCATTTCCCCTACTCTGAAGAAGAAAATAAAATCTACTTGATGTCACTGAGACGAGAAAGGGAAAAGGAACCACAATGCTTGCGTATCACAGTCGCGAGATCTAACATACAACTGGTCGCCGTCCTGTACCATTATAAATGGTGGACAGCAGGACAGTTATATATATATATAATATATATATATAGTATATATATATATATATATATATATATATATATATATATATATTTATACACACATATATATTATACTGTGACTAAGTGCCAAGTATCTGGTTACTACAATTACCAATCATTAATTGTTACCTCAACATAGGCAGACACCTGAACCTTCATCAAAGGAAAAATACGACTGAATACTCTAAAGGCAACAGTGATCCCTTAAATAACTTACCAGTATTGCAGAAAATCAGACTAAGTTCATTAAAACAGGTGTGAGGTAATCTTATATATAATTAAATTAATTAAAGGGCATCACTCCATCTACAATTTTAAAAGTCTAAGTATCTCCCTGATTTTAAAAGCCTAAGTACTTCCCTGGTTCTGACTCCCTTTAATTAAATTGAAGGCAAACAGCTCAATTACCACTCTGTTTCATCCGAAACAAAATTAAAATTACTGGTGAAAAAGAAAACACTTATAAAAATGTTATACAAAAACTTATTATAAAACTCAAAATTTATAAGTGAAATTCACAGTCTCAGGGAAATTTACTGTTACTGAAAACAACACAAAGTTTAGTCAATTATTGAATTAATTAAGTAAAATTAAATCAAAATTAAATTAATCACAAAAATCAAGGAAATTAATTAATTCGTTTGAAATTCAAAAGTGTTCGATAACAAAATTTTGGAAATTAATTCACAAGTGCTAAACAATACTAAAACTTGAATAGAATTCCAAGTAAATGCAAATTAATTCACAAGTGTTAAATTCCATTAAAGTTCAACAATTAATTAATTAAGCAATTAAGTTCATCAAATTGTGAATGCCAATGAAGACACAGAAAAATGTGGAAAATACCAAAATTGGAAAAAGAAAGCATTAATCACGCAGAATATATAAAAAACACTTCAATAAGAAAATGGACAAATGCACAAAAAATCACTTTGATAAGAAAAATGGATAAATGCGCAAAAAATCACCAATGTCAAAATGTGGAGAAATGGTAAAAATTCCCCTGGAATAACTCAAGTACTTTCAGTATTTCAAGTACTTTTTAAGTTTAAGTTTAGCGCATCGAACTTACTAAAAAAACTCTTAACTTGGTATACCAATTTTAGTAGGCCTTTTTCGAAATCATCAATAGTAAACACTTACACACGAGGCGCCTGTTTCACACTTTTACAACGTTTGTTCAGATTCCACAATAAGCACTAACTAATACTAAATAACTCTTAAGAAATATCAAATCTGAAATTTATAGGACTGACCAACAACTATGTATAAAATCTTTACGTTATTGTAAAATCAAATATGGCGCAGGAGAGGGAAAGAGAGAAAGGGAGATGATTACGCCCCGAGGTCTTAAATCGTAAAGATTTTCCTTTCGGACGGAAGCTTAACAGTCGATTTCGTCCCATAAAACGTTTTGGGGCCGAAAGACAGTTACTTTCATAAAAGCTCTATTTCAAAACAAAATCTAAAGAGAAATTAGAGTTACAAACATATATAACATTTATTATTGTGTGATTTAAGACAATAAAAGTATTTTAATATGAAAGGAATAATTATTTATCTTGAAAGCAAAACTAAATGACGTCACTTCCCAAAGATGACGTATGTTTAAACAGAAGGTTCTAGAATTATCTTACGAAAATATGATGCAACACCATAGGAACATGGTGAAATTTCTACGTGACTTCTCGACAAAGATGTACATGTTTGAAACCAGTCCTGTACGTTGTATGCTCAACATGTTCCAAACTGAATCCCTAATCAGAAGTTTTGACATGTTATGAAAACAAAACGGAGACTTCGAGTTTTCCTTATCTCAAGTGATGACAACAATTTCTTGCTTTGAACGGACAATGCTAATCTCTCTCTCTTTTCACATTCTACATAATCTTAACTTTTAAATTATATTTTGCAAAATCTGAACATACATTATCAGAACACACTAACTCTAACTTAAATATATTTTTTGGCAAAATCTGAACATACATTATCAGAACACACTAACTCTAACTTAAATATGGAATTTGAAAATATTGCAAAAAATTTTACAACACTTCGTACTGTTAAAGAGAGGATGATATGCATTATGAAAGTAACAGCATATGAGAATATATATATATATATATATATATATATATATATATATATATATATATATATATATAAGTATGTATGTATGTATGTATGTATATATACTTATTATATACAAATATATATAATATATATATATATATATATATATATATATATATATATATATATATATATATATATATATATATATATAATAAACACAAAACACCCGCATAACTTAACTGTGTATATATATTCATATCATTCGTTTTATGCTTCTACAGGACGAAATGGGTTAGATTCCAGATTCTTTAATCTACAAAACACACAAGGAAGGTTGTCTACTAAGGCCAGTTGTGGCCCCCGATAAAGCCCAACAAAGAAGATTGGAGAGGTTCCTGGCGAATGCCATGGGAAATTGAGTGGAACATCATTTTCAAATCGCATTTGACTCTAGTGAACAAACCCGATGATATTTGTTTAGAAGATCGTAAATTTGCCACTTGTAATGTAGTCGTTATTCACGAACGAACCTGTCAAGAAACCTTTAGAGATAATCATTAAAAATTGATATGTGAGTTCGCATATTTATGATATAGACAAAAGTATTCCTAAATTACTGGCTGCAGCCTTAAGCATGAACGTGATTAATTAAGTGAGGGGATAATCCCTCTATTTAGAATAATGGTGTGGCTATAGGCTCCAGCCTATCAACAATTTTGGCGAATATATTTATGGAATGGGATCGAGATAGGTTGAGGAGTTAGTTATTTAAACGATATTTCAGTAATATATATAGAGTGGAGAGATAGAGAAATTGGTTAATTGTTTGGCTGAACTCAGTCAGCTAAACGAACAGATTAAATCTATTTTAGAAGAGGTGGTGGCCTGTGTTGATGGTACCTATAGTGGTGCCAGACACACGATCATATCTACCTTTCATTCTAAATTCAATAGAAACTACTGAGCCTAGAAGGCTGCAATCTGGTGCGTTTGATGATTGGAGGGTGAATGATCAACATACCAGTTTGGAGCCCTTTAGCCTCAGTAGTTTGTAAGATCTGAAGATGGACAGAAAAGTGCGGACGGACAGAGAAAGCCATCTCAATAGTTTTCTTTTACAGAAAACTAAAAACAAAGGAAGGCAAAGCTGGAAACTTTATTAAGGATAAGTTTAATCGTGATATCATTTATCAGGATTTTTCGAAGAGCATAAACAAAAAGACTGAGAGCAAGGAGGTAATCCTGAACGAGGTGTTGAGCATAGGGCCGCGGAGATCAGGTAGACTGGAAGGAAGGTCAGGAGATCAATGGGGTATTATGAATAGCACATATTTGGTGGGCTTATATTTCCTTAATACATGGTATCTGACGTAGAAGACTATGCGTTTCGAAAAACTGCATTTTGCATATTAAGGATTCTGAAATCTAAACCGTCCTATCTTATTCAAACCTAATACGAGTATAATATATATATATATATATATATATATATATATATATATATATATATATATGTATGTATATATATATATATATATATATATATATATATATATTTATATATCTATATATATATATATATATATATATATATATATGTGTGTGTGTGTGTGTGTGTGTGTGTATAAATATGTATATGTATATATATATGTGTGTGTATACATATTATAGATATATATGTATAAAATGTTACGCCACTTTATCGTTTAAAATCCATTTGCTCTACCTCTGGAATAACTTACGCCCAAGAAAAATATAATTGATAAATACTTCCTCAACAATGAGATAGATATGGGCTGTTTCCCGGCTTAGAAAAAACGATGTACAGCGACATTTGACCGTAATTCCGTAGTATAACACTAGTTAGAGACAAATGTTAATGTTCCACATGATTTGGCAATGGTTTAGCTGTAGTCCTTACAGTAGGTCTACAACCAGACGGTTTGTTCAACAAAATTTACGATTATAATTCTTTTTTACTCTTAAAAATAATGATTTACGCAGATGAAATTGAAAACCCACAGTTAGAGAAGTCAATCTCTCTTCTTCCCGACATTCGTACACATTCCAAAGTGGCCAATATTTGTCACAAGTTTGGTCAGGCTATAAACGTCAATGGAAAAACCTGCATTTTTTTCAGCATGCTGCAAACCAATTAGCAATATTTCAAGGCACTTTCCCCTAACAATACGAGCTTTATGCACAATAAAAACATATATTGTATGTTTAATAAATACCGTAGACAAAAGTAATGACAAAAACGAATTTATATCACCATTTTTTTTCATGCATGACTTCATATCGAAAATCAATATAGCTAGGCTAAAATGTAGACGAAAATAAAATCACTTTCTTAATAACAATACATGATCTACATTTACTAGTTTTATTACATTATTTTGATTAAGGTCCTGAATATATGTAATTTTCTTTTTGGCAAAAATATAACTACAGATTTTTTGTTATCGGTATTGAATGATATGCAATGTCAGTTAGAAATTTCCTAAATAATGCATATTACTTATTACGTTATTTTACTATTTGTTCCTTCCTAAAATTATCGCTTAAGCTCTAAGATTCACTATATTCACTAGTCTCTATATGACTTAATGTAAATAACAATATTTTCCTAGCATCTCCGCGTTCAGTTTTCACTGGCTGTTGTCTCTTGGTTTCCTTAATCACATAATTTGTATATATTGTATTTAAATAAATAGATATTTGGGGAAAGCAATCTGATACTTTATAAGGGACTATTAATTGAGAACATTTCCCTTCGATCACAAGAGTTAGATATTCCTTTCCTCTCTTCTTCTTTCCCACAGTTATCCCTACATTAAGGGGTCGGTTGTCTGATATGCCTACTCCACTGTCTTCCATCAAAGGCACCAGCCTTCACCAAATCTCTTCTCTCCATACCATATTCCTTACAACATCAAGAATGGTTTATTGTTTGGCAAAGCGGTTTTTATGACTGCATGTCCTACTGGCATTATCCACAGTTATTGGCGGTGGGCCACTAGCTCTCTCTCTCTCTCTCTTTCTCCTTTTAGTCGTCTTTTACGACACGCAAGACCTTCGGTGACACTATTCTTACACACCTACCACAGGGTCCTCTACATGAGATTAAACTGGTATTAAGCTGAAGACTTCACACAAAATACTTTACATTTGATTTCTGCACGGTATCATCTAGTTAATTTGATGATTTTATTGTCGATAGCATATCTCCATAATGTTATTCTTCGTTATTTTCCATCATTTTGAAAGTTTTTTTTTTTTTTTTGTGCTTCTTTGACATCTGTTTGACTCTTTCATAGAGGTTAGTCACGCATGAAGTCCCATCTGGCTTCTGTAGGAACGGGACCTGGCTTTGATATATTCACTGGTCAAAAATGTATGATATCCTCTAAAGTCAGAGTAAACGTAAGTTTATTTCATAATAATGATATTTAGAGGTGGGATTAAGACATGGAGGAGAATCATAAACACCGATTTGCATTTTGCTGTAGTCTTTGAATTAAATTTCTCTAGAGATGATTCATTCATCACTGTAAGAATAATAACAGACATTTTACATTCAAAATTCATTATTAATCCAGCTCTAGATGCAAATATGGTTTTATTGTTGTTAGTACCCCATGCATTTTAGCCAATAAATACCTTCTGCAACAAAGAGTTACATTTTATGGAGTACAGCTTTGTATTCTTCCCCAACGAAAACTTCCTTTGTTTTAAATTTGTCCATATATATAATTAATTATTAGTATATAATATATAGATATATATATATTATATATAATATATATATATATGGTTTTAGTGTTGTTAGTACCCCATGCATTTTAGCAATAAATACCTTCTGCAACAAAGATTTACATTTTATGGATGTACAGCTTTTGTATCAAAAGAAAACTTCCTTTTTGTTTTTTTTTAAAATTGTCATATATATATATAGATATATATATATATATATATATATATATATTATATATCATATATATATATATGTGTGTGGGTTGTGTGTGTGTGTGTGTGTGTGTGTGTGTGTGTGTGTGTCTGTGTGTCTGTGTGTGCAGAGAGAGAGAGAGAGAGAGAGAGAGAGTGAGCTTATATAAAGACCGGAAAAAGGCTAAAGTCTCTATTTAACTGAAAACGATTTAAAATTAGGTAAACCCTTATCTAAACACTATATATACCTTACTGCTGTTTTGTGCCTCTTTGTAGAGTTCCAGACAAGGAATGACTCTTAAAGAGGCTAAAGACTTTATGAAAATTAATATATATCATATGTATAGATTTCACGCTTTTAATCCAAGCTAAGTACTAATTTGAGCGGAAAGTATCCTACACCATTTAGCACTGATTAACTGCCATCTTATGAATATAAGATGCTATCATTACGTGAGCAACGAAAAATACCGGTAAACATATATGATTTATATCATTAATATCGGTCGCCAAAGCTCAAGTCTGAATATTACTATGCTCCCAATATAGTTTTTAAAGACTTTGCACAACATTAAGCTCTCAAAACCAACCACTCCAGTTTTCTTCTATATTTCTGCATAATAGAAAATTCTAACACTGTAGTATCTGTTAGGTATATGTATCATCATATAAATCCTACATATCTTTAATGTCTCTCTCTCTCTCTCTCTCTCTTCCTTCCTCTAAGTCCGTGTTCTACTCTTGATAAGTATGAAATTTATATATTTATACATTCTGAATATAGTTATGAACCAGATATTTTGTTTCTTTACCGAGTTGAATAAAAATGAAAATTGATTCAAGTTCATAAGGAGTGAATCAATTACCACTGTCCTATTCCATCTCTCTCTCTCTCTCTCTCTCTCTCACACACACACACGCACACACACACACACACACTTCCCTTGTTCTTCTCTGCAATCTTTAATGCTTCTGGTCTTCCTTCCTTAGCAAATCCGGCTCCATTCACACAGAAACAGTGATTCACCCCAAGAGAATTTCTCCTTTTCGCTCTGGTGTTTCAGAGGGATCTTAATGGATTAGGTCCGTTTTATTTTTTTTTTCTACCTTTGCATGGCAAGCTGAACAGCAACTGGGTGTCCTGTTTTGGCTCTTTGAGCTGCAATGTAGATGAGATCACACTAAATAGTTTTGATTTATCCAGACACACACACACACACACTTACACTCTCTCGCTCTCTCTCACTTATATACACACACAGACATAAAGATAAAAAAACTGAGTTAGAAATTATATACAAATCTTAATTTGCTGCGACAATTTCGATATACACCAAGTATCTTCCCGGTCTGATGTAAGGCTAAGCTGTTGGTTAAGACGATTACTTCAATTGCACTCCGTTTAGTGATGAAGTGTGTGTGTATATATATATATATAATAGCTATATATATAATATATATATATATATAGTAATATAATATATATATATATACTATATATATATATATATATATATATATATATATATATATAATATATGTAAAAAAGCGTGAGTGCGTTTTTAAAGAGAATGAGATAGAGATTATAACGAAGAGTGTATTAGATAAAATAATATTTTGGCAGTATATCTGGCTGCAATTCCCAGCATAAATTAAAACTAACGACCACTTGTAGTGAAATAAACATTCGACGGTTTAGTACGTAGCAATAGTGCTTGTGTTGTTGATGACTTTTATCAAAATATGTTTCCTAACTTCTGCTTCAGTGTCTTAGTTTCCCCTTATTAGAAAATCATTTGCCTAAAATATAAACTGAAATTTATTTGTTAACGGTAAATAGATATTCCTCGGTTTCAGTTCTCTGTACAAGAAAACTGAGATGGCTATTTCTCTGCCCATCCTCACTTTTCTGTCAGCCCATGGACCTTCAGAACTCAGAACTACTGAGGCTAAAGGGCTGCAAATTGTTATGTTGGTCATTCATACTCCAGTCATCAAACATATCAAATTGCAGCCGTTTAACCTCATTAGCTTTTTTAAGGTTAAATTCAGCCATGATCTTGTGTCTGGCACCGCTATAGGTTCCAAGGACACAGGCCACCACCTAGCCGTGGTTGAAAGTTTCATGGGCCTTGGCTGAGAGTTTCGTAGGCCGTGACTGAGAGTGGCATACAGCATTATACGTTGTACAGGAAGTCTTGATAGTTTCTTCAGCTCATTTTTTACTTATTTATTGTCAAATAGACTTTGGGATCTTACGGCTCTATTGAATTTTATGAGCGATATACTTGTCGTGTTTTGAAATATTCAGGATTATGTTCGCATACATTGGTAAACGAACTTCCATCATTAAAATGTTTGAAGATATGAATACTTGTGTCAACGATTATGTTGTAGATGGATACCATTACATGAAACTTTTCCTGTTGCTTACGTATTCAGATTTAAAAGAAGATCATATGCATAATAATGTTCTATCAAATACAGAACAATTAGCAAATACATCGAAATCTTTAAATATCTCTCTCTCTCTCTCTCTCTCTCTTTCTTCCCTCGCCCTTCTGTGCAATCTTTAATGCTCCTGGACTTCCTTTCTTAACAATTCCCGCTCTATTCACACAGAAACAATGGCACACCCCATGAGAGTTTCTCCTCTGCGCTTTGGTGTTTTCTATCGCTACTCTTGGTTTCAAAGGGATCAGAAGGGATTAGTTCGGTTTTTCCCATTGGATGCCAAACTGAATAGCAATTGGGCGTCCATACTTCGATTCTTTGAGCTCAGAATTAGTTGAGATCACCCTAAGTGGCTTTGATTCCGCAAACCCACATATAGTACACACATACAGACACAGGAACAAAGATGAACTATGATTATCATCACAATAAAAACGAAGTTGAAACAACAAAGATAAAAAGGAA
>NC_061087.1:75462817-75470317 GCF_015104395.2 Macrobrachium nipponense
TTTATGTATATATATATATATATATATATATATATATATATATATATATATATATATATTATATATATATATGTGTGTGTGTGTGTGTGCAACTGCAAAAACCACAATACCCTCTTACTTTCTTGAATTCTCGGCTCTTTTTTTTTTTTTATATGCTGGTCACTACAAAGCCTGAAAATTCAAGTTCAAAGAAATTTGAAGAAATTGTGATGTTCGGCAACGCCAGCGGGACCTCTTTGTGATATGGGTTCGTTTCCCGGTACGGGACATCACAATTTCTTCAAATTTCTTTGAACTTGGCTCTTCAGGCTTTGTAATGACCAGCGTATTTAAAAATAAAAAAGAGCAAAGAATTCAAGACGTTAAGAGGGTAGTGTGGCTATTACAATTGCATATGTATCTGGTAAATAGGTGACTAGATGATTCTACACTTCTACACACACACACACACACACACACACACACACACATATATATATATATATATATACTTTTTTATATATATATATATATATATATATATATATATATATATATATATCTATATATATATATAACAAAAGGCCCAGTATTGGCCTTGTCCAAAGGGACAACTTGGTAATGTCACCTCCATGAACATCTGGCACTTACCTTAGAAAAAAAGACTGCAGGCGGCATCCATGCTTCTATTCTCTAAACCATTAAATCCTTATATAGACCAAACTCCAAGATCCAAAAATAAACTCTTAATTACCCCCAAAACTAACATGATAAAGGATAGGAAATTAATTGAAAACCCAACTAAAAATAACGTAAAGTCATCTATAATGATTACCACACTATACCGATTTTTTCGTTTTCTTTACGACAATTCACCTGCTGACGCAATAAGGAGGTAGACAAAGCTCTGTCTACGTGGGGGATTTGAGGGGAGGTAAGCACTTGGAGTAAATAGGGTTAAGGTCATACGCTCTTCAGCCCATTCCCATTCATATAACTTAGGAAAATACAATGACAATAGTCAAATGAACACAGAATCTTCAACAACCTACATATATATGAAATCCAATATTACTCAATATAATTTAATATACAGGAAAGAGGCTGTGGAGACGCAAAGGGCAGGAAAGTAGGTTGAGGGAGGGATAAGGAGGGGAGGGGGGGGAGGTAAGGGAGGACGGGATGGGGATAAAAGGCGTTCGAATGCATAGGTACGTCAAGAGTAAACGCCTGAAATAACACCATTTGACAATGCACTCTTTTACCAAAAATTAGCAGGAGGTGTTTCGTCCAATGTGTTAAGGTACCATTCCGATCAAATATAAGTTTGAAAGATATTTGAGAAAAATAATGACACGCGGTCCCTGAAATGCATAATAGTCCATCATTATATTTATATATATATATATTATATATATATATATATATTATAATATATATATATATATATATATATATCCAAAGGGAGAAACAAATCACGGTAGCGTTTCTTCTTCATTTTATTTTAAAATTTGAACAAAACCTTCGACCCAGTTACGTTACAGTATAGTGAGACTAGATAATTCAAGGGAGTTTTGCAGAGAGCTCAAAAACTCTTATATAAGCGTTCTTTTTACAGCACGGATAGAATGAGCCTTTGCGAAGTTAGGTAAATTTCAGGGCCTTATCTAATTTAAATTTTTCTACAAATATTCTCTTCCGCTGATATATTTACCAAGGAATGGCTAATTCCTCTGGTTAAACAGGTCCATTTAGGCAGTTCCGTTCGTGAAGATTTATTTGGTCGTTTGCCTTCATTAGCTATCCTGTCAAGGGTTGTTGCTTGCCGGAGAACATACAGTAATATATATATATATATATATATATATATATATATATATATATATATATATATATATATATATATATATATATATCATATTATATATATTTAAACTTAAATTTTTCTTTTGTTACCAAGTAAGGAAATAGCGAATAAATCGGCTTCATGAAACTCGGTCGTTCATTTACATTTAATGCCTTGGTATTTTATTATAGTCAGATACTGTTTACTTGAACGCTCACTGCCATTCATGTGAAGTCCTCATTAGGATGAAAATGAAGTGTAATTTGGTATTCCTTTGATTAATGACCCCATGTACAATCAGCCAAATTAAATGTTAATCCTGAGATTTTCCTGATCCTACCAATCTTATACATACTAATCATCCCATAATGTATCCGCACAGATGACTTCCAAATTACTATTTCACGAGCTCGAAATTACTAGTTTCTTTGGATATGCAAAAGTAGCTTTATAATGCCTGGTTTTTTATTCATTTGACTCATACCCCAAAGGAAAAAGAAAGCATCGGAAAAAATCATATGCCAAACATTGTCAAAGGTAGCGCTAAATCATATGGTACAAGGCTGGATTCAGACCTAATCCCAAGGGTGTCTCGAATTATTACGAGTTTGGTCTAAATAAACAAAATTCGAATGTAAATAACAAAAATTTGCACAAAGCTGGTGTTATTTGTGAGAATCCTTCTTATCTGTATCCTAATCTAGTTTTATTATAAGCTGTATCTCAGTTATTATATAATTTCAAACAAATACACGTTCTCAAAGATTTTGAGAGGTTCATTTCAATATAGTGAACTGTCCCTTCAATTATATATGCACACACAAACATACACGTATATATATATATATATATATATATACATACATATATATATATATATATATATATATATATATATATATATATATATATATATATATATATATATATATATATATATATATATATATATATATCCAGTTATAAATCGCCATATTTATCTTTATTGTTTGAAATCCTACCAATGTAAAGGCAAGGTAAAAAAAATTCAATAAATAAATACCTTTTGCAAGGAATTGTAAAAACCACGTTTTTCATGATCTTCTGCAAATATTGGTGGGGTGAAGAACTACAAATTTCATTGTCCTTTTTTGTCCACATAAAACAAATATTGGCTGGAAATTTCCAATTCTGGAAACTATCGTATTAGTATAGTTCGTCAGTTAATTACATTACCCTCTGATTAAGAATCATTAGTGTTGCCAGAAGTACATTAGGCGATATAAGTTTGATTAGTTTTCTTTTTCGTGTAATAAACATAAGGTTTTACTTTTTTCCTTTTAGTCTCTTTATTTGTTTTTTACTAAACTTTAATTAAACTTATTAAATACATTTTTATCTGCATGATATTTGTTTTATTGTTGCAGAAGTATCAACACACTGAGACACAAACATCCCTATTAGTGTGTGCTCATGTACTGCTATGATATATATACATATGATATATATATATAATATTATATATATATATATTATAATATATATATATATATATGTATATATATACATATATACATAATATATATATATATATATAATATAGCTATATATATACATACCTATATATAGAGATATAGATATATATACATATATATATACTATATATATATATTATATATATACATACTATAATATAGATATATATATATAATATATATATATATATATATATATATATTTACATTAGTCACCCAGTAATGTAAAACTTCCTCTTCACAGTCTCTCAGACCACTAATGCAATTGTCTACAGTATCCTGAATCACACATGTTAAGTGAGCAATGCTATATATATATATATATATATATATATATATATAATTTTTTTTTTATATATATATATATATATATGGATATATATATTATATATGTAATAAATTATACATATATAATATATATATATATATATAGATATATATAACTATATATATTATATATATACATACCTATATATATATATATATAGTATATATAAGTATATATATATATATATATATATATGATATATATATCTATTTACATTAGTCACACCCGTACTGTACAACATTCCTCTTCACAGTTCTCTCGACCAGCTAATTGCAATTGTCTCACAGTATCCTGAAATCACCCATGTTAATGTGAGCAATGTATATATATATATATTATATATATATATTATTATATATATATATATATATATCTCGGGATTATATATATATACATATATATATATTATATATATATATATATATTATTCCATATATATGTATCTATATATATATATATATATATATATATATATATATATATATATATATATACACAGAGAGGGAGAGAGAGAGAGAGAGAGAGAGAGAGAGAGAGAGGAGAGAGAGAGAGAGAGAGAGAGAGAGAGAGTTTAGGGACCCGAGATGTGAATCTATGGAATATTCCGTTTACCACCAACATTAAATCAGCAGTACAACAGCAAAGTGCCATAAAACATGGCAAAAGGAGATTAGTTTTGTATTGTAAATCATGGCCGGGGGAATATAGGGAATAAGAAAGGGCTCCACATAATACCCCAACGAATACCATCTTCCCTTTAATCAAGTGTAAATTTAGTGAGGAAGGGCGTGGCACCACCTGTTCCCGAAAACAGAAGATTCTCTTGGGAAATTTTAATCAGGGTTAAACTCCCTTTCTATCTCATTAACGGAACTGAAAAAATACTTTTCTCTTCGTACGCCTTCCTCAATTTCCATTATATACTTTACATTTAATTTATTTTATTTGTGTAAATAGTCTCTATAGGTGTCTGAGTAGGGATATGCAAATTTTCTATCCTATTGGCATATGCCTACTCTTCAGGCTGCCTCGTAAAAGTTGATAGCATATTACCTCAGGTTATTTCTCGTTTGACACGGTGTAGAAGTATTTTTCCGTGTACATATATATATATATATATATATATATATATATATATATATATATATATATATATATATATATATATATATATATATATATATATATATATATATATATATATATATATATATATATAAAAAATATATATACATATTCATATATTGTCCAGGCACAAATGAGATACAGTTGTAAATTAAAATCAAAGAGAAAATCCTGGATAATATGAGATCACACGGTCACAAACTTAACAAACTTAACCGTAAAAGAAACGGAAGCTTAGTCATACAAAGTCCAAAAACATTTATACAACTGAATATATTAATTTTGTTGCTTATATTTAGCTGCAATTTTTTTTTTTTATTATGAAGGCAACGAGTTTAAACAAACCAAGACTCGAGTTTATAATACTTCCATTATTTGATTTAATGAAACAAGATTCAATGATATTCCTTTTACCTGTGTCGCTACACGGCATTAAGGATCTTGCCTGACTCTAATTAATAGGTTGATCTAAATCGCTCATATGTACGAATAATGCATTCGATACTTGACCAGTTCTGAAAACAACATTTATGTTGAAAAGCTTGAAAATTCTAGGAATTTCTAAAAACCTTTCATCATACTGTAATTTGAGAATGTTATGTTTACTGAATTCAAGTTTGTCGTTACTTAAATCAAATGTTTTCTAGCTCTTTTCCATGCTACATCTACAAACGCTTTGATCTCAGCGTCAATAAACTGTGGGTTACAGAAACAGAAACGCAGAGACCCAAAGAACATCCTAGAAAAAAACAGAATTTAACATTTTGATGATGATTGGAATAATTATAAAAAAAAGAGGAGGAAATGTTAGTTGATTTTCGAAAGACTGAAAAGGTAAAATTTCTATAGTCTCTATGGACTTTTACCTCAAGAAAGTTCAAATTACAATTTCTTTCTTCCTCTACAGTAAATTTTATAGAAGGGAAGTAAATTATTGAGATTAATCAGAAATTCCTGGAGATTTTCGTAAACTGCCCAAATACAGACAACATCATCCACATACTTGAACCATATAGCTTTTTTGGGCAAAATTCGTGATAAGAGTTCTGACTCAAAAAATACCATGTAAATATTGCTAAAGACAGGAGATAAGGGATCACCCATAGCCATACTAAACCTATGTACAAAAAAAATCACCATTAAAGCAAAATTTACTAGCTTTGATACATAACCGTATAAGACTAATGAGGTTTGCTACAGTTACAGAAATATCACAAGTTTCTAATTCTTCCTCCAAAAATTGAAGTAAATCATTTACTGATACTTTTGTGAATAAAGAGATAACATAAAAAATAACCATATTAAAATCAAAATTCAAATTAAAAACTATATATAATATATGTATATATATATCTATATATATATAAATATATATATATATATATATATATATATATATCTTATATATTGCAACCCTTTTGAATTTCCTTTATAAAGTATAACGAAACATACTTTTAATAAAGTGTCAGATAAGGAATAACGGCAAATAATCTACAATTACCTCTCATAAGAGCAATCTGAAGATTATAAATGCAGTGGAAATATATGTAAAATGGCAGATATACTGCAGAGAAAAGGAAAATATGGTACAAATCTTGATTGGTTTTAATTTATGCTTCTCAAGACATCTTCAACGAGACTGATTCGCAGTAGCAGAAATTTCTATTATATAATTTAATGTAAGAGTATAAATAAACTAACCCTACAAACGGTTGAAAAATATTTCCCCGAGATATATATACGTGTATAGATATATATATATATATATATATATATATATATATATATATATATATATATACACACACACACACACACACACACACACATATATATATATATATATATATATATATATATATATATATATATATATATATATATATATATATATATATATATATATATGATATATATATATATATAGATATATATATTATCTATATCCTATATATATGTATATATAGAATATATATGTATATATATATATACCATATATATATATAGTATAATATATGGTATATATATATATATATATATATATATATATATATATACATATATATATATATATATATATATATATATGTATGTAGGTATATATATATATATACAGATATATATATATATATATATATATATATATATATATATATATATATATATATATATATATATCGCATATATCATATATCATATATCCCATAAAAAGATCATATATCTATATATATAATATATAATATATATATATATATATATATATATATATATAGTATATATATATATATATATACATACATATATAAAGACATACATACTATAAAGACATACATACATACATATGCCTACCTCGTATTTTCACCAAAGATCAATTTGCGTGCAACACGTTTGAAATACTTTTCCTTTTACGGGTCTCTAACCCTTTATTGATATTAGCTGATGCTGGTCTTCTGCCTGAAGGGGGCTCTACCTCTCCTATAACGCTGTCTGAGTTTCATTATTATTGAGCAGGTGTAATATCTCTAATTTACTTTCTAAGCTGATTACTCAGCAAAAAGTAAAACTCTCTCTCTCTCTCTCTCTCTCTCTCTCTCTCTCTCTCTCTCTCTCTCTGTAAAAATTCTAAAAGGTGTTTCTTAATATCTTATCTTCGTCGTTTAAGCTGTTAGTCTCCTTTGTGTCAAAGTCAAAATTAAGTAATAGATCTT
>NC_061087.1:75475317-75497817 GCF_015104395.2 Macrobrachium nipponense
TTTTACAAAAAGTCGCTCATATGTTTCTTTCTTTTTGTCTGGGAGGAGGGCAAATAACCTTGGTACACTGAAGTTCTGTATCTGAATATGTAGAGTAAATACCTGAAAATATATTCTAGGCACACACTTAAAAGTTCCATCCCCAGCTAAATGTGTTGCATGCCTCACATCATCAAGTCCCTTATTTGTTGCAAAAATTAGTATTCTGTTTTCATCTGTTTCACCACTATCAAATTGTAGAAAGACTTCGCCACTTTCCAATAAACTAAAATCATCGGGAATTATGAATCCAGTCCTACGTCATGGAAATGCTGGAACGACTTCATTGATTTGACGCCATTTCCGGATGCTTCGACTTAAACTTTAGACCGAAGGTAGTTGGGCCCTTTCATTTGCACCTATGATGCACTGGATACTGCAATAAGTGCGCGAGAAGTTTCTTGGCTTGAAAGAGCGGTAAACTTCAATATGGTTAAAGCCTGAGAAAATTTTGGCTTTGTTTCACATGATGTGTGATGATGTTCACCAATACGAATCAGCACCTTGTAGTCATTTTCTTCTGTGGAAGTATGCAGGCGTGCCCTGCAGCTCTTTTCACCACACCTCCAAAAAATTTTAGGATCCATCAGCATTTGCTCTATGTTTTTCGTAAGGGTAATTCAAGTCGTCAACTAGTTTCTTTTTTCCACGAGTGCTTTCAATGGTACGAGGCCTGATTAAAGACTGGAGTTTATAAAAAGCTTTCTACAGAAGGAAATGCCTTGACACTTATTATCGGATGCTTTTTTGTTAGTAAATGGAAGTACTTGTTAGTAAATAGACTATTGCCCTATTTACTTTTGTTTAAGAACTCTTAGAAGTAATTGTTAGTAAATTGACTATTGTCATGTTTACTTTGGTTTAAACACTCTTTAGGTATGGTCAGTCGGGAATCAAATCACCGGGAATCAACAATACCAGGAATCAAATTACCGGGAATCAAAATTCCGGGAATGAAATTACCGGAATCAAAATTACTCGCACCATCTATATATATCTATAATATATATATATATATATATATATTATATATATATATATATATATATATATATATATATAGATATATATGTATGTGTGTGTGTGTGTGTGTGGTGTGTTTGTGTGTGTGTGTAAATAAATTCTTCTGTTAAAACAGAATGTCTCAAGTATAAAAGGCCCTTTAAAACACTTTGGTTTAAAGCTAAGGACTATGTTGTGGTGGTCTGATACCACCCCTATCAAGCACCCTTATCACGCAAACAGCCAAAATATAGTCCTTAACTTTAAACCAGAGTGTTTTAATGGGCCTTTTATACTCGAATATATATATACATATATATGTGTGTGTATATTTAATATATATATATATATATATATATAATATATATATAATATTGGTTTCTATATAAACAGGTAATTACATTTCAGAAAATTAAAAAGTACAAATACCCTTCATATTGTTTATTTCATCGATTGTTATCTGCAAGTGATTACTATAGCTACAGTGAATCCAGTCACCAAAACTAGCAGCCATAACTGAGTGCTTTGATCATATATCATGGATTTAAACGCATTGACACTTTTATATTTTATTGTACAGTTCAATGAAGTTTCCTATTATCAAATTTATGCTATTAATGGTATTTAAGGACTAAGTACGACTAAATCTGATGAATTAGAGTATCAGACCATTATTCGTAGCACTTTTTGTATCACTAATTTCAATATCCATCGTTACATAATATTAGGTACATCCGCTTCACGTTAAAGAAATCACCAATCAAAATATTAGGCAGATAGTTAACCAGCATTTAGGGTGATTTCAACTACTTTGGAGCACATAGAGCCAAAGCAGTGGTACCCAGTTGCTGATCAGTTTGGCATTCATTAGGTTAACTGAATTACAACCCTCTGATCCCTTTGAGACCTAGAATATCGGTGGAAAACGCCAAAGCACAAAGGATAAACCTTCTCGATTTGTCTTTCGCCGTTTCTGTGCGAACGGATTTGTTAAGAAAGGAAGCCCGGAAGCACGAGTGATTACAAAGAAGAGAGAGAGAGGAGAGAGAGAGAGAGAGAGAGAGAGAGAGAGAGATCTTTAATCATGGTCGGCATTTTCTGTACATAATCGAACCTTCAAGACGTATAGTTTTCTATCTCTTATCATTACCTAATGATACATAAGCTAAAATGAGTCTGTTGTGTCTAACATAAAACATGACTGAAGGTACAAAGTTCTTCCTCTGGGTCACAATCACCTTCAGATACAGCTATAAAAAGTTTTGTAGTTCATTCATGTAATCTTTTAATATCCAACCTAGATTATAGTAAACAAACAGGAAAAACAGGTAATACCGAAAAACAAGTTAGAGTGCTCTGGATATGGCGCGGGTATGTTGGGCATCCAACATGTAGAGCAAAGTAGTGTTCAATTTGGCGCTCGCAAATCTTCCCGTATTAGCTTTGAAATCTGGGTTGGGCGCTGTAAAAGCACTTTCGAAAAATACCCGAAATGGTTTTTTTAGCCATAGAAAACAACCGCGTCCCTTCTATTTTTATCAGTGAGGTATTTTGCCATTAAGTTTTCATCGGTATCACTAAGAGATGATGTAAAGAAGTGGATGTGAAAATAAAAATAGATCGCTGGCGATCACAAAACAGCCACAAAAGCACAGCTTTACTCGAATACTCAAAATGCTATCTTTCACTTAGTGTTTTTCCTCTATCACTCTTGTCTGTGAAATCATATTACATCTCAAACGAAACTGCTTTTTTGCTCCGTATTTCCTCCTCATGCAGATCGCGCAACTATTTTATGTTATTTTGAGTTGCGTCTTTAAGGGAACTAGAATCATCCCAGCATAAGACCTTTACAACATGGCATTTGAGCAGAGCTTGAAATCGAGAAAAACTTTTATGTCGGTACCTAAATCATACTTAGCATGTCTGCATGTCTATGAACCCAGTCACTAGGAGAACGGGGGCGATGTTCTATCATAGCGTATAAATATATATGTATATATATATTATATATATAATATATATATATATATATATATATATATATATATATATTATATATATATATATATAAAGATTATGTTGTTGCGTTCACAAAGCTTAACTTCCCCTCAGTATTGTATGTAATGTTGTAAAGTGTCTGTAAAATGTTCAGATTCCATATTAAAGTTAGCTTCGAGTTATTATGTTTAAATAATGTGTTCAGAATTCACAAAAGCATAATTCGAAGTCAAGAAAGAATGTAGATTAATAAGAGAAAGCGGACGTGTCTGTCAACACATCAGAGCATGAGTTCTTCATGTTGAACTGTTCGTCTTTGTCCAAACCATGTGACCGATTGCGCATGTTTCATAAGACCATTCTAGATCTTTCTTCTGACCAAAACGCTTAACTTATGTATGACTGGAAACTACGTCACTATATCCCTTCGAGAGTGTTTTCTAATTCATTTTTAGTAATTAGAGATTTTTTTACTATGAAACTGTTTGATGTTACTGATAAATTAACTCTTATCTCTCTCGATTTGTCAAAAGAGAATTTATTGTCTATTAAATAATTTATTTAATCGTGAGGTCGAAATAATACGTTATTTGCAACCGCCGGGACGTCATTGTTACGGAAGTGACGAGACACTATACTTGCTACCGTATTTCATTAATTACATCTTTCATCGTAAGAGAATTTTGTTCTCAAATCATGTTCTGTTAATAGTTATTAATGAGCATAATATCATTGTCTTTTCCTCTCATTTGAAAAGTGAATTTATAAGAGTTTTGCGGAATACCTGGCCTTAAAATGATTTGACACTGACATCATCCATTTTGCATGTTGTTGATCAGTAGTTCCCATAGAAGAGATTTTCATACTTAGACTCATAACCGTGCTGTAAAAAGATGCTAAGGCTCTCTCTCTCTCTCTCTCTCTCTCTCTCTCTCTCTCTCTCTCTCTCTCTCTCTCTCTCTCTTCCCGACCGTGGGAAATTTTGATTTTTACATTAACGTAAAGATTGGTACTTAATGGTCACTCGTAACTTTTAGATTGATTTAATTTCTTAATAGAATAGTGAGTGTTTGTGGAATTTGAACAGACTGTGTAAAAGTGTTTTTGTAATGGCGCCTGTGAAAGAGGTATCGTAAATTTGGAAGCTGTAGCAAAAAGGAAAAACTGGTATACCAGGTAAAGTGTTATTACAAGTTTTAAGTGCACTTAAAAATATTTACAGTGGTTAGGTGAAATTATTAAATTTTTTTTACAAATTGCAAATTTTTTTATTCGTATTTAATTCTTTTGAAGTGTTTATTTCATACTCTGTGTGGTTAATGTTTGCTTGATAAATTAATTTTGATTTAATTTTGTTTGATAATTAACTCAAGAATTAATTAAACTGTGTGTTGTTTTCAAGTAATAGTAAATTTTCCTGAAAATTTTAATTTCACTTATAAATTTTGAATTTGAAAATGAATCTTTTTGTATTTAAAATTTTTATAACTGTTTTATTAATTAACTACCAGTGAAAGGATTTTATTTAAGTAGAAATATAGAGTCGTAATTGTGCTGTTTTCTTTCAATTTAATTGAAGTGAGTTAGAACCTGGGAAATACTTAGACTTTTAATGGTGTTGTCGGAGTGATGCTCTTTAAATAATTTAACCTCATATAAGATTACCTCACACTTGTTTTGATTAATTTAGTCTGATTTCTTGTATGATTAATAAGTTTATAAGGGATCGCTGTTGTCTTCAGAGTAATCAGTTGTATTTTATCTGTGATTAAGGTTCAGGTGTCTGGCTGTTGTGAGGTAATAATTCTTTGCTTGATAATTGTAGTAACTGGCCAGATATTTGCCCTCTTCGCCGTAATATATATATATATATATATATATATATATATATATATATATATATATATATATATATATATATATATATATAAAATTTTGAATAAAATAAGTCATATTATGACAGTTAAACAAATTCACCGCTAATCAAAAACGTTAAGGATTTAAAAAATGATAGATCCTTTTTCATTTTTGCGGAGTTATTACCCATTACGCTGTTCGCTTTAAAGCTCTCTCTCTCTCTCTCTCTCTCTCTCTCTCTCTCTCTCTCTCTTCTCTCTCTCTGGATTTATGGATGTCATTTAGACGTTATCGCCAATTTTTTATTTTTTTTAATCGCGAGGCATATTTCTATAAATGAAAACATTTGTTGCATGAGTGGAAACATCTTCATATTTAATTTTGGTTTACGAATGCAATGCAAATATTTTTCGATAAAATTCCATCATGTGACTATTGTACCAGAAGTAACGCATACGTCTATAATTTGATCAGTCATTCCTACTTCTCATGTAGGACCTATGAACATTTGAAGAATGCATTTATATTCATAACATCTACGTCAATATGCCATTATCAAAACACAAGGAAATGAGCATCTGTTATCGATGGTACTAATTCCAAAATTTCTTAGAACTATTGCGATTGATCCAAAAATCATTTAATCGACTCTTGACTAGTCCTGAACCACGTCTTTCGGTATTAAAATTGAATATTAATGCCTACATTTTCTCACTTTGCTTATATAAAATCATAAATCGTTTGAAGTTTCAGTGAATATTAAGATATAAATAAGAAATAGCCATAACATCACATAAATACCGACAGCCAAACTTTTTTGAATTCTTTAGTTTACATTCCAAATCGAAAAACTGTAAACGGGCTGATTATGAAGGAAGTAAAGTATTGTGGAAACCATAAAATTCCTGTTCATAATTTCCAGGAAGAAACTCGGGTAATGTTTGTGGATTCTTGGAATTCTAATTAGAACTCTCTGAGAACTCGGATCCTGTTTTTCGTGAATAGGAAAGGAAAGCATTTGATTTTATTTCTTTTACGAGTAAGATTCTAAAACACGATTTTGCAAGGATTGCAAGATACCGTGTATACCGTAATACTCTTATTCAAAGGTTTTGTATAACAGCAATTATATAAAATACAAAACAAATTTAGGTGTTTTTTTTTATCAAGACTACTCTCTCTCTCTCTCTCTCTCTCTCTCTCTCTCTCTCTCTCTCTCTCTCTCTCTCTCTCTCTCTCTCTCTCAGTCTCTGCCAATCAAAGTATATTAAATCCGGATATGTAGGGAACAGTCTTCACTAAGGTAAGCAGTATCCTGTAAGATGCTTTAATGCTGTTCCGTTATTTTGGGGTGGATAAAATCGTTTTAAATTTCATCATAAACTTATATTTCGTTTAAGCCAACATAACCATTCCAATATATTTGTTGATGTGTGCAAATAAATGTATACTAGATTAAGAATGTCAAATCAGTAGAACATGCCAATTCAATTTAAACAACCCACAGAAGTTCGAAATATCATGAAACCGATTAGTATCTAATTAAAAGTTTTCCTAGAACTGTTTATGAATCAGAGCATTCCATCTTAGCAAACCTTGCCCGAAATCCTAAAGTAGTCTGAAGAATTAATATCCTGGATAAGAGCAAATATTATGAGAACCAAACAATTTCACTCAACCTGTCGGGTTTTCTGGTTTACTCTCGGCACCTCACGTCTGCTGCAAGTTTCAGTGAGCATGGCAAAATGGTGTTCTTCGGAATTTGGCTTTATTAAGTACATTTTTACATCTAACCTTCATAAACATATGCTCGTGAACCGGTTCCCCGTGTCATGTGACCATATCAATACCTGCTTCCACGTGAATTAATTTGACGCTTGACCAAAATAGTGGCCAAGCCGGGGAGCAAATAGTGGACCAGGATTAGATTTTCAATGAACGTAAGTGTTGGGATTTACATTTAGCGCCAGTTTTGGTGATACATTGAAATTGCCATTCATCCTCGCTAGCCATCAGGTGTAGGCCTGAACCCGTATTTTCACTCATGACGTAAGCTCAATACGTACGTCTGTTGGTGTTTGTTTATACGCCATACTATAATGGAGGTTCCCATTTTTGCTGTTAGGCTAAGCCTCCGAGAGATAAATGCGTCGATGGATGAAGATAAAGAAGGTAAATACTACGGGTACAAATGGAATATCAAGCTTCATTGTGTGTAAGTTGTTGACCTGGACGAAATTGTTGTTGCTGCAGAATTAACCTAGAGAGAGAGAGAGAGAGAGAGAGAGAGAGAGAGAGAGAGAGAGAGAAATTATCATAATATTCTACGAGATATATCAGCACCTTGACCTTCCTTTTACGCTTTTGTGGGGAAACTGGTTGGAGCTTTTCTACTTAAATTTATGCACTCGACCTCGACCTTGACCTTGTCCTAATTCTCCTACAATTCTTTTGAAGGCAATAATATTCTCAGAGAAGAAATAACACATCATGTTAGTTTTCATAATACGATAAACTATGTTTATAACAAGAAAAATATGATTAAAATAATGATGAAATTCCTTTAGTCAAGGTTCATAAGGAAGTACTTAACTAGTCTGTTTAGCGAGTTATTTATATAATAATGTTAGTGTTTTTTTAATATTGTCCTTGACCTTTACAAAATGGAGGTAAGAAAGTCTAAGGGAAAGTTAGAAAAATTACCAGAATTATACTGCTGAAAACATTAAACAAATTCATACATGCAGTCATATATATCTATACATACATACATGCATACATACATAAACACATACACACCAAACACAAAAACAATATATATATTCACACACTAACACACACACATTCAAATAATAATAAAATAAATATATAATATATATATATATATATATATTATATATATATATGTATATATATATATATAAAAACACACACACATATATATATATGTGATATTGTGTATATATATATATATATATATATATATATATATATATATATATAATATAAATGTATTAATATATATATATATACTATATATATATATATATATACTATATATATATATACATATATATATATATATATATATATTATATATATATATATATATATATATATTCATTCATTCATTTAAGTGAAAACAACCACCGGATAAATTGGATTAACAGTTCAGTAATTGCAAGATCAAAAGATGCCTAATTACGAAATCTTTTAGAATCTGCCATTACACAACTTACTTCACGTTGTAATTTTGATGTCTGTCGTGGCCTGTTTCATTTGGACCCTTCTATCTGTAACATGTTTAAGAATGACCTTAAAGATACAATCGCCGACTTGAATACAAATAAGTTGACTTATAGATATTCTCTGTGTATATGTGTTTAATATGTTTTGTAAATAAGTTTATCTTGTGAAAAAAGTTTTTTTGCTTACCAAAGTTTTGAATGTAGTTAGTTGCTCGCCTTTATAATCCTTTAATTGTCTTGTCCCTGTGTCTAAGCAGTTGGACTTAATCTTTTTGTAAACTTCTTAAATTGTACCCATGTTTAGTTTAGGAAGGTTACTAATTCCCCAGGTGTGTTGGATTCTAGGTACTTATATCCTTTATAATCCTTATCTGTCACTTATGCGACCCTTCCTTGTTCACTCAGTTTCACATGTATGTCAGTCATTCTGCTAAGTAAAGGTCCTTTGAGTCGAAAGATGTCGCAGCGCTCCTATGTTTCACTTTCCTTCATGGCTTCTACCTATATATCTATATAATATATATATATATATATATATATATATATATATATATATATATATATATATATATATATATATAAAACCTCCAGGGAATGTCCATGAGACAAGGAGTAAAAATGACAAGTTTTATTCCAAGAAACGATTTGCACATGAATTCTTTGTGCATCATCAGTCTGTGAAAGAACAAAAAAGACACATTTATAAATAACACAATAAAAGTGCAAAAAACAGGAATTCACATATATTAAAACTAGTCTTAAAATTACACAAAAGAGCAAAGTAAAAAACAGGTTAAAAGAGACTGCTCAGACACTAACCGTCCATTGTAAGGAGAGAAGATGAAATGAGGTAAGACAAGTTAAAAGTAACGACTTCAGCTATGCCAGGTAAAGACACTACCAATGTTTTCACACACATTAAGGTCAGGGGAGCTACTTGGAAATTCTCTTGACGAGAAGAAATTGATAGCATTGTTTCGAAGCAGCTCCTATGTCTGAAGAGCCTTGAAACATGGTGCCTTATCCTGCAAATATGTGACTTCTTTAATTAACAGATATTAAATTTTTAGGAACAGAGAAAAATTCCCAAACATTCAGGAAATTTCACAACTTGGCAATAGTACATGTCATCGCTGATATCATCCAACTTTGCAGCGCAAATGATGTCATTTTTATTATTGGGCTTCCTGACTGTGTAAATGAAGAATTCATCTAATGTGGCAATATGGAGAAAGTCAGCTTCATCCCAATCTTTAAGAAATGAACCACAAAAAGGTGCACGGTCTTCTCTCTGAAGTTGATTGATGTTGGACTTGCTGATAACATGTTATGGCTTGATACCAGATTTTTTCAACTCACGATATACAGCACCATAACTTCTCTTCTTTCTCCTTTTTATTTCTAGTTCAAGCGCCAATTTATGTCAAGATTTTCTTGGTCTACCCACTGCCTCAGCTATGATGTCTTTTGACTCCTGAGAAAGGACTTCAGGCCTTCCAAGATTCTAACTCTTTTCATGATGACAGTCATATGGATTTTTGTTCCAGTTTCTTTTAACAAAGGATTCATCTCTTTTAATGTATTTAGCTATCCAGGAACGTGAAATGAAGGATGCGCCAGCATCCCTGGCCTCTCTGTAGTTTATAGCCCGGATTCGGTCAATCCACCTGATTTCCTCCGAGTCGTTAGCCATGGCTGTATCTAACTCCGTCACTCAATCTGAAAATACAAGAAATATAAAATGAAAAATAGCGTAAGAGAAACTTAGATAATGTACTTGGAGATATTCCCATTTTGCCATACAGTAAAATAAATTTCAATAAACAGGTCTGCATTCTCCGCTTTTGTTTTCTTTCTGCCGTTGCCTGCTCTTAACAGAGAACGATCCTTCTGCCTCCAAAATCCGAAAATTAATCAGAAGCTGCCGAATGGCAAAACGAAGCTAATAAAAAGGGTAAATGGGAAAAACTCACTCTCAGTCCGGGTCTGACCTCGCACCAAAACGTAAGTCAGAGTGCCTGACATCCGAGGGGTTCACCCCTTGTCCCATTCCCTTGTGCTCACATGTTGCTTAATCAGGATCATACCTTTCAGCATTGAAGTGGATCCCTTTCCTCCTCGGCACCTAATAAGAAGAGGAACCAGAAGTCAAGATGGTAAAGTACGGATTTAGTTAGCAGTCACTTTTGTTTCTTTCTGTATTTATTTCTTTTATTTTCTATGTCTGTTTGTGCAATCGTTCACAGGTACCCCTTCTCCTATCCGCACAGCTGAGCCCTTGTTTTATAAAGCTAGTCTAATTTAAGTGCTGTGGTTCCCTTGTCTGGGATTCAATAGTGTTCATTGCTTGAATGAACTCCCGGTAGCAGTGCTAAGAAACTTCATTAAGGGAGAATGTAATTCAGTGTCTGTGTTTCACACCTTCCTGTTCAGTACAATAAGGTTCTGTGAAGTAATTCAGTCATTTTTTGCCCTTTGAGGTAATTCTGAGAACATAGGATTTATATTTGGCAGGATCACCACACGTGTTCAATCCTTTGTATGTTGCTCTCGTGTTTATAGAGCATTACTGTGTTCCAGATATCCTACCGCCTTCGTAACTGCTGTGAGAAGTGAATCTTCCTCTCCTTATCCTACACTTGGGCATACCTCCATTTCCTCGCTCCAAGTCCTCAGGCCGTGTCAGAACCCAGCCACGTGTTTCCAGTGCTACAAGCAGCTGTTTTCATAAGTAGCGCCCTTACTGGCGCCCTTGACTACGTAGAGTAATTAGTCTGTAAATATACCCACCTTAAATTTGATCCTCAGAGTTTTCCTTAAGTTTTTCCATTGAAATCTAATCTCGGCCATTAGACATAACTTTGTTTATAATCTAGACTCCATAAGGCCTTCCTTTTGAGGAAGTCATATGTGTAAGATGAAAGAGGGCTATGATTAATAATATGTTTAATGTACCATTATAATGTGATGTGCAGATTGATCACTTTTAACTGCCTATGGAGACAGAGTCCGAAGCAACAACCTAAGAATGCTGACATCTCTTTTTGGGTGGTATGATGTTAAAGTTCCTTACTTAAGTATATCAGTGTCATGAGGCTATTGTTCAAGTTGCCTTTGAAAACTGGCTGTGACCAGTTAATTGGGGCGTTGACAAAGTGTGTGAATTCGTGTGTACGTGTATGAACTATGTCCGTTGATAACGGCTTAGTTTAGCCAAGAACTAGGGAGACAGTTTGGGAGAAAAGGCAGAATGCTGGGATAGCTCTGCGAAAGTTATTTGTTAAACTGTTAACGTTCCAGGCTGCAATGGGCGGTCCTAGTGAGGGGGCCGAGTGTCCTAGTGAGGGGACCGAGTCCTAGTGAGGGGACTGTATTTTGGAGAAGAGATAATTGGTGTGACTAATTACTGATTCAGACACTTAAATACCGTGGGGTTATCTGAGTTAGTTGTCTGTGAGACTTGAACTATTATCATTCCAATAATTATCTTATAAGAACTTGAATTATTCAACTAATAATTTACTTTGAATAAAACGTATATATTTTTTGTAACTCTGACTCTAATTTGATGACCTGATGGAATGGAGAGAGAGAGAGAGAGAGAGAGAGAGAGAGAGGCTTTTGCCAGTGATCGCTTAGAGAGAAAGAGAGAGAGAGAGAGAGAGAGAGAGAGAAAAGGCTATGTCAGTGATCACCTTGAGAGAGAGAGAGAGAGAGAGGGGGAGAGACTGAGTGTAACCAGTTCGCCTAACGCTCATGCTAAATGCATACCAAATATTAGAGCTAGTGGGTGGGGTGGGGGGGGGGGAAGACGCCCTTTGCTGGTAATAGTTGGTGGGCAGCGTTGTTCGAACGACAAAGCCTTTTGTGAGATTGTGGAAAATTATTAAATTTCAGTGCTAAGTGAGAGGGGATGAGATATATCCATCCATTAATTGTGGTAATGGGACGGGAAGGATTTTACTGGACTCAGCATTTTGCCTAGAGCGATATGCCTCAAGGGGTTGGGCATATTCAGTTAGAGCTGAGATCTTGTGAGTGCATTCCCGAGACGTCTGCGTGTGTGTATATTTGCGTGTTACTGCGCATTCAGTTTTGCGGTCGGGTTTTCTCTCGTTGTGAAGAGGTGAGTGTTACAAAGAGTCTTGTTTTTTTGGTCCTGGGTTTTTTTTTATCATTTTGTGATTCGTGGGATTGGTTTAGGATACCACATTTTTTTCCCATAGTAGCAGAAAGTTATGTATTTTTTTATTGCTGCATGTTTAGAAGAGACACATTCGTCTTTGTGTTGATATATGCATGTGTATGAAAGGTTTTCATACATGCGAAACTGTGCTTGAATTGCATTTTTTGCTTGGACAAAGAGCGCCCACTCGTTCTTACACGGTCAGCGTAATTTCTGCTAACCGACCCAGAGGGGTATTGCAAGGGGAGGGTAGTAGTGGTCTGCCTCAGGGACATTGCTTACAGGGAGGGTGAAGTTCTCTTTTTTTAGTGGGGAGTGAACTCCTTTTTTTTTCTTTGTGTCAGGGTATTGGGGGAAGAATTTGCCCTTACTAATGAATTTCCAATGCCAGGACATGAGTTGATAATGATTGGTTGATGAAGTGAGATGCCAATAGGGTTTTTTTTTAGAAAGAGATTTTCTTTCTCTTGAATGAAGAGAAAAATAAATTATATACATATGGGATGTGGTGTAAGTTTTCCTTATGCTTTGGAAGGCACAGTTATAATGGGGTTACAGTGATTATTATTTTTTTTAATAGAAATTTGATTTGTGTTGGAGAGATTACTTTAAAAGGGTGCTGAGTGATGGTGATTGCCAATTGGTGGTGAATGGTGATGCCCTGTGGTGCTGAGTGGTGATGACTGATGATGATTGCTGACTGGTGTTGTCAGGTGGTGTTGCCTTTGGTGGTGGATGGGTGCCTCGTGTTGTATTTGGTGTATACTGGGGATTGGCAATATTAATGCCCTTACTTGAGATATTTTCAGGAGAATTATTACTATGGAGAATTATTATTATTATTATTACTTGAGATATTTTACGGGGGTACTTAAGTAGAATTATCATTACTTGAGACATATTTTAAGAGAGATTTGTGATATTACATGGGAGATTATTTTATAAATATTACAGATAATTATATTATGGAGAATTATTACAATGAATTATGGGAGAAGTCTTGTGGTTAATTATTTATTGAGTTTCTGTGACTTTGGAGAACATGTCAGTAGTTCATGGGTGATGAATCTGGCTGAGTCCTGGTGAATTGTGCTGAATTTTGCTGAACTTTTGGTGAATTTTGTGCTGAATTTTTGGTGAATGGGCAAGCATTATCATTGGTGATGTTTTTTATACTAATACTGGTGATTTTGATGATAGCAATTTTGGTGATACTGCTGATAATGATACTTCTGATACTGGTGATTTTTTTATATATATTAATATGGGTGTTGTAATGCAATCAAGGGTGGTGTTTTTTTTTTTTTTTGTGGATATGGGAGGTACTAACGACACATTAGTTGTTTTTCTTTTTTTATGAGTTCAGCAGATAATTGCTTGACATCTACGTGAGTCACGGGGATAGTTAACAGTGCTGTTGATTTTTCTTTTTTCCTTTTTGGATGTTAGCCATAGCTGACACAAGTTGTTTTATCATGGGTGAATTGGAATTTATTTTTTGTCTCCAGTTTGTGTTAATTTTTTTTTTAATATCTCAGCTCATGACTTAGAGTCATCGTTCGGGAATGTGACATGTTTAAGATTTCAGCTGTTTGATGCTGCAGAGAGACTTATGGGAGAATTTTTGCCTTTTTTTTAATGCATACATAATGGCACTACATTTTTTTTTCTCTGGATATTTATGTTCCAGAAGTTGTGGGTTTCTTGCACAATACCTTTGTTGTATTTGTGACAACTTTGCCAGAGATAGGAAACTTGGCTAAATTTCTAGTGGCCTATTTCGTAGTGCATATGGAGAAGTCATTGCTTAGATACTTTGAATTTGGAGTTCTGTTATAATGAGTTGTGGCACATTGGTGATTTTTTCTAGAATTTCCTGAACAATTTTATTTGCCGAGTTTTTGGATTTTCTCAGCAGTTAAGCTAAGCAGAGAGTTTATAGTTTTTGACTATAACATTGAGTTATTTTCCTGGAGAATTGGAGGTATATTATTTTGGAGATATAATTTGAGATATAATATATTGGAGGTATAATATTTTGGCCATTTGATATTTGCCTATGGTAGTGAGAGCTATGTTTAGTTCAATTATTTTGCAGCCACCTTTGTTGCAAATGGAGACACCTTTTTGAGGAGACATGGGGCAATATTTATGAGTGTGTCAGCTAGATGTTTTGAGTGCATTATTTTGGAGATGGAGTTTCATTTTTGATTATCCTGCTTGGAGATATAATATTTGTTTTGGAGACCTGTTTTATTCCACATGGAGTTATTGGTGAAATAGAGGTAAGTATTTTTTATTTGCCAAAACAGAGGTTAATATTTTTTATTGCTGGAGTGGCGGTTTTATTAACACGTGGTTATTGGTGAAATAAGAGGGAATATGGTGGTGTGGTTATTAATTAAATGGAAGAAATATTTTTATCCCTGGGGTGGTATTATTATTAATATGGTGATTTATATATTTATTTATATGTACGGAGATGGCATTGATCTTTGGGGGTGACCTTTTTTTTGTGGTTATGACTTTTTTTCCTGGGAGTTTTTCAAGCCAAGAGAAGAAGTTCTGTGGTTCTTTCTTTTGGTTTCGTGACTAATTGGAGGCAAGTGGTATTACTGCATTGTGGTCCTATGGAGATGTTATTTTTGGAGGCATATAATTTCTGAATTACGAGTTTATCGTAGTTTTTATCCCAGATAGGTGATAATTTTTTTCATAATTGAGCAGTAACATGTAAGAGATATGTCTTCGAGACAATCTTTGAGCAACTTAGTCATATCCTGGAGATAATTTTGTGAAATGTGCTTACTTAGTGTCAGTATAGACCTTTTTTTGAGAATCATGAGTTTCCGAAGTTTGAAGTCTGACTAGACATTCCTATGCTGCAGTTCGAGCACCTGACGTGTCCACAGTTGGATTTTTTTGCTGACAACGTGGTGTGCTGACTCTATTCCTCTAGTGGTGATAGCTCAGAGTTTCTGCAATATCTGGAAATGTTGACCATAGCATTTCATGAAAGTGCACGTGTAAGAGTTTGCTTTCTGGCCGTGTCCGGTCGATGAATAGTTGCGATGGCAAAAATTCTTTAACTATAAATATTGCATTTCTTGGGGAAACCGCGGGGTTATGTATATCATACATATGTTATGTGTTTTGTGATGGGGAAGTTTACTTGTGTTTATTTTTTTTCATTTTTCTTTTTTTTTTTTCCTTTTCCTGCGAGAGATGTAATTGGGGATTCAGCTTTGAATAGCATTTCTTTCTGGACAGGAGATCTAATTTATCGGGGTTGTGATTTACATAAATGGGCGTTTTGAAATTAATCATGTGAGCAGTGAGGGGTTTTTGCTGTTAAACATTGGAGAATTTTTACTGATTTTGTGAGTTGTTCAAATATCAGAGCTCGAGAGAACATTTTTCAGTAATAACTTTGGGTCTGGGCTTGTTACATGATTTTTTGTTTTTTCTTGGGCTCATTACCTTTTTTCTTTTTTTTACTTGTGAGAACTTTCGAGTTTGAAATGTGAGTGCAGAAGTTTGTGGAGTTACTGAGTTCTGGATTGTGTGTGCTGATGTGCGAGTTTGGAGAATTAAGTTAGAGAACTTAGTATTTTTTTGGGTTATTTGCGAGTTGTGATAATGACTTATGATTTAGTGGTCATATTAAATGGAGTTAGTTGGGAACGTTCAGTTAGTATTTCTGAATTTTTGAGGTCATTATTTGATAGAAGTAGTATGTCTGGGGTTAGTTTTTTTTTTTGATTGACCGATGACTTGACTGACATACTTAATCACACCCTAATCGTTGTTCCCCCGACGCTAGCAACACGCCCACAAGCCATACAGAGATGTTACTGTCATTTGCCCAGGGTACTTACGAGAGTTTCTACGAGGTCACAGAGTTCTACAGCATTTTTGGGTCTACAGAAGCCGTTGGATGTTTTCCACAAGGAGACATTTCGCCTTCCTACAGCTTGCTACATCTGTGCAGCCAGTTGCAGACAAAGAGGGATATTCAAAAATCCAAAATGAGAAAATTTATACACCCAAGTGTTATTTGAGATGAAGCGTGATAGACATTACTTTATAATGCCAGAGACGTGCAGTTACTACTGTTTTGTGTTTTAAGCCCCCCAATTTGTTTTATATATATTAAGCTGTTTTACGTGGCCTATGGCTAGGCAGGGGCTAGCCAGGGTAGTGGCCGAGCATCTGTAAGATGAAAGAGGGCTATGATTAATAATATGTTTAATGTACCATTATAATATGATGTGCAGATTGATCACCTTTAACTGCCCGTGGAGACAGAGTCTGAAGGGACAACCTAAGAATGCTGACATCTCTTTTTGGGTGGTATGATGTTAAAGTTCCTTACTTAAGCATATCAGTGTCGTGAGGCTATTGTTCAAGGTGCCTTTGAAAACTGGCTGTGACCAGTTAATTGGGGCGTTGACGAAGTGTGTGAATTCGTGTGTACGTGCACGAACTATGTCCGTTGATAACGGCTTAGTTTAGCCAAGAACTAGGGAGACAGCTATGGGAGGAAAGGCAGAATGCTGGGATAGCTCTGCGAAAGTTATTTGTTAAACTGTTAACGTTCCTGGTTGCAATGGGCGGTCCTAGTGAGGGGGCCGAGTGTCCTAGTGAGGGGACCAAGTATCCTAGTGAGGGGACCGAGTGTCCTAATGAGGGGACCGAGTGTCCTAGGGTCCGAGTGTCCTAGTGAGGGGCCTGTATTTTGGAGAAGAGATAACTGGTGTGACTAATTACTGATTCAGACATTTAAATACCGGGGGGTTATCTGAGTTAGTTGTCTGTGAGACTTGAACTTGAATTATTCAACTAATAATTTACTTTGAATAAAACGTATATATTTTTTGTAACTCCGACTCTAATTTGATGATCTGATGGAATGGACAGAGAGAGAGAGAGAGAGAGAGAGAGAGAGAGAGGCTTTTGCCAGTGATCGTTAGAGAGAGAGAGAGAGAGAAAGAGAGAGAAGGCTATGCCAGTGATCACCTTGAGAGAGAGAGAGAGAGGGGGGGGGAGAGACTGAGTGTAACCAGTTCGCCTAATGCTCAGGCTAAACGCATACCAAATATTAGAGCTATGGGGGGGGGTGGGGGGGGGGGGGTGACGCCCTTCGCTGGTAATATGTATTTATTTAGTTGCGCAGGCTCTCAGATATATATATATATATATATATATATATATTATATATATATATATATATATATATGTGTGTGTGTGTGTGTTGTGTGTGCGTGTGTGTGTATGTGTGTGCGTGTATGTGTGTGCGCGCAAGTTTAGTTTGTGCGTGTGTGTATCTGTATATATGAGTGTATGGAAAGAGATATCCTCCTAATTTAGGGAAAGACATCATGTCTGTTGGGGAGGTGCGTACTTTCAAAACCAATCAAGGTCTTCATTTTTAAAATAATAGCAGTTATTGTCTCCTGAACTGAGAATTAACTTTGTCGGAGGGAAAGCTGTCACCGTTGCAAGGACGCAATGAAACATATCAGTCAATAAACAATCTTCACTCGACCAATAAATCTCGTAATTTATATTGTTTCTCTCTCTTTTTTCCCCCACCCTCCTCTCTCTCTCTCCCCATCTCTCTCTCTCTCATCTCTCTCTCTCTTAGCTAAATGAAAAGAGCCATCGGAAGGGGAAGCCAATTTTCCTATTTTACTTAGTTGAAAAAAAAACAAGAGTATTTTTAAATGGGGGGTAATGGTATGGGCAACCTATGCCCTTTTTACTTGTTTATCTATCTATTTGTTTATTCACCTTTTTTTTCTAATAACTGATCTCTTTCTGTATTCCCTTTAACTTCTGTTACCATTTTCGAATGAACCCCATATTCTTTTGAAGCTAGACTTTCAAGCCAATTACCCTTGTGGGCTTCTTCTTTATGGTTATGGTTTTTTTTTCTGAATAATAATAATGATCATACCCAGGCTCGGCCAAGACGATAAAAAACAAGGAAGGAGGCAGAGTTGGGGTTACAACAAGAGTGCGTGCCTGTCATATCCTTTTGATATTTCCCTGAATATTTATCGCGTAGTCGTGTGTGAAATTCTTCAGGAAAGGATACATCATGTTAGGCGGACCACAAAGAATAAATCAAGGAAGAAAAGGCTGATAGAGAAAACTGCTCTAATAAAAAGATTTTCTATTCTATTCGTAAGATTTAAGGATATAAACCCAAATATAGAAATATATATACATACACGTATATATATATAATTAATATATATATATATATATATATATATATAATATATATATATTATAATTATATATATAAACCCAAATATAGAAATATATCATTACATACCGTATATATATATAAATATATATATATATATATATATATATATATAATATATTTATATTATACTATATTATATATATATTATATATAATATATATATATACAGGGTAGTTGTGGGGTCTTTAAAATTCCCTCATTTAATTTACCCTGTTCGTAGCAAACTGCTCTCTCTCTCTCTCTCTCTCTCTCTCTCTCTCTCTCTCTCTCTCTCTCTCTCTCTGTGTGTGTGTGTGTGTGTGTGTGTGTAAGACAAATGAAAGAGTTTGTTTTATATGTGAAGCAAGGAAAAAGTAATTGCATATCCACTGTCAGCCTGCTCTCACAAAATTTATTCCTTGTGTATTGTCGTGCCATAATGAAAATGAACATAAACTGTTGTGAAAATCAAAAGACGCGATCAATTCCAATACCTCATTCGCAATTACTTTTACACTTCAATGTAAAGACATTCGATTTCCTAAACATTCAGCTTAAACACTTTAATTACTAAGTAAATTTCTATTTGTGTTCATTTTTCAGAAAGCGTTTTGTGTAGCCTAGAATATTTTTATTACACCTTATTACTGGAAGTTGCTTAATAGCCAAAAAGATAACAGAACTTTTTTTTCACGATTAACTAGTCATTACTATAGAGAGACTACAAAAAATGGTAATTTGTTTTAGAAGTTTATGTTTCTAAGGTTCAGAAAATGGAAGGAATCTTAAAACTGCCAAGAGAATGAGCTGAATGCTGTTAAATTTAGTAAAAACTTCAGTAGAAGACATAATAAGTAGGATACTTATCTTAGAAGCCGAACGATTCCAGATTCTATTCCCGATCTGGCACGAGTGGAAAGGTGTTTCCTTGAAATATAACCCCAACCTTGATGCAACATGAGGCAGAAATTCAGTAAACCATCTGCCTCATATTTGTAAAAGTGCTCCTCAGCGTTATAGCCATATTGAACGAACGGCAATAACCTTCAGTCATTCCTAACAACCACTTTCTAAAAGAAACTAGTGCTATGTGGATGAAGGTAACATCTTGGCCGCAGTCACCTTAATCGCATGTCGAAGAAAAAATTTCTTAAGTTCTATAAATTCTGTTAATTAGTATAAGAGAAGTCACCTGTTACTCAGGTAAAAACCAGCTTACTAAAACTTCGTAATGCAATAATTAATTTCGACTTTTCATCTACTCCTCCTCTGAGTGATGTTTAATTCATGTGAGTAATATCTTACTTGTGAATTGAATATTAAGAAAACTTAATAAAAGACTGAAATAGGAATATCACTGAGTTATTTACTGTAGTATACTAAGTACGATAAAGTACGCTTTAAAATTCTTTTATCAGGACTTGCGACCTACGTGACGGTTGAAAATTGAACAATGGAATGTCGACAAATTTACGTTCATATGACAAAATGCATCCATTTCTATTTTTATAATAAAAAAAATTACTATAAATGACATCGATTATTTCCCCATGAAATTATATATATATATATCTATATATATATATATATATATATATTATATATATATATATATATATAGATATATATATATATCTTATTATATATATATAAATATATATACCCTTTTCTGAAACGGTTTGTGTACCGCCATGATGAGCAAAACTGTACTAGTCAGGGGCACCCATAGTAGGTCGCAGTGGCCAGCGTGGTGATGAAAAACTGGCCAAACCCCAAGTATGAATACAACAACCCCATCACGGCCCCCAGTCCCCAGCGGCAGTGGAACGACTGGCCTAGGTGGCAGGCAGATGCGTCCCACTGCAGGGTGTGCTAAAAGTATCTGCACAAGAACAGGCCACCTTTGGAACTGAACCTTACAACGGACAATGTCAGGACTCTGTCTAAGGAGGAAGATCTGGCTGTGTTACTAAAAGAGCTCATTAATAAAAATCTTCCAGGTAAAATAGAAGAATTTTATAGTATTAGTGATAGAACTGTCAGATTGATTATTAACTAAAGAAGAAGCATAAACTGAAAATCATTCAATCTTATGCACCAGCAACATCCCAAAAGAGGAAGAAATGGCATTTTTTTTATGAAGATCTGAAAATATCTTTGAAAAAACAAAAGACTCAATTAAAATTTTTTTGGGTGACTTCAATACTAAAGTAGATCAAAAGAAGAGCGGAGAATCAGCTGTAGGTAAATTCGAAGTAGGCACAAGAAATGACAAAGAAGACATGCTTGTAGAATTTGCTGGAAAAAACATCTAAAAATCATGAACAACTTTTTTTATGTAAAGAAACATAGAAAATGGTCATGGAGAAACCCAAATGGAGAAACGAAAAACGAAATAGATTTTATTCTCAGTGAAAAGTTAATATAGTTAAAGATGTAACAGTGTTAATCAAGTTAAAGTCAAGGGAGCATAGAATGGTGAGAAGTAAAATTTGCCTAGATCTAAGGAAAGAAAGAGAAAAACAAATTTTAGAAAAAAATAAACACTCCTGTAATAAGTGAGAAATGTATTAAGTATAGTTTAGCAATACAAAATAGGTACTCCCAGCTACATGATGAAATGTAAACGAGTAAATAAGAAATAAATAGTAACTTAACAAAATTTGTATTGGAATCGGCACAAGAAATAGGTGGAAAAATTCCTAAACAAGATCCAGAAAAATTATCAGAAAACTCCAAAAACGTAATAAAGAAACGTTTGGAAATGAGGGGAAAATCCAAGAGAGATGAAATAGAACTACTATGAGATTCAGGGTCTCTGTAACGCGGTTTTTTGGACTTTGCTCCTTGTCAAAGCATCGGATGTAGCTGAAAGTTGACTTATGTATATTTTAAAACCACACACAAATTTTGTCAGCATTATCAATAACCTAAACCCAATAGTTTTAATTTTTATAGAGTAAAAATGATCTAGCCGATGCCATGGCCAATGATTACGAGCCAAGAGTAAAAAAACATTCATTACGTAACCAAGGTAAACACACCTTTTGACGAAATGTTGCCCCGCCCATCCACCAGACAGAAACTCCATCGGCTCTGAAACCCAAAGACTTCATGAATGGCAGAACGATACATAGATGTGGGTGGGGTATCAGTGCTAGTGTAGTAATACTACTGTAGCAGTAGTGCCGCAACAGTATAGCAGTAATATACATGAATTAAACGTTTAGGCCAACTGCTGGGATCCATGAGGATCATTTAACACTTATTACAACTACTCGAGAAATTAGTTTTTATAGACAGATGTTAAATTTTCTAATCCAACAGTGCCCATGGTAGCCTTCAGTGTTATCCTGAATTATAACGAGGCGAAAGTGGGTGGAGCCTCATGAAGTCATCATTCTGACGATAATTATTGGTGAAGGTTTAAACCCAATATACGGTACCGGCTAATCTTTTTTTTTCAGTAAATAGGTAGATAGCCAATGAATAAAAATTGCTTGACATTGGATATAGCAGTTATCAAATCAAGCTTGTCTACTATGTTTTTGAAAATTACCAACTATTCCCTACATCTTGTCAATCTGATTGTGACCTATAAAGTAAACCGTAATTTCTTAGGAACCTATTTTGGGAGTTAGACTAATAATCGAAGTGTTTTTGTATTTATTAACATATTTTGTTGGTTTGTTCATTATGACAATTATCAGTGGAGAGGTTCCGGAGTTCATAAAGGTGTGCTGCTTTGCTTGTATTTAAATTTGTATGTCATTGTTGCCAGAGGTTTAGCCTTCGTTACGTATAGCCAATCATCCATCGAGAAAGAGGGAAGAAATGCTGTCATAAGTTACGTAACGAGTGCGTTCAAAACCTTTTCTCTGAGTAAGTTGGCCCGTCTTCAAAAAAGGTCA
>NC_061087.1:75502817-75507817 GCF_015104395.2 Macrobrachium nipponense
TGGCAGAACTATTGATGTTAATCAGAAAATATATTAGATTGATATTACTCGATATGTTCACAATTTAAGATGCGTTGAGTCGGTATGTTTTAATTGAAATATACAGCATATCCATATCATTAACTTCCATAAAGTAATTTAGTTAATAATATACATTTAACTTCAAAGTGATTAGCTAGACATAGAATCAACCCATTTACTAATGTAAAATATCCACTTTGAATACTTCTACCAAGATCCACAAACAAATCCCTCTTCAATATTCATTTTCACAATCCCATAAAGATATTCATATTGATCACCTGCATACAAGCATTTTTTTCATTTGAATTCCAAATCTAGTTTAAAAAACTAACAGTAATTATTAAAAGCAAACTAAACTCCATACAGACTACAACGAATTAAAACAGAATTCCATCTGATGATTTTCAAGTCTGGGTCGTCAGCCCAATAGTAAAGCTCGAAAGGACATGTTGCCGACGATGAATTTCTTATCAAAGGAAAGATTAAAGGATTCCGGGGGTCAGGTAGTCGCACCAAAATTGTGATAACAAACCTCGAGTTAGTGTCTCTCTATTACAGACAAAAAAGTTTATTTGTTTTCCAAGTGTTATACAGTATATCTCCCTAACAACGGCCATTCGCCTCCCTAACTTCAAAGCTGACTATTGCACGCCCTGTTATCTCAGCTGATGTAGAAATCATGCCAGATTAGGGCAAATTTTAACAATACCCCAAGATATGCCAAGTAATTTGGTTAAAATAAATTCAGTTTATTTTATTTTGGTGTTCTATTGCAGCTTTTTAAAACTTTCCAACCTCATTACGTTCCATAGTTTATTAGATTTGTTTGAATTTCGAATTCCTTTGCAAAAGCTTATAAATGTGCAGTAATATTTTGACGGTACATTCAAAAGTAAAAAGGACAATTTCGATGAAATTAACGAAGCATGCTCAATATAACACGACCTGTAACGAAGAAAAAACTTGATACGCCAACGCAAAACCATATCAGTATTTTTTTTTTTTTTTTTTTTTTTTGTTTTTTTTTTTTTTTTTTTTTTTTTTGCTTTTAATTATTTTTCTATTTGTTGGTTGCGAACACAGAAATTAATGGAAAGATGAAGAAGAACAAATATAATGTTAAAAACTTGTCCCGCCATGTAACCCAAAGCGACCTTGAGTCATGGAAGCTCACAATATGACAGCAAAATCGTCCATTTCATGTGTTTGGTATCTTTATCTGCTACAAGATGTAGGGAATAACATAACTTTAGACAAAATTTAAATAGAATTTTCTTCGAAAATTGTTTAGAAAGTAGTACGCGATTTGTGGAAGAATTGGATTGATTCAATCTCATTTATATGAAGATATTTTTTACTTGTTTATTTCTATAGATTTGTTTTTTTTCAACTACCTCACTTTTTCCCTTCAGTATTTCTACCTAAGTTAGGCAGTTCTTTCTGGTTCTTATATTGTATCTGAGATAATGAATCATATTAGATAACGGTAATGGGAGAGTTAAAATAGAGTATCGTGAAAATCATCATAACATTCAGGTACAGGGAGGAGGATGGAAATCCTTAAGAATATTTGCAATCATTACTGTGTTTAAATTATTATTTACTAATAATATACAGTTGCCTTCAGATTAACTATATCTCGTGAGATGACAGTGAGGAATTATCATGATTATATTGCTGTATATTTCTGTAGCGAAGGCGTGATTAAGAAGCTGTCTACAAACTTACGGATTCATAAAACAAACACATAAATCAATGTACAAGACACGAATGAAGGTATGCTACATATAGCTTAAATGCTGACATTGTAATGAACGTGTTGATAATGCTACATTTAACATCTCATTAATATGAATGATAATATGTACAAAAGATGTGTTCCTTATACACGAACATGTGTTTGGCAAACAGAGATGCTTGTTGTGAGGAGATTAGCTGGCCAGGTAAAATGGACAGTGTGTGGGTCCACGTGGAACCTTACAGGACAACTCTCTTCAGAGAGGCCTACGGTTGTAGGTCAATGTCTGGGAGCTATGCTGGCTTTAGGCAGTCAATGGAGACCCATGTAGTTCTGTCATTCATTCTCATCCGGTAGGCCTTGTGTATTCTCTGGATGATGCAGTATGGTCCCCAAGTGGGGAGAGGGGATCTCCTTGTCCGTCTGCCCATATGAATGAATATTTTGTGTTCTGCAGTTCGTTGAGGACGCACACTTTCCTGTTCATTTTGTAAGTCATTTTGGCTGGCATTATTAGCACTTAAGCTTTTGGGTGTCAGGAGGGGATGTTGGATTCATTGGATTTTTTTCAAGATGACTTTGGGCAAAGTTAATGATTTGCTGTGCAGGGCTTGTTCTGGAGATGCGTTGAATTCCCCATGTGGTGACTTTTTCATGCCCAATAATTCCCAAGGTAAGTCCTTTCTCCAACTCCTGCCTTGAATCTGGTGGTGAGTGATGCTTTCAATGACTGGTGTAGCCTTTCGATGCTGCCCTTGGCTTCTGGGTTGTAGGCCGTCATATGTATTATCTGTGTCCCCAAACTGTCTGCAAGGGAGTTCCATAATGTGGACATAAGTTAGCCTCCCCATCTCTTGTGAAGATGTGCTGGACTCCATGCTTCCTGACCCATCCGACAATATCTTTCACAGAACTCCACCATCTTTTGCAATATTGTTAGTTCTTCAGGCCACCAGGTACTTTTGTCGATTATGGTGAACAGGTATGGTACCCCTCAGAGGCGGGTTGAGGTGCCACTATGTTGATGTGGATGTTGACGAGTCAGCGGTGTGTTGTGTGGAACTCTTCTGTTCAGTTCTCTACATGCCTTGTCATTTTTTATGTCTAACACAGAAAGCATTCTCTCCCCCAGTTTTTATGTCCTTGTTCATTCCCCACCAGATGCACTGTTCTGCTAAAATTCAGGCAGTTGCCAAGTCCGATGGGTGTAGGTCCACATCATATCTTTGCATCTCTGCTATTTCAGAATAGGATATCATGGTACTTGCTGAAATCAAATATTTAATGGCAAAGGAGTATTCATCTATTGCTGATAGGTGATGCTATTGTCATTTTAACTATGCTGCTGCTGCCTTTGTGAAGGCATGCACCAATATTTGATAGTCTGTTTGTATGATGTACTGCCATCCTTCAAGCATGTGGTGGAAGTGGTGGATAATTTTGTGGACTGCTTGTGTCCGGACTGCTAGGGGCTCCCTGTCTAATGTGGAATAATTTTCTTCCGCTGACGTTAACTTCTTGCTGAAGAACACCAACTGATAATAACCATCACCTGTGTCATCGCCATGTTACTCATGTCAGTGGTCAGAGTGAGGAACCTACAGGGTAAAAAAATATTGTTTTCAGTTTTCCTTGCAAGCATTTGTAGATTCAACTCAGATTTTAACAATATTTAAGATAAATCTATGATGATAATTAATTAGTCTTGAAAATTCTTGAACTGATTTAATTGTTGTTGGTTTTGGGAAGTCGGTAATTGGTTTTACTTTTTCTGGTAGGGTTTCAATGCCATACTGCCTTTCTTGATGTCCTAGGAATTCCACTGTTTTCTTTGCCCATTCACACTTGTCTTCCCTTACTATGAATCCATTTTCTTCAGGTATTTAGAGCACCCTTTTGATGTCCTTAAAATATTGCTTTAGGTTGAGGATGTCGTTGACATAATCCACTAGGAAGGGAAGGTTGCGTAGCAGTTCGGCCATAAGTCGATAAAAGGTTGCCCCATCATTCTGAAGGCCGAAATAGCTGTAGGTGAACATGTAGGTGCCAAAGGGTGTGAGGATTGCAGTCTTTTCTATATCTTCCTTCACTACTGGATCTGAGAAGTATCCCTCCAACAGGTCTGTTTTGGTGAAGATCTTTACTCCATTCATTTGGTTGGTTATGTCTGCTATGTTCGGCAATGGGTATCTGTCTGGCTTTGTTTTGATGTTTAGCTGCCAGTAGTCTCCACATGGGTGCCATATTCCATTGGGTTTTGGTACTATGTGAAGGAGGATGCCCATGGGCTATAAGTTTTTTGGCGTGTTCATGCATTCTCCATTTCCTTGGGCAATTGCCTGGCGTAAGCGAATTTCTCTGGGATTAACCATCTGAAGCATGAGTGGACATGGGGGACGTTCCATTTCTACATGGTGCTGGATGTTGTGTTTTTCTTGTTTGGTTAAGCTGTTTTGCAGGTTATCCTTGAAAACCTCTTGTAGTCATATAAAAGTTAGTATATTCCTGGCAGTGAGGTAGCTGCTGTGATTGGGCCTGTTTGTTATCATTGCTGTTGTGGTGACAATGTGGTGGTGGGTTGTTTGCATATCTGTTAAGGAGATGCTACAGGAGTTGTTCTCAGAATCAGTTGTTTAGCTGCTATGTCCACTATCAGGCTGTATGCTTTTAGAAACTCTTCTCCTAAAAGTGCTATCGTCATGTCTCATGAGGAAGATCCAACTGTAGTCTTTCTCATTGCATCACTCATTCATATTCTGCTTCCCGTACATCTTGAGTGGTGTCCCAATGGCCATGGATGCATAAATGCTGGTGGGTAGCTGGCACAAATGGTTTTAATCCCCAGGTGTTGATGAAGAATTCTGTGTTTGACCTTTTGTCCTGACAAAGATACACATGAAGCCCTTGCATTCATTTCCGGAAGAAAGACAGTCTTTACAAGACAACCGGTCTGCTCACCACTGACATTTAGTTAATCTATGACCTCTTGCTTGTTTTTTTTTCAACAGGCAGCCTTTATTAAATTTTTGGGATTTTTTCCATAATCTCCACTGGAAGAATCACATTCCCTGTGGTGGTTTGTCTTTCTTGTGTCACGTTTTCCCCTTGTTGAGGTCGTTTTGGGAAGCTCCGCTTGTGGATAGGTGTGGCCGGTCCCTCAGGGTCGCTGTCGGATTCCATGTTGGTTGACTGCTGGGACCTCAGTGCTGCTGCTGTTATGGGTGGTTAGGTGGTCTCG
>NC_061087.1:75512817-75542817 GCF_015104395.2 Macrobrachium nipponense
ACCGTTCGTAGGTGCCTTAGTCACCTGCGACTCTGGTGCTGTAGATCACGGTTCTTCGTTCACTTGCGACCATAGTGTCCGCTTTACGGGGTTCCGCAGAAGCGCAAGCTATTTGCGACTTCTCGTATTACCCCTTATTCCCGTCGGAGGAGCCCACGGGAAATTGGTACCGTCGCTGGATCCCGGTACTAATTACGGATTCACCTGCCACTTCTGCCTTCGTCCTTCTGCTTTTCTTCGGGGATGTGTGTGAGTGCTGGCTCGTGAGGAGATACGTAGGGAGGCAATCGCCAGGTAAGACCTTGGAGGAATAATGGGAGGAGACGCCTTGCTGCTGGATAAGTGAAGCCACTCAGGTCGCTGGCCGCCATATTGGGACTGGCAACTGAATCCCTGGGTCGACCATAGGTACGCGACCTTGCGATGACTAAGGTGTCATCCTTTTTATTTTTGATACGCTATGTTATTTTACTTCGTTCTTTTAGTTTTCTTGTGTGCGTCCTCTTCTGCTTACGGTGCACATAATTTCGTACTCCATTTTATCCGCAGACAGTTAACACGTTTACTGAAACTATAAAGCCTTAATGAAAAAATAAGTGAATTTGAGGGAAGTGAAGCTACTATTGAATTCATTATGGTATTCAACACCTTATTTGACATATCAAATTCTCGAAATCTAAATACCAAAGGATTTGAAAGACCAATTCAGAAGAATAATGCAAGTGATATTAAAGATTTTCTAATTAAAGCAGAAATATATATCAGATTTTTGAAACTTCAGGATGGTAAAGACATCTTAGAATACGATCGAAAAACTGGTTTAATTGGCTTTCTCTATTGCATACGAAGTCTTCAGATTCTGTACGAAACCTGTATTGCATCAGATGGTGGGCCTTTACAATTTTTGATGACCTACAAATTCAGTCAGGATCATATTGAACTATTATTTGGTCAAGTAAGAAGTATGGGAGGCCATAATGATAATCCAACAGCGAGACAATTCTCTGCTGCTTACAAAAGGCTACTTGTACATAATGATTTAATGCCATCAGAGTCGGTGCCCATATTAACTGCTTCAAGCAGAATAAAAGAGCAGGTTGCAGTAAGGAATATAAATGCTTTTGTTTCAAGACATTGAGTTTTAGAAGTTCAAGAAGCATATTCAGATGACAAGGAAGATGACCATGATTATATTCCAAACCTTTACCACTTGTCAAAATGTTCATTTAAAATAGTAGCTTATATTGCAGGCTTCGTTGTTTTTAAGTTAAAAAAAAAAATTCTTTACAGTGTGAGGTCTGCATTGATGCATTAACGTTAACAGACGCTCATTTTCGTCACACCTCATCAAATTAAAAACCAAAGGAAAATTGGTGTATCCATCAAATGATGTAATTGATATATGCAATACATGCGGAAAAATATGAGGGAAATGTTGTCCTGCAACAAAACACTGGGGAGAGTTAACTTCCATAAATTAGTTAGTTCAGTATTGGCAGCTTACAGAGGCAAAACAATATTTTCAGAGTTCGATTATCACTTGTACGATACTCAACCATTGGGCAATCGCTTGCACTTACTGATTAAAACAATGGCTGAAAAATATTTGCAAGTGAGATATAATTATGCTGGTAAGCAGATTACTGCTAAACTTCAATCGCAGGTCGCAGGAAAGAGTCGCCATATATATACTAAGTTAATTCACTTAGTGGTCAATAATTCCCAATAGTAGGCGATAACAAACAGCAAGGACTAAGGAATTAGCAGACATAAAGAGAATAGCTTTAAATTTGTGCCAGTAATAGGTTATATGTATATAAGATTATGAAAAATTTGTATTGTATTTCTGGGTAATAAATTAAGGTATTATGTATGATGAAATAATTAACTATGTTCTTTAAAAGAATGATAAAATGTCTAACACTTTTTGCCTCCATTTATGCCATGAAAAGACGCATTATGAAAATAAAAGATGGGAAAAGTAAAACTGAAGCGTATTAATCCTTATGGTGTGGTCTCTCTTTTGCCAGTCCTAGGCGTGGCTGCCACGCGGTCAACTGGCTTCACTTTACTGAACGGTCTGACCCATGCGGGGCGTCTCCTCCCATTATTCCTCCAAGGGTAAGACAGTATAGCTGTTATTTCCTTCGAGGAGCCTTATACCCCTTTTGTCCTGGCGATCGTGTCCATCCCTTTAGTAGCAGTTTGGGTGCTCGCTATAGACTCCTAGTTCGACCCGTCTTCAGTTGTTCATCCCCGACGTAAGGATTGGAACTGTCAGTGTACGTGCAGTACATATATTATATATTTATATATATATATATATATATATATATATATATATATATATATATATATATATATATAATATATATATATATACATATACTTTGTCATAGGTTTTACTTGTTTATATTATAAGCTTATTATTGCCTTTATTGTTTACTGTTTATTGGTGGATAGTATTCCATATCTTTAGTTATATGGCTAGGTAGGTAAATTTAAGGTTTTCCTTGTTTTGATATCTTCCACTTCCTTCAACCTTTTGTTATTTAGGATAGTTTTGGCCGGCATATATTTGGATCCTCAATGATTTATGAAATATTTGTTCTCCTCTGAATTTCTGTTAGGATTTAGATATTTAGCTTTAGGGTGCCTTGTGGCTCGTTGAGGACCTGGTATTTAGTCCTCTTGCTTTAAGCTGTATTGTTGTATGTATTTTACTTGAACCCGCAAGGCTGATTTAAGTTATTTCTGTTTTGTAATAAATACTGTTAAGTTTTTCTGGAGTGTTTTTGTGCCTGCTTTCCTTGAACATGGGTTGCATATACTGTCTACGATCCTAGCAAAATAAAGTACCTAAGAACCTGTGCTAGAACCCCAGAGGTTTGCAACAATTTGGCGACCGTGACAGGATCGTACACAGGTGTACTCTGTGTTTTTGGTTTCGGCACAGCACTTTGGGGGATTTGGCAGTATTTGTTTTGAGTAGGTGGTTACCTTCCCCCCTCTTTGTTTTGGTTGATGATCATGGAGGAGTTTATTTTTGACCCCGCTGAATTTTTAGGGTCAGCAGATTGCTTAAAACACTTATCCATTCTGAACAAAGAATATCTGGTAAGTTGTGCTCGTTGGCTGGGAATACCATTTAAGGCAGCTGAGACAAAGGCGTGTTTGTTAGAGGCCGTAAAAAACAGGGTAGCTCAGGGCCTAGCTGAGGGTGAGCATTTAGTTGAGGAATTTGATAGTGTTGCTAGTAGTGATGAAGAGCAAGAAGGTAGTGTGGGTGTAAATCCTGGTTTTTCATTATTTGAGGATCCACCTAGGACTGGTACCCTTTTTGAAGGACACGCTAATTTTCCTTCAAAACCAGAAGTATCATTAAATCCATTTTTGCCAGAGAATTCTGTCCATGTTGAGGTAGCTCCGGTACAGCCTGTAAAATCCCAGGAGAACAGTGAATATGATGTTATTTGTAAAAGAATTGAGTTAATGAAACTAGAGTTTGAGGAGAAAGAGAGGGCGAGGAAGCATGAGTTGGCTATAGCTAAAATCAACTTGGAAATGGCTAGGTTAAGAGGTTCCCCGAATCACTTTAGTACTCCCACTGGGTCCTCTCAGGATAAATTTAACATAGGGGCAGCGTTGAAATTGGTCCCAGTATTTGACGAGCGAAACGTCCCAGAATTTTTTAAGGCGTTTGAGCGTGTGGCTACCCGGTTGTCTTGGCCCCCAGAGATGTGGACAGTCTTGATTCAATGCAGGCTGGTGGGCAAGGCAATTCGGGTATACAATGCTTTAGATGAAGGTGTAGCTAGGGACTATAATAAGGTTAAGGCAATAGTTCTTAAGGCTTACGACTTGGTTCCGGAGGCCTATCGCCTAAAGTTCTGTAATTTTACTAAACATGTGTCTCTCTCATTTGTGGAATTTGGTCGTCTCAAGGAGGAGCAGTTTGACGACTGGCTTAAGAGTCGCCAAATAGTCTCCTTCTCCTCTTTGAGAGAGCTTATGTTGCTAGAAGAGTTTAAAAAGACTTGTAGCAAGGAATTAAGAATTTATCTTGAAGAAGTTAAAGCAGTCAGTTTGGGTAAGGCTGCCCAGATAGCGGATGAATTTGTATTGACTCATCGGGCCGGGTCAGGTAATCTCGGATCTGTAGTTAATTTTCAGCCTGTTAAGTCAAATAATTATCAAAAGAAACCAGGTGGTGTGGGAGATAATAGTGTCCAGGGGAATGTGCACAAGAAAAAGACTGGAGATGCTCAGGGAGAGGGCTCAAGTGGATCTTACACTCGGGTCTTCTCCAAAAGTAATAGGTTAACTTCTGGTAACGGTAATAGAGTAAGACGGACCTGCTTCTGGTGCAATGAACCAGGACATTTTCAAGCACAGTGTAGCGCCAGGAGGAGGTACCTCCAAAGAAACACTAATAATCCGGTAGCTCTAATATCAAATAACCCTATGTCTAATAAGTCTCAGGTTGAGAATCCACCAGTGTTGGTGGCTAATGATAGTTGTAGCAAGGGAGAAAATGTTGGTTCTTTATCTAGTAGGGATTTATGACTTTATGATAAATATATTTGGCTTGGCAAATTGATTACCGAATCGAAAACCCTAAAGGTGAAGTTTTTGCGGGATACTGGGGCTGCTCGGTCTCTGGTACTGAAGGAATCTTTGAAGGGCCTAGTTAATGATTCAGGTGATTTTGTGGTTTTGAGAGGTTTCCCGAACACGATGGTATTGGCACCTTTAGTTGAGGTGGAATTGTCCTCCCGTGGTTATAATAGGAAGACAGAAATTAGCTGTTGTAGAAAGCCTACCAATCCCAGGCATAGATGGTATACTGGGTAATGACATGTTGGATGACAAGGGACGTGAATTGTTTCCAATATTGTCTGTGAATGCTTGCCCAGTGGCTGTAATGACACGAGCTGCTGCAAAGGCAGCAGATTTGTTACATGATGATGATGATGATGATTTACATTTAAGTAGTTTAGCTGTAGAAGTAGAAAGACCCGGGTCTGTAGTTAGTAGTAGTGATAAGCTTTTTGGTAAGTTATTAAAACCTGATTGGGATCGTTCAAAGTTTATTGAAGCTCAGAAGGAAGAGTTCAATTTTGAACTGGGTGATACGAGTGATTTGACTAGACCACGATTTTGTGTTATAAAAGGTGTGTTATATAGAGTTAGTCGTCCTTCCTCTCATGCCCTTGATATAACATCTCGAAACGAGCAGATAGTGGTCCCTACTCAGTTCAGAGATTCAGTTTGGAAATTGGCACATATGAAGACTCTTTTTCTGGCCACTTTGGTGTGTGTAAAACTTTTAGTATGTTAGCTAAATATTTTTGGTGGCCAGGCTTAAAGTCTTCAGTAAAACGGTTTGTAAATAGTTGTGAAGCATGTCAGGTGATGGGAAAACCCAATCAACCAACTCCAAAAGCCCCTTTAAATCTGATTCCAGCAATTGGAGAACCTTTTGTGGAGTTGGTGATTGATGTGGTTGGGCCTTTACCTAGGACTAAGTCAGAATTACCCATCTCCTGACAGTTATGGACAGAGCATCTAGGTTTCCTGATGCATTCCCTATGAGGAAGATTACTTCTCGTGCGGTGTTTGAGAAACTCGTAGAGTTTTTCTCTAGATATGGTTTGCCTCGTACTATTCAGTCTGATTGTGGAACTAATTTCACAAGTAGGGTATTTCGGGGTAAGTGTGCTGAACTGGCCATTCAGCACATTACCAGCGTACCCTATCATCCAGAGAGTCAGGGTGTGGTGGAAAGATTTCACCAGACCCTTAAATGTGTATTAAAGAAATATTGTTATGAGCAAGGAGAGGATTGGGATAAAGGGCTTCCCTTTGCTCTCTTTGCCATACGGAATCACCCTAACTCGTCCACCGGTGTCACTCCCTTTGAGTTGGTATTTGGTCACAATGTACGTGGTCCTCTGGAGATAGTCCATGAGGTGATTGAGTCTGGACAAAGAGGAGAGATGAATGTGGGTGAGTTTGTGGAAACCTTAAGGAGAAAGCTATCTATGGCTTGGAAGTTTGCACGAGAGAATTTAGCTTCTTCCCAAGCTGCCATGAAAATGAATTTTGACAAAAAGACAAAGGTACGTTTGTTTGTGCCCGGGGAATTGGTTTTGGTATTAAGTACAGACTCGGATAACTTTCTCGAGCCAAGGTATAAGGGACCTTGGAAGGTTTTGAGAAAGCTGTCTGAGGTAAACTATGAGGTTGAAGCCCCCGGGACCAAACGAAAGTGCCGGGTATTTCATATAAATAGATTGAAGTCTTATACTTCCTGTGGTAAGGACCCTTTGGCTATTGTTTATGAACCAGTATCTGTGGTAGTGGTAGAGCCTCCTACGGATGATTTTGTAAATTTGGTTGGTCAGGTGTCTTCTGATGCTCTATTTGCCAATGTTCAGAACTTAGAAATTTTAAAGGAGGGATTAGAGCATCTGGAGACTAATCAGAGAAGTGATGTTATGGAATTAATCCTTGCCTTCCCAGAGTTATTTCAGAATGCGCCAAGACGAACGAGCTTGCTTCAGCTTGATGTCGATGTGGGCAGTGCTTCCCCGGTAAAGCAGAGTCCTTATCGATTAAATCCAATGAAGAGGGACATTGTTGATAAGGAAATTAAGTATATGCTGGAGCACGACCTCATTCAACCTTCGGTGAGTCCATGAAGTTCTCCAATTGTCCTCGTCAAGAAACCTGATGGAAAGTTCCGAATGTGCGTGGATTATCGTAAGGTAAATACTCACACTAAAAATGACTTCTTCCCTTTACCTCGTATAGATGATTGTCTCGATCAGATAGGGTCCTCCAAGTTTATAACAAAGTTGGATTTGTTGAAAGGGTATTGGCAGGTTCCCCTGTCTGATCGAGCCCGTGAAATTTCTGCCTTTGTAACTCCCTTTGGGCTTTACGAGTGTAAAGTGATGCCCTTTGGGATGGAAAATGCAGCTTGCACCTTCCAGCGACTAATGAATAGGGTCATTTGTGGCTTGGAAGGGGTGGAAATATATATAGATGATTTGGTGGTTCACAGCAACGACTGGCGGACGCATATGGTAAGGTTAAAAAAGGTGTTTGAAGCCCTGAGAGCTGCCGGTCTTGTTGTGAACCTTGGTAAATGTGAGTTTGGTAAGGCCAGAGTATGCTATTTGGGCCATGAAGTGGGTTTGGGTTCAGTAGCCCCCAAACAAGCTAATATAGAGGCCATTGTAAATTTGAAGAGGCCGTGCAATGTCAGAGAGGTCCGGAGAGTCCTGGGTATGTTGGGGTATTATCGTAGGTTTGTCCGGAACTTCTCAGACATTGCTCAGCCGCTTACTAAACTATTGGAAAAAGGTCGTAAATTTGAGTGGTCACCTCAGTGTGAAGAGTCTTTCATAAAGCTTAGGTTGATGTTGGTGTCCAATCCTATTCTAATGTCTCCTAATTTTCAGAAACCATTTATTATTGCTGTTGACGCTAGTGACGTTGGAATTGGAGGAGTCCTCTTTCAGAGAGATGAGGCTGGAGAAGTTCGTCCCATATCTTATTTTAGTAAGAAACTTTTAACGGCCGAGAGAAAATACTCTACTATCAAAAAGGAGGCCTTGGCCCTGGTTCGTACGTTACTCCACTTTAAGCCCTATGTAACAAATTTTTCTTATCCCATAGAGATTTGGACCGACCATAATCCCCTCGTCTTCTTTGAAGGAATGAAGGGTTCCAATCAGAGGATTTTGCGTTGGGCCCTGCAGTTACAGGAGTTCACGCTTGTGATAAAACATATTAAAGGTTCTGATAACCGTATTCCTGATGCTCTCTCTCGGATGTAGTCGTGAGTTTTTTCTCTGCTCCCCTCGCCCTTCTCGTTTTTTTTTTTCTCGGGTTGTATAAAAAACTTTTGTGGTAAGTGTGTGGTACGAGAGGTTGTGTGTATGAGTATTCAGCCTTAGCTTAGTTTGTGTTAGGCCTGAACTTCATTAGGACATAAATGGTTAGTATTTCTTAGCCTTTGTAGACACTCCCTCCCGGTTAGATGATAGGAGGGTTTTTAGCATTATGCTTAAGGAACTGTGGGGACAGTCTATTCTGAGGTTCCCGGCCTATTTTGGTAAGTTTACTTTGTGACTATGGTTATTCTGTATATTATGTTATTATTTTGCTGAGTATCTATTTCCAGAGATTTGGAATAGTTACTTTGTCCTTTTTTTATGTGTATTGATAACTTTGAAATGTTTTAAGTTAATTCCTTTTCAGCATTTTTGGTTATGTTTAAAAAAAATTTATTCTATGTGAATAATTTTTTTTGTTTTGGGGGAGGAAGGTATTAAATTAACGTAGTTTTTGTTTTTATTTAGCAAGTTTAAATCAGCCTTGTTTACTTTTAAGTTTCTTTTGCTTAAGCAGCCAAATGCTTATTAGTTTATGTAAGAGTTTGTGTTATTGAGCGCCTCCTCCTCTCTTGTTTATTTCTGTGAACTATCGTTCTAACGATTGTTTTGTGATTTGTTTTTGAGTTACGGTGGATGGTTGGTAGCTGTACTCTGAACGTTGATGGTCTGCCCGCCGAAGTTTGGGCTTTGGAACGCTCCTTGTCAGACCATCCCCTTGAGCAGCTTTTGTGGATTATTGGAGGACGACCGTTTGGCAGTTTATTTAGGAAACGGTGCTGTTGGAATCTTTCCTCACGACCGTTCGTAGGTGCCTTAGTCACCTGCGACTCTGGTGCTGTAGATCACGGCTCTTCGTTCACTTGCGACCATAGTGTCCGCTTTACGGGGTTCCGCAGAAGCGTAAGCTATTTGCGACTTCTCGTATTACCCCTTATTCCCGTCGGAGGAGCCCACGGGAAATTGGTACCGTCGCTGAATCCCAGTACTAATTACGGATTCACCTGCCACTTCTGCCTTCGTCCTTCTGCTTTTCTTCGGGGATGTGTGTGAGCGCTGGCTCGTGAGGAGATACGTAGGGAGGCAATCGCCAGGTAAGACAGTATAGCTGTTATATCCTTCGAGGAGCCTTATACCCCTTTTGTCCTGGCGATCGTGTCCATCCCTTTAGTAGCAGTTTGGGTGCTCGCTATAGACTCCTAGTTCGACCCGTCTTCAGTTGTTCATCCCCGACGTAAGGATTAGAACTGTCGTGTACGTGCAGTACATATATTATATACTATATATATATATATATATATATATATATATATATATATATATATATATATATATATATATATATATATATATATATATAATATATACATATACTTTGTCATAGGTTTTACTTGTTTATATTATAAGCTTATTATTGCCTTTATTGTTTACTGTTTATTGGTGGATAGTATTCCATATCTTTAGTTATATGGCTAGGTAGGTAAATTTAAGGTTTTCCTTGTTTTGATATCTTCCACTTCCTTCAGCCTTTTGTTATTTAGGAAAGTTTTGGCCGGCATATATTTGGATCCTCACTGATTTATGAAATATTTGTTCTCCTGTGAATTTCTGTTAGGATTTAGATATTTAGCTTTAGGGTGCCTTGTGGCTCGTTGAGGACCTGGTATTTAGTCCTCTTGCTTTAAGCTGTATTGTTGTATGTATTTTACTTGAACCCGCAAGGCTGATTTAAGTTATTTCTGTTTTGTAATAAATACTGTTAAGTTTTTCTGGAGTGTTTTTTGTGCCTGCTTTCCTTGAACATGGGTTGCATATACTGTCTACGATCCTAGCAAAATAAAGTACCTAAGAACCTGTACTAGTACCCCAAAGGTTTGTAACATATATATATATATATATATATATATATATATATATATATATATATATATATATATATATATATATATATAAACTGCTTGTTCTCTCCTTGAAAATGTATTGATCTGACTTCCTACCACTCCTTAAATGGCCTTGACTGCATGGACGAGAGTTGTCACAAAAAAATAACCTGCAGCTGAAGGCTGATATTACTGAAAATGAGAAATTTTCATAATCTCTGGAATTTACATTAAATGAACTATATTAAATCTAAATTATGTGTAGGTCCGGAAATTAATGGAAGGTGGTTGATTACAGTTCCAATGGAAACACGTGGCTGGGAAATGACCAAGACCCAGAGAATTGATTTGTGCAAAGCAGATTATTTAAATGCAAGCATCATAACTAAGGGTTCCCAATATTTCTCTCACAATCATGCACTCTACAAAGAGATTGCATTTTAGCATCAGTACTAAGGCGATGGACACACGGGAAAACTTCGCAAATTACTTGCTCTTAGCATAATTTATTAAAGCTCACTCAGGAGGGCCATAAAATGACTGGGAGCTTAAACAGAAAGGAATACTACATTGCTTGAGTAAAAAGGGGGAAGTTTAATATCATTACTAGCATCTCAAGGGGAATTTATCACAATTGAACCAAAATTTATGATTGAGAAGCTGAACCAAGAAAGGGGTAAAGTTGCCTTGGAAGAGTAAAACGAAATACAGACGAGGGGCAACAACGATTCACTGACTGCACTAGAAATTACTCTCACAGTACCTGGAAATCCTTGGTCTTGTTGTCTTCTCATCTGCTGATATTTCTGTGCACTATGGACAGTATAAAAAACGTGTGGGATCCTCAGAGGAAGAAGGGGAGCAAAAGGGGGGGCATCTGAGTTATGAGACGCATCTGGGAAATCTGAGGATGTTTTGAGAGAGAGCTGCGGTGGCCCCGTCCTTTTAAAATCTCAGCCTAGAGAAACCCCTCCCCTTTCAGGACACCTGTAGAGATTAATTCCAAAGCAGCCAACAGGAGTAAAGAGGGGATCTAGAGAGAACAGAGGCTTTCAATTCATATGAAAAACTTGAGAATATGTGAAATAGTTTATAGATGGGGATTACTTTTACTTGGTTCTGGCTTAAAATCCTGAACAATATAAATGCTTAATATCAACTGTATCCGTGTATATAAACCAAAGCACATGTATTTTTCAGTTATGATTCCTTCGGTGTAGGAGGTGAATTCTCGATATTCAAAGATATTTGTGGCTTATTATATGTGAGTGTCTATCTTTCTACCTTTCTGTTTATCTGTACATGTGAGAATGTGGTTATATGTGTGCTTATGCACGCAGGTAAGTGCGTTTAGATACAAATACCAGTAGATGAATGTGAATATTGCTATGTTCTGGTCGTGGGGACTGATCCACTGATTGCATAACAGACTGTAGTATTTGCTTATTTGAATCGACAGAAAAATTGCGCTTGAGTCACATAGTTTCCTGAGATAGTGAAAGGTTTCATTTAGATATAAAGAGAGAATATGATAACCATTTCAAACTACTGTATTAGTTTTAGGCCATAAATAATATAAGGAAAGCTCGACCGGTTATATTTAACAATTTGTACAATTAAATGGACGCTACGTTGACGAGAGAGAGAGAGAGAGAGAGAGAGAGAGAGAGAGAGAAATTGGTGGGGGGGTGACGGGAGTTGGATTGGGTGCTTCAATATTTTATTGGAGAGACGATTAAGTAAGGCCATAAAAATTAAAATAAAAACAAAAGAGGCCCCGTATAATTAGCTTCCTATCTCTGTGATATCCTAATCATATCTTAAGTAAATTTAAATGACTTACCTTAATGGCTCTTCAGACTTTTTAGCAAATTACCTAGTTAACTGAATCATTAGAAGTATTAGAAGTACAGAACGGTATCGAACAGTCGTCGACCCTGAGGAATATTTCTTTAATTTTGGACGTTATTAGTCTCTGGACAGGTCACGTCCCTTTGTTGACACGACATATAAGGGAGCTTTTGTAACGTTTCTCTTAGGCCGTGGGGGGCAATACCGAGAGAATGAGAGAGGCACCACAATGTCAGCGAATTTACATGCGATTTTATCGAGCAAGTTGGAGGGGAAGCTGAAAGCGAATACGAAAACTGCCAAAGGATAAGTTCCAACCAAGGGCAGATGAGTTTTATGTATCTGGCAGCTTTCGAAAGTTAAGAAATAGTAAATCGCTGTGAGTGATTAAATGCAAATTGTACTTTTAATTGGAGAGGATAGTTGAGGGATAAGTGAGAAAGAGCGTTATATTACAAACTGTCCGTTACAGAAAGTTTGGAAAGTAATAAATGGAAGAATATATATATCATTCCAGGAAAGAAATTATCGATTTCATTTCTGGTATTAGGAATCTTAATAAGATCACTGGTGTTATCTCCATTGATTCAGAATCTATTATGAGTAAGTTCCTTTTCCGGTTTTTTTGTTTTGTTTTGTTTTACAGATTAGAAGTTTTAACAAATTGTGAAAAAGCAAGTGACATATCTAAGAATTAAAATTTTTGTGGTGTATATGAGGCAAAATACTTATTTGGCATTTTTTTCACGAGTACTTAGTCATTATTATATAGAGGCTGCTGTTCAAAGCATAAAGAAAGTTAATTTTCAATCGAAGTTTGTATTTCCAAAGGCAATAACTTCAGTAAAATGTCACAAATTTTAGTTACATATAAAATAATATGAGTGTCTTTATGCTAGGTACACAGCTTCAGATGAAGATATAATAAGTAGGATACTTCTCTTAGCAGGCGAACGATTCCAGATAATTCTATCCCCGTTCTGGCACAAGTGAAAAGGTGTATCCATGTAATATGACTCCAGCATTGATGCAACGTGAGCCAGAAATTCAGTAACAGCATTTGCCTTACATTTGTGAAAGTGCTCCTCAGCGTTAAAACCGTCTTCAACGAACGGCAATAACCTTCCGTCATTCTTAACAACCACTTTGTAACAAAAAAAGAGAAAAAGTTTAGTGCCAGGTGTGGAACGTAAATGGAAAAAGGTAACATCATGGCCGCAGTCACCTTAAAAACGAATGTCGAAGAAAAAGTTTTACATTCATCACAAAGAGAGCAAAATTTCTTCGGTACTAAAAAGTCTGTTACTTGGTAATTAAGGAACGTCACCTACTACTCAGATAAAAGCCAGTTTATTAAAAATTCGCTGTACAAAACTGATAATTATTTTGCGTATAAATTAATTATCAGAGAAAAAAAACATAAATAAGAGTTGAGTAAGGTTATCATTAACTTGTTTACTAAAGTTGCTCTCCTCTCTTGCCTCACTGTGACACATTGCCGTATCAGGCTTATTGTAAGTTTCACTGACGATGTCTCGTATAAGCCAAGGACGTTTTATAATCCAGTATTTTCAGGGCTGGGGACCGATGTGAGTAAAGAAACTCTGATACCAACAGTTTCGGTAAGAATATTAATTTAGTCCATTATAGAATTTTTCAATAAAAATAATTAAAGTACGTAGAAGGGAACGCTTTATAAAATGGTTTACTACTCATGAGTCGGATGGCTGCCAAAGAATTAGGAATATTTGCAACTTCTTAAGAACGAAAAATAAAACCTTTTTTTATAATTGCATTAGACACTTTTCCTTTAGTCCTTTAGTAATATATATATATATATATATATATATATATATATATAATATATATATATGTGTGTGTGTGTGTGTGTGTGTGTGTGTGTGTGTGTGTGTGTGTGTGTGTGTTTGTGTATTACTTCAAGAAAAGTTAATGATGTTATTTATAAAAAAAAAGGGTTTTATGACAAATACTCCCATAAATTTTACGTTATTAACCTCTGGTCAGGCCACGGCCCCTTATTGACTCTGCATATAAGAAAGCTTTTTCAATATTTTCCATAGACCGCAGAGGGCAATACCAAGAGAATGGGGAGACACCACAATGTGAGCGAATTGATATGAGATTTTATGAAGTAGTGCGCATTGATGGTAAAGGCGAGCATGGATGAATGCTAGGTATCTGGCAGTATTTGAAAGGAAATGGTAATCGCTGCGGTAAATCAAGTGTAACTTGTACTCTTTGTCTGAGAATCAAGTTAACGAGAGAAGGTGAAATACGAGGCGTATATTCCTATAACATTTCCCCCAATCCATAAAGTCTGCAATAATGTAATAATCGTCTGCTTCATATATCAAGATTAAATCACTAAAGGGATGGAATTGATCGTTTTAATATTTGTTATTTGGGAAACTTGATAAGGTCGGCAATATCATTTTACTCAAATTCTTATCATCTTCTCACTCAACAATCATGATTTAAACTATTTTTTTTATTTTTTTACTTGCAACACGCTGCTAGTCTTATATCCTGAGTAAACAGTGAGAAAAAAATCACAAGGTGCACATAATTTGAAATGTAGTGAAAAGTAGCCAAACAAACGGGGTCGGTTCCATTTAGTTTGTTGTCTCGTTTTAAGTGAGAAAATAGATGTTTATGTTGCCTTTTTTTTTTTTTTTTGCATTCAGTACTAATGTTTCTCAAGTCAATTACTTTTAATTTTTACAAGCATCTTTCATGGTATTTTGAATTTCTCTCGTTTACAGAAACATTTCTCCACAGGTTTTTCTCATAGCATTTACTCCTTACTGTCAGCATATCCAGTGGCAAAATAGGAAGAAGACTGTTAAAATTCAAATATACATTTCAACAGAAATTAAGGCATAATTACAAACTTACCATTGCACCTAAACAGATAATATAGAGGAAGAAAGAAGAGAAGGTGAGTAAAGGTAAATACAGTAAGTCCAATTACTGAGGGAATGTCTGTGCAAAGGCTTGACCCTTTCAGAAATTCCCATGCCAAAAATTGCAGTTATGCAGTATAGGCTCAATATGACCACAGATGATATAATGATAGCTCATTGGGCCGCGTTTTCTCACGAATACTAGGTTTATCCATCAAGGATTAGTCTCATATGTATCTTTATGCAAAAACGTCTGAATTTCTCACCCAGAGTTCCCTGAAATTACTGACTAGGTTCCCTTTTATTTGGTAAGCTCAACGGCTAATGTATGAAGTACATATAAGTGAAAAAAAATAAGAAAACCCCTCCCTAGTCAGGGATGAAATGAACAGGGACAGCAGAAAGTTGAAAAGAGTTCTTGATAATAAGAGATAATAACTGAACAAATTGAACACTTGTAGTTAAATCTTTCCTTTTACTAACGACTTTAATCAAACGTTGAAAAACACTAAGATCACTGATAAGAAAAATATTCAGAGCACCATTGTATTACTTGAAGTTTAATATGAGTAATATAAGAGAGACCAAGCAAAGATAAAAAAGGTGTACAAAGAACACACGAAGTAAACGACGAAATGCTCATACAAATGAAGAAAATACAGAAAAACTGGCTAACTCAAAACGGCAACAACAAACAACTAAAGTCTTAATGAAATTATAGACACAACTTCCAGAGGAAAGCGCTGAGTTAAGCGCCTAAGTGAAACTCAGTTCGTTTACTGACTGCTCAAACAGGAAAGGATTGACGACGGAAAATACATAACAAGTTGCCCTAAAAAGCAAAAATGCAAACTTCAACATCAACGCTTTTGTATAAAGTTGTTAATAATGCTCTAAAATTTTGGGTGCATTTGCGTCACTTTTACAACGGCGCTTTTCGAACAAAAATCAGGTTATAGCCTAAAGAAATTTGTATATGAGGAATAAGGTTATGCATTTTAAATAACGTCAAATGGCCTGGATGTTACACACCAAGTGAAATCAACAACTCGTCCAATCTTCCTAGTCGTTTTTGTAATTAAAATTGAGGCATGTCCGTCACTAAATGATGCGCCTTCTGATTTTGTTTGACAGGTGCAAACGATGGACATCGTGATGTAAAAAGTAGTCCCTATTTGTTTTTTATTTGTTTGTTGGCATGGAACCAGTGGTTATTCAGCAACGGGACCAACGGCTTTACGTGACTTCCGAACCACGTCAAGAGTGAATTTCTATCACTTCAATGGAATGGCCGAGAATCGAACCCGCAACCACCAAGGTAGGACGCCATCACCATACCAACCCGCCACTGAGGCGCTTAGCCCTTATTGAACAAGGACATCTTTGGTGATGCGTTTGATCTCGAGAAAATGTTCTCAAATACTTGCTGTATACTACAGCCTCTTTCTCAGGATGTTAGAAAAGTTATGCTTTCGAATTTCTTTACTGAGGGAATGATACAAATTTCTATATTACTAATTTTATGTTTTATTCCCCACTTATGATTTCTGGAGTTATTTGGCGAATCTTGGTCCTGGCAGTTCGTCCAAAGCAGGCGTTTATCATCACTTGTTTGAGATATTCCATTGTCACTTTATTTGAAGGTCAAGTGTTTGTAAATATTTGTGGTAAACATGTCAGTGTCTGCATGCGACGTTTAAATATTCTGTTTCTACATTGTCCATTGTTATCACTTTTTCCTCCCCCGGATGCAAAATGCAGCTTTATTGGATTTGCTTTCTATCAGATTTCCCGTGAGAAAGATTACTGCACCCATCACCTGTCCTGAATATCCCAGATGATCTCCAAATCAAACAGGAAACGTTATTCCTGTTATGGGGGGATTTTGCGTGGCTCGTGTCCGTATTTTTCTTCTTCTTTATTTATATCGGGGCATTGCGGATATTGGCTATGCTTGAATTTTTATGGAAAATATAATCACGGTTTGATTCTAGTATGCTTAGATATACAAACAGATAGGGAGGGTCTATAGTGATGAAAAAAAAAAAATTAAACATTTCGTGTCCAGTTTTCCGATGGATCCACTAAATTTTAGTTTTGCTTCTTTGTTAGGCAGTTTCATGTCATTAAAAGAAAAAGAGATACTCTGGATTTTTTTAATTCCATGATTTTAGTAGATTGCTTGAAACGATTTCCCATCAAGTTATGTACAGTCTTTAGTCTTCTTTTGCATCTAAGCTCATAACTTTAACATAGCAAAAATAGTAATCAGGATATTTCTCAACTCAAGTCTTCGAAGATCTCAAGCCCCCACCAAAACTGAGCACTCTGTCATATCAAAAGGTCCCTTCAGGTCAGCGATATAGACGAAACTCTGTAAGGGTTCGTACAAGAGGTGAATAAAGCCATAAAGAAAAAATTGTCTAGTTAGCTGTGAGTCAAATATAGGACGCAAAAGAACGACAACGGGTGGACCAATAAGGCTAACTGAATATCAGGATGGAAATTACAGGTATCCGGTGATCATAGAACTGATATAAAAGCACACGACTATGCGAATGAAATGAGACGTAATATTCCCCTTGTGGTTTTTTTCCTCAATCAAGTTATTCTATAAAATCATGTTACATCTAAAACTAAACTGCTTTTAGCCTTCGAGTTTCTGTCTCATGAGGACCACATTGCTAGAATCCTTCCAGTATTTCCAAAGTGGCAGTACAACTTGGCAGAGGAGCAGAATTTGACAATGAGGCAAACTTTTAACGTGGTACATAACGAGCAATTAACGTATCTATGGACCTGCAGCTGAGAGACGGTATAGGAAAGACTATTCTATTACAGTTTAATCTATAACATTCTATTGATATTGCATACATATTAAAAACAATTTGTATTACGACAAGGAAAAAAGTCCGCCTTTTCAATTTCCATGGAATTATAACCGTTTACCAATGTTCATTTAAGATCTCTCTCTCTCTCTCTCTCTCTCTCTCTCTCTCTCTCTCTCTCTCTCTCTCTCTCTCTCTTTCTCTCTCTCTCTCTCTCTCGCCATGTGTGTTATTTATACGTTATCGCTCTATCTTTCTAGTTAATTACCATACAGGGATTTTTCCAAAAGCATCCGCATTTTTTTTCATAAGCGAGGTATAATGGTCGAAATGAAAACATATGTTGTATGAGTTAAAACGTCCTCAAATTTATTTTTGTTTTGTTTTTTAATACCATGAGAAATGTATTTACCTGAAGTCCATCATTAACTAATGTATTAGACTAAACGTATATGACTTTAGTTGGTTGAAGCATCTACTTGTTTTCAAACTTAAATGCTTGCAAGGACAGTCACCACATATACGTAGCAGCCATGAAAATTTTAAGAATATTTTCATATTCATGCATATGACTATGACATTAGAAGAAAAATTCACTCAAAATAGAAAAGAATCGAAAATAATTGAGTTTCTGCTAATGGCGGTTCTGATTCCCTAGTTTCCTGCAGTTCTTGAAGTTGATTCCAGATTCTCTTATCGAATCCATAAAAATACCTTAAAATATCATAATTGTGGATTAATAACCTTATATTTTCTCACTGTAGATACAAAAAAACACCATGTAGTGTTTTACTTAGTATGCATATTGAGATGCAAACAAGAAATAGCCATCAGTCATATGACCAAATAAGTGTAATTAACAACATCAACACTTTTTGCATTTTTTAATTTACATTGAAATCGAACAACTGAAAAACAGACTAATCATGAAGAAAGTCATGTGTTGTAAGAACCATGAAATTCCTATTCATAATTTCCTCAAGGAAACTTGGCTAATGTTAATGGATTCTTGGAAATTTAAGAATCTAATTACAACTCTCTGAGAACTCGGTTCCTGTGTGTCTTTAATAGGAAAGTATTTGCTGTTATTTCTTTCATGATTAAATTATCTTAAAAGGTTTACATTTTCGAAGGACGAATCCTAGAATATCGAGTATTATGTAATGTCCTAATTCCAAATTTGTGTAACAGCGTATTAAAATTGCAGAACAAAATTTAAGTCTATGATCACTCTAATTCCTTCTATATCTATCGGTCTATTTATCAAATAATGCATTCTTCTATGTATCAATATATATATATATATATATATATATATATATATATATATATATATATATATATATATATATTACACAAATGTTTTGTCGTTTTTGTTTATGTTGTAGGCAATCGCCTTTTTGACACTGGCTGCATTGATGCACACTTTTTCATGTTTCTTTACTTCCGTTTTCAATAATTCTTCAAAGTTCTGGAAAAGTATACGGATTCGTGGAGTTTTCCATTTATTACTAAGATCCATTTTGCCTTGTGTAGGGCTTTCTCAAGCAAGAACTAATACATATAGGCGTACTCCTCTCTATTTAAACTAGCAGGAATATTATTAAGGGGGAAGCATTGCCATATTTCTTGGTTATAATATTGGTTTAGAATTTAGAATGAGATGGCTATCTGTTCACATATTTACATATGTTATTACATGGCAAAACTATGTTACAGCATTGGTTCTACATTCTATTTCTGCATCTTATATTACTAATAAAATTATTGATTTCTTCGTGTGTGGTGTTCTTGTGTGGCTCCACTCTGCGTTTCTCTTGATTATTAGAGACAGTGTTCTATAAATGAGCTATAAGAACGGTCAGAAGGGAAACCATGGCTACACAATCAATTTGACGGTATAATTGAGGCGTCCAGCGTTAAACCCCACACTCACCACATTTTAAAAAATAGAGAAAAAAGGCCTTTAAATTTGTAAATTTAAAAAGACCATAACTCTTTTATTTTTCAATATATCTTTTTCAGGTTTAAATTTTTGTAATGTTTAGGACCCCAAAAATATGATGTTATATATGAAAAAAAATTAGACTGCACAATTTGATTGACTGATTGATTGTATGATTGACTGTAAAATTGATGAGCAAAATTAATGCTGAAGTTTACAAAAGTACAGATTATATAATGCAAAATTGAACCATATTTTCATCATCAAAATATACACTCACTTACACCATTCGTAAGAGGAAACGAAGGGGATTCCAGATGTACGATAAAAAGCATTTCTCAAATTTGTGGCGAGTGTGGGTTTTAGTACTGGGCGCCTCAATTTTACTTAGTGAGAATGAAATGGTGCTTTTTGTGCAAGTTTCAAGGATTATGTTATTAGTAGTGTTTATAGACACATTAGAAAAAAGATTTTGAAGTCCTTGAACGCGATTATTGCTTAGTGTTCAAGATGTCTAAGAATTCTGTCCCTGATTTAGTGTGTTTCACTGGTATGTAAGGGTCTTGGGTATTTTGTAGGTGGGGGATGTGATCTGTGATATGATTGGTCTGAGCAAGTTATTGCTTATATCTCTTTACTCTGCCACTGATATAGCCAGGCCTATTGTCTCCCACGACGTTCAAAAAGAAAGAAAGAAAAAAATAATATATATATATATATATATATATATATATATATATATATATATATATATATATATATAAAGAAACTTTGTGTTTTCGAGGTTGCTATAATGAATAGAGACACTCCCGAGAAGTGGTGAAATGTGAAATGTCAAAGATGCTGGACGATGTATCTATATCAAGTATCTTAAGTATCTTAATAGGAATGATGGAGGGGAGAGAGAGGAGAGAGAGAGAGAGCGAGAGAGTGAGAGAGAGAGGGGGAGTGCGATAGAGAGAGAGAGAGATGGGGGAGGGAGAGAGGAGAGAGAGTTTATTGGTTCAGAAATTAGATATATATATATATATATATATATATATATATATATATATATATATATATATGTATATATATAAATATATATATATAGTATATATATATATATATATATATATATATATAGATATATGTATATATATATATATAGTATATATATATATATATATATATATATATATATATATATATATTATAGCTAGATAGATAAAAAGATAAATAGAGCCCTCTGATGTCAAAAAACTATTTAGATTCTAGATTTTCGTAGGCGGTACAGAAACAGCCTAGCATCATAACTTACATTCACAGACTTATCCATGATGTTTGTTTGTACGGTGTTTTACGTCGCATGGAACCATTGGTTATTCAACAACGCGACCAACGGCTTTACGTGACTTCCTAACCACGTCGAGATTGAACTTCTGTCACCAGAAATACACATCTCCTACACCTCAATGGAATACCCGAGAATCGAACTCGTGGCCACCGAAGTGGCAGGCCAAGAACAAACCGACCACGCCACTGAGGCGCTTTTATTATCCATGATGATTCAGTTTCGTTGCTGTTGTCTTGGTGAATGGGGAATGTAACATATTACTAGAAATACAGCATCTCTATATTTATATTAATATATTTTTTCACTCTTTTATGAAATCTGTGGTAAAGATTTCGTTCCTGTCTCTACAGCAGTTCTTTGCAGAATATAATAGCAGGTAAAATGAAGTTGATATAAAAATCAATAATAATGTATAGTTATGTATACTTTTATGGTGCAGAAACTAAGAGGAGCTTTGCTGAAAAGAAAAAAAGATTAAACTTTGGCCTTAACAGAACCACAAGAGCTATATTTCAAGTGACATTAAACCTGAATATCTAAGGAACAGTCTTCAATAAAGTATACAGTTCGGGTAGCATGCTTTTTACAACATCATTGCCAGGATGATGAAATCGTTTTAAATTCCATCATAAAGTTATATTTTGCCAACACAAAGTATATTAATATAATTGCTGATGTATGCATCTAAATGCATAGTAGATTAGAAATTTCAAATGAAAAAATCACGGTGATTTCAGTCAAACGACTCAGAAGTTCGAAATATCAAGAAACAAATAAATATTTTGTTTAGGTTTTTCCTGGAACTGTTTTGTGAATCAGAACATTCCTGCTTTGCAAATATTGTCTGAAATGCCAAAGTTGTTTGAGGAATTAATATCCTGGATAAGAGTAAATATTACTAAAGCCAAACTAGTTTGCCGTTGGCACCGTGGAACTCACGTCTGTTGCAAGATTCTATGATAATTGGATTATCTATTACCGCGGCGTATGGTGTAAATAAGTGTTCTTCTAAAACTAGTCGTTATAAATACGATTTTATACGAAATTTTCGTAAGCAAAGTATCGTAAATCAATTCCCTACATCCATGCCAATACCTTCTCCCACATGAATTAATTAGACACTTGTCCAAAATACCTGGCAAAGTCGGGGAACAATTACTGGACCGGGAATCGATTCTCAATAAATATAAGTGTTGGGTTTTACATTTGGCTTCGGTTTAGGTGATACATTGAAATTGCCTTTAATCCTAACAAGCCATCAGGTTTGGACTTGTATCCGTATTTCCATTTATGGCATAAGCTTAATACGCGTTTCTGTTGGTGTTTGTTTATACGCCACGCTATAACGGAGTCTCATATTTTTGGTGTTGGACTAAGCCACAAAGGGAGATGAATCCATCGATGGATGAGGATACAGACGGTCAATGCTACGGATACAAATGGAAATCAAGCTTCATTGTGTGCAAGTTGTTGACCTGGACGGAATTGTTGTTGCTGCAGGATTAATCTGGAGAGAGAGAGAGAGAGAGAGAGAGAGAGAGAGAGAGAAGATTCCAAGAAGAGGGACCCAAATGTTGCGCTTGTGGATTGTTAGACTAAAATTATAGCAATTTACTAATAAGTCCAAATATTGATGCATATTGATGTAAAACATCAACGTCAACAAATAAAAGATTAAAACTTCCTAAGTAACAGCTGGTAATAAATCACAATAGTTTACGAGATAAGAGATCGACATCATTGCCCTCTTTTTCTATTTGATTCTAGGCATTAAACGTAGGAGATCTTCGACATTATTCTCCTACAATAGTTTTAGACAACAGGCTATACAGCAATGTGAATATTAAGGAAAATTCGATAAGACTACTAAAGATCTTTATATATTTATATACCCTTGTTTTTTTCACATTCTGATTAATAGCGATAAGAAACCTTCTGGGAAAATTAAGAAACATTACAAGGAATCTACTATGTATCCATATATATATATATATATATATATATATATATATATATATATATATATATATATATATATATATACACTTAAAATGCGTGCGTGTCTGTGTGTGAACGTCTGCATATATGAGAATGTGTAGAAAGCGTTTTCCACGCGTTTTCGGGAAGGGAGAGTGTATCTGAGAAAGACAGTGACGAATAAGGGAAATCCATTATGTGTGTTAGCCAGATGCTTGCAAAAACAATCAAGGTCTTCATATTTAAAACATTGCCATGTGATGTCTCCTGAAGTGTGGATTGATTTTGAAGGAGAGAAAGATGTCTTTGGGAAGAGCATAATGTAGCATATCAGTCAAGTAACAAACTTTGCATGAAAGCACAAACAGACAGCTTGATTTCTTTCCTTTTATGTTTGTTTTAGTTAAATGGAGAGGTCGGTGGGAAGGACAACCCGCTACACCTGTTGAGTCTTAGTTGAAGAAAATAAAGGAACAACCGGGAAAAATAAGAGAATAATGTTTTCAATTATTTTCATGTAGAGCTTAACTGAGTCGACAACTTACTCTCTAGTTTAGAATTCCAGACTCGACCAAAAAAAAAAAAGTGCAATAAAGTTTTTTGTACATCGTATAAAAATCAAGGCCACCGAAAATATATCTATCTTTCGGTGGTTTCGGTATAATGCTGTATGAGCCGCGGCTCATGAAACTTTAACCATGTGCATATGGTGGTCTGACCTATATCGTTGTAGACCCAGGATTATGGTTAACTTTAACCTTAAATAATTTAAGAAGTGTCGAGGCTAGAGGGCTGCATTTCGTATGTTTGATGATTAGAGGGTAGAAAACCAACATACTACTTTGCAGCCATCTAGCCACAGTATTTTTTTAAGATCTAAGGGAGGACAGAAAAAATGCGAACAGAGAGAAAGTGCTGACGGACAGACAGAGCGATCTCATCAGTTTTCATTTACAGGAAACTAACAAGGAAGGATAAGATTAAAGTTTTACAAAAACAGCCAGATTGGTTTAACTGTCATACCCTTAAATTGAATATTTTTCCTAATGGAATACTTTTCTTAGTTTTTGATAGAGTCGTGTGTGAAACGCTTCAGAAGAACACGCAATCCCAAGAAGGATAATTTAATAAACAAGAGAAATACAGAGGGGAAACTAATCCGTTACAAAATCTTCTTCCCTACAGGCAAAATTTTTATAGTTGAGGGCTTTCTCAAGGCATCTCATTTTATTTGTGTTATGCTGACTGGTGTATATATACCTCTCTCTCTCTCTCTCTCTCTTTCTCTCTCTCTCTCTCTCTCTCTCTCTCTCTCTCTCTCTCTCTCTTTCTCTCTCTCTCTCTCAGGTAAGCAGTGTTCTGTGAGATGTTGTTCCGCTGTTATATTTTGTTTACGCCAACATTACCATTAAAATATATTTGTTGATGTGTGCAACTAAATGCATATTAGATTAAAAATGTCAAATCAGTAGAAAATGCCAATTCAATTTAAACGACCCACAGAAGTTCGAAATATCATGAAACCGAATAGTATCTTGTTAAAAGTTTTCCTAGAATTGTTTACGAGGAATTAATATCCTGGATAAGAGCAAATATTATGAGAACCAAACAATTTCACTCAACCTGTCGCGTTTTCTGGTTTACTCTCGGCACCTCACGTCTGCTGCAAGTTTCAGTGAGCATGGCATAATGGTCTTCTTCGGAATTTGGCTTTATTAAGTACATTTTCACATCTAACCTTCATAAACATATGATCGTAAACCGGTTCCCTATGTCATGTGATCATATCAATACCTACTTCCACGTGAATTAATTTGACGCTTGACCAAAATAGTGGCAAAGTCGGGGAGTAAATAGTAGACCAAGATTAGATTTTCAATGTATGAAAGCGTTGGGAATTACATTTAGCGCCAGTTTTGGTGATACATTGAAATTGCCCTTCATCCTCGCTAGCCATCAGGTGTAGGCCTGAATCCGTATTTTCACTTATGATGTAAGCTCAATTCGTACATCTGTTTGTGTTTGTTTATAAGGCATACTATATTGGAGGTTCCTATTTTTGCTGTTAGACTAAGCCTCAGAGAGATAAATGCGTCGATGGATGAAGATAAAGAAGGTAAATACTACGGGTACAAATGGAATATCAAGCTTCATTGTGTGTAAGTTGTTGACCTGAACGAAATTGTTGTTGCTGCAGGATTAACCTAGAGAGAGAGAGAGAGAGAGAGAGAGAGAGAGAGAGGGGGCAAATACTGCAAGTAGAGTTCAAATGTTTCGCTTATTGTAGGGTGTAAAATTAATAATTGACATTTACTCAAGTACCTAGATATATTACAAATTGAAGCAGAATATCAATATCAAGGTATAAAAGATTAAAAGATCTGAAGTCCATTCCCGAAATATTAAAAAAAAGTATTCTACGGAATAGATCAGCACCTTGACCTTCCTTTTACGCTTTTATGGGGAAACGCTTTTCTACATAAATTTCTGCACTCGACCTCGACCTTGACCTTGTCCTAATTCTCCTACAATTCTTTTGAAGGCAATATTCTCCAAGAAGAAATAAAACATTATGTTAATTTTCATAATACGATAAACTGCTATGTTTATAACAGGAAGAATATGATTAAAATAATGATAAAATTCCTTTAGTCAAGGTTCATAAGGAAGTACTTATGCCTGTCTGTTTAGCGAGTTATTTATATAATAATGTCAGTGTTTTTTCATATTTTCTTTGACCTTTAAAAAATGGAGGTAAGAAAGTCTAAGGGAAAGTTAGAAAAATTACTAGAATTATAATGCTGGATAGATTTAAACAAGTACATACATACATACAGTTATACATAGTTATACACACATACATACACAACACACACACACACACACACACACACACATATATATATATATATATATATATATATATATATATATATATATATATATATATATATAATACATATATATATATGTGTGTGTGTGGTGTGTGTGTGTGTGTGTGTGTTGTATACATACATACATATATATATATATATATATATCACTATATTATATAATATATATATATAGATATATAATATATATATATATATATATATGTATATATAGTATATATAGTATATATATATATATATATATATGTATATATATATATATATATATATATATATATATATATATATGATATATATATATATATAATATATATATATAAATATATATAATATATATGATATATTTATTATATGTATATATATTCCTTCATTTAAGTGAAAACAACCACCGGATAAATTAGACTGGCAGTTCAGTAATTGAAAGATCAAAAGATGTCTTATCACAAAGTCTTTTAGACTGCCATTATACAACTTACTTCCCATTGTAATTTTAATATTAGTAATGGCCTGTTTCATTTAAACCCTTCTATCTGTAACATGTTCAAGAATGACCTCAAAGTTACAATCACAGACTTAAATACAAATTAGTTGCTGTATAGATATTTCTGTGTATATGTGTTTAATATATGTTTTGTGAATAGGTTTATCTTGTGAAAAAACGATTTTTGCTTAACAAAGGTTTGAATGTAGTTAGTTGCCGCCGTTTATAATCCTTTAATTGTCTTGTCCCTGTGTCTGAGCAGTTGGACTTAATCTTTTTGTAAACCTCTGAAATTGTACCCATGTTTCGTTTGGGAAGGTTACTAATTCTTCAGGTGTGTTGGATTCTAGGTACTTATTTTCTTTATAATATCTATCTGTCATTTATACGACCCTTCCATGTTCACTCAGTTTCACATGTACATCAGTCATTCTGCTAAGTAAAGGACTTTTGAGTCAAAAGATCTTGCAGCGCTCCTGTGTTTCACTTTCTTTATATATATAATATATATATATATATATATAATATATATATATATATATATATCTATATATATATATATAATATATATATATATATATATATATATATATAGTATATAATATATATATATATATATCTATATATATATATATTATATAATATATATAGTATATATATATATATATATATATTATATATATATATATATATATACTATATATATATATATATATATATATATATATATATATATGATATATAATATATATATTTATAAAATATAGTATAAATATATATAATAAATATATATATATATATCATAATATATATATATATATATATATATATACAAAACCTCCAGGGGATGTCCATGATACAAGGAATAAAAATGACAAGTTTTATTCCAAGAAGCGTTTCGCACATGAATTCTCTGTGCATCCTCAATCTGTGAAAGAACAAAAAGACACATTTATAAATCACGTACAATAAAAGTGCAAAAAACAGGAATTCACATATATTAAAAGTAGTCTTAAAATTACATAAAAGAACAAAGTAAAAAATAGGTTAAAAGAGACAGCTTAGACACCAACCGTCCATTGTGAGGAGAGAAGCTGGAATGAACTAAGACAAGTTAAAAGTAACGACTTCAACTATGCCAGGTAAAGATACAACCAATGTTTTCACACACGTTAAGGTCGGGGGAGCTACCTGGAAATTCACTTGACGAGAAGAAATCGATACCACTGTTTAAAAGCAGCTCCTATGTCTGAAGAGCCTTGAAACATGGTGCATTATTATGTAAAAATGTGACTTCTTCAATAGATAACATATTATCAGGATCTTTGAGGAAAGGAAATACTCTACCAGTAGCCACAGTTTCTCTGAAGTATTCGCCATGCCATGACTGTCCTTTTTCTTTGATGATCCACATTAACTGTTTGGCTGTGAAACAGAGAGAAATTCCCAAACATTCAGGAAATTTCTGAACTTGGTGATGTAATTTTTATGATTTGTCTTCCTGACTGTGTAAAGGAAGAATTCATCTGATGCAGCAAACCATGCACGGTCTTCTCTCTGTTGCTGAGTGATGTTCGGCATGCTGATAACATGAAATGGCTTGATACCAGATTTTTTCAACTCACAATATACTGCACTATAACTTCTCTTCTTTCCCCTTTTTGTTTCTAATTCAAGTGCCAATTTATGTAAAGACTTTCTTGGTCTACCCACTGCCTCAGGTGTGATGTCTTTTGACACCTGAGATAGGACTTCAGGCCTTCCAAGATTCTCACTCTTTTCGCAATGACCGGCATATGGATTTTTTTTCCAGTTTCTTTTAACAAAGGATTCATCTCTTTTAATGTATTTAGCTATCCAGGAACGTGAAATGAAGGATGCACCAGCATCCCTGGCTTCTCTGAACATTATAGCCCGGATTCGGTCAATCCACCTGTTTTCCTCCGAGTCGTTAGCCATGGCTGTATCTAACTCCGTCACTCAGTCTGAAAATACAAGAAATATCAAATAAAAAATAGCTTAATAGAAACTATGATAATGTTCTTGGATATAGGCTATAGCAGACAACTTCATAACTTTCCATTTGTTCTGTGGAGAAGCTCTAATTTCGAAATATCCGATATATATATATATATATATATATATATATATATATATATATATATATATATATATATATATGTATATATATATATGTATGTATATATATATATATATATATATATATATATATATATATATATATATATATATATATATACATACATATATATATACATATATATATATATATATATATATATATATATATATATACATACATATATATACATTATATATATATATATATATATATATATATATATATATATATAATCCATATTCTGCCTTTCAGTAAAATAAATTTCAATAAACAGGCACAAGGCAGACCTTTCTCTCTCTCTCTCTCTCTCTCTCTCTCTCTCTCTCTCTCTCTCTCTCTCTCTCTCTCTCTGCGAGTTTCCGGTTTGCATTCTCCTTTTTTGTTTTCTTTCTGCCGCTAGCCTGCTCTTTACACAAAACGACCCTTCTGCCTCGAAAATCCGAAAATTAATCAGAAGTTGCTGTATGGCAAAACGAAGCTGATAAAAGGAGTAAATGGGAAAAACTCACTCTCAGTCCAGGTCTGACCTCCTACCAAAATGTAAGGCAAAAGTGCCTGACATCCGCCGGGTTCACCCTTTGTCCCATGCCCTTGTGCTCACATGTTGCTTGATCAGGACCATAGCTTTCAGCATTGAAATGGATCCCCTTCCTCCTTGGCGCCTAATAAGAAGAGGAACCAGAAGTCAAGATGGTAAAGTACGGATTTAGTTGGCAGTCACTTCTGTTTCTTTCTGTATTTATTTCTTTTATTTTCTATGTCTGTGCTTATGCAATCGTTCACAGGTACCCCTTCTCCTCTCCGCACAGCTGAGCCCTTGTTTTATAAAGCTAATCTAATTTAAGTGTTGTGGTTCCCTTGTCTGGGATTTAATAGTGTTCATTGCTTGAAAGAAACTTCACTAAGGGAGAACGTAATTTGGTGTCTGTTTCACACCTTCCTATTCAGTACAATAAATAAATTCTGAGATCGTAAGATTTATATTAAAGGAAGTCTGAATATTTGGCAGGATCACCACACGTGTTCAATCCTTTGTATGTCGTACACATGTTTATAGAGCAATACTGTGTTCCAGATATCCTACCGCATTCGTACCTGCTGTGAGAGGTGGATCTGCGTGTGTGTATCTGTATATATAAGAGTGTATGGAAAGAGATATCCTCCTGTTTTAGGGAAAGCTTTCATGTCTGTTGGGGAGGTGCGTACTTTCAAAACCAATCAAGGTCTTCATTTTTTAAACAATAACAGTTTATGTCTCCTGAACTGAGAATTAACTTTGGCGGGTGGAAAGCTGTCCGTTGCAAGGACGCAATGAAACACATCAGTCATTAAACAATCGTCACTCGACCAATAAATCTCGTAATTTATATTTTCTCTCTCTCTCTCTCTCTCTTCTCTCTCTTAGCTAAGTGGAAGAGCCAATGGGAAGGGCAAGCCAATTTTCCTATTTTACTTAGTTGAAAAAAAAAACAAGAGTATTTTTAAATGGAGGATAATGGTATGCGCAACCTATGCCATTTTTACTTGTTTATCTATCTATTTGTTTATTCACCTTTTTTTTCTAATGACTGATGTTCTCTTTCTGCATTCCCTTTAACTTCTGTTACCATTTTCAAATGAACACCATATTCTTTTTAAGCTAGAATTTCAAGCCAATTACCCCTTTGGGCTTCTTCTATATGGCTATGGTTTTTTTTTTTTAATAATAATAATAATTATAACCAGGTTCGACCAAGACGATAAAAAAACAAGGAAGGAGGAGAGTGGGGTTTTACAAAAGAACAAGAGTTGCGTGCCTGTCATATCCTTTGATATTTCCCTGAATATTTATCACGTA